>NW_024070209.1:55096862-55466142 GCF_014754425.2 Oryx dammah
GTCACAGAGTTGGACACGACTGGGAGACTAAATAACAAAAAGTGTGGCATTTATTAGAAAACAGAGGACAGATGTGAGGCTGGAGGTAGGTGTTTGTTCTAATATCATGGTATCCTAGAATTTTCCACTAAAGCTGCTGAACAAGACCACAACAAAATTTAAAATGTCCGTGTATCAAAGGATACAATCAACAGAGTGAAAAGGTAGCCCACAGGAAGGGAGAAAATATTTGCAAAACAATATCTGATAAAAGGTCTACTCTTATAACTCTACAACAACAACGCAATGGGCTTAAACATTTCTTCAAGTAAGATATAAATATAGCCAACAAGCACATGAAACAATGCTCAATATAGCCAATCAGTAGAGAAATGGAAATCAAAATCACAATGAGATATCATCTGACATCCACTGTGATTACTACGACAAGATTAAAAAAAAAAAAAGCACAGAAAATCACAAGTGTTGCCAAGGATATAGAGAAACTGGAACCCCTGTGCACTATTAGTAGAAGTATAAAATGGCACGGCTGCTATGGAAAACAGTACAGAAGTTCCTCAAAGAATTAAAAAGATAACTACTATATCATCTAGCAATATCACCTCTGGATGTAAATCCAAAATAATTGAAAGCAGGGTGATAAAGAGATGTTTGTATACTCATGCTCATAGCTGGATTATTCACAATGGCCAAAAGGTTAAAGGCACACAAATGTCTACCAATGGATGAATGGATAAATGAAACACAGTATAAATATACAATAAAATAATATCCAGCCTTAAAAAGGAAAGGCATTTTGACATATGCCACAATATGCATAAACCTCGAGGACTTTATGCTAACTGAAATAAACCAATCACAATAAGACAAAAGCTATGATTCCACTTACATGCATCTAGAGTAGTAAAACTCATCAAAAAAGAAACTCACATAGTGC
The DNA here is from genome assembly GCF_014754425.2 of Oryx dammah. NCBI lineage: Eukaryota > Metazoa > Chordata > Mammalia > Artiodactyla > Bovidae > Oryx > Oryx dammah. Next base: position 55,097,800 of record NW_024070209.1, read on the forward strand.
TTGCCAGTGGCTTGGGGGAAGGCAAACTTGGAGGTTGTTTAATAGGTATAGAATTTCAGTTTTGCACGGTGAAAAAGTTATGGAGATTAGTGACTCAACCATATGATTATACTCTACATGACCAAACTACACACTTAAAATGGTTATAATAACATATTTTATGTGCATTTTACTACAATTAAAAATTTTAAATATACTAAACAAATATGATTATTGATAGCTTCCTAGCTATATAATTGATCAACTGGTAGCCAGTTAACCAGATAGAGAGATCTTTGAGAAAAGCCATGAATAGAAATTTGGGAATCATACAAAAGCAATAATAATTTTATTACACTATATTCTTCTCCTCCCTTCATCCATCAAATCTTGAATTTTCAGTGACTTTGTAAATATAAAGGCTTCTCATCCTATCCTCCCCAAAACCTAAGTTTGACATGAGAATCTGGTTTCATTAACCAGGTGAAAACAATTTGAAGAGCAACAGCAGACATGGAGTTTCTGTAGCTGTGTTAAACTGCCACAATAAAGAAATCTCTACCTGCCTACACATCTAATTCCAGCAAAATTAAAAATGGCAAATGTAGATAGAGCCAAAAAAAAATAAGACTACTCTTTTGAGTAGTCTTATTTAAAAGTAGTCTTATTTTTCTAGAAAAAATCCACTGTTTAAACATCATATACATCCCTCTAAAATAATATTATTCTTCCTACCTTGTTTGCGTACATCCTCAACAGCAGCAACCAGTTCTTCTTTGAGATCTTGACTTTCCTTAGCAATCTGTTCACCTTTTTCCAGAAAGTTCTGAGTGGCTTGCTCTACAGATGCAGCCAGTACATGGGCTTTCTTTGACCTTCCTTTCTTTTTACCGGACGGGCCTTTGTTGCTTGTGTTGACAAGTGTTGTCACCTTAAATACAAAAGAACAATTGTAAAATTCCTCTGCATAACTGTCCAAAAATAGTGTATAATTATCTCATAATTTTAAAATATCCTTTGTATATTAACTCATGAATACATATCACAGAGCCTCATCTTAAGGAAAATGTGGAATTATATGGATTAGCATATAAATTAATAGCTATTTATTTCCTGCCGGGGGAAAAAAAAAGGATGTGAATAAAGAAGGAAGAGCAAAAAATACTTGTAAGTAGCTCAAAATTTTCAATCCACTGGAGGTTGTGCTTTCACAGACTGACAAATATAGTGCTGGTTAGAGTACCGAGCTTCAGGGAGAAAAGAAAATAGAATAAATGGTGGAACAGCCTTTGAGCTTTCAGTCAGGAAACCAGTACACAAGTGAGCTCAAAAGTGAGGACAGAGATGAAATAGTTAATAAATGGTGGACTATCAAAATGCCTGATTTACGTGTCACTCTCCAAAGGCTTTAAATGAAGTTTGTTGCTATTTGCGATTTCATCTTATAAAAACAAAGTGGTAAATTTGATCCGAAGAGCCTGAATGACTCAGTCTCAACATTTGGTTAACCTGCGAAAATTTCCAGAATAGAAACTAGGTCTGCATTATCACTCCTTTTCTAGGTGTCATAATTTGGATACATATTTCAATTGCCAAACTTCTTTTAGTGCTACATCTCGAGCAATTTAATCTGCTAACAAGCTTTTAATATCTTTTAAACACGTTATCGCCTATTGACTTCTGAAATTTTCTGCCAGTGAGAAGTCTGGGAGGGAAATGAATGGAACTGTTTCATATTCTCTTTAGCTCATCATCTACACCTCTGCATTATTTTTATCAGATTCATAGGAATGTGGGTGTTGTAGTTTATTTGCACTGAGGTGTCTATCCTGCTTAGCAAACTAAAGCTTTTATTGGAAGTTATAAAGAAAGCTAGTCCACAGAAAAGTTCTAAATGATTTAGTCTCTGCTCTTTACTCCAAATTACAGAGCAAGCAAAGTGATTTGGCAAGTCACAATCAATGTCTAGTCAGTTTATTGGGAAAGATATAATACCAGAAGAAAAAAAGTATTAAAAAAATGAACTAAGATGATGAATGAAGTAGAACCATTACTTCACACATGGTTACTATAGAAATGGGAGCTATCATATTCAGCTTTCTTTTGATTGCTAACTAATTAGATACAGAGAATTAAAGAAGGACTCTGTAAGGACATTTAAGCACATAAACTAGCTAAAAAAAAAACAAAGATAAAATCATTAAGAATAAGACTACCCAAAAATGGTTGTTTGTTTTGTTTGTTCAGTTGCTCAGTCGTGTCCAACTCTTTGCGACCCCATGAATCGCAGCACGCCAGGCCTCCCTGTCCATCACCAACTCCCGGAGTTCACTCAGACTCACATCCATCAAGCCAGTGATGCCACCCAGCCATCTCATCCTCTGTCGTCCCCTTCTCCTCCTGCCCCCCAATCCCTCCCAGCATCAGAGTCTTTTCCAATGAGTCAACTCTTCCCATGAGGTAGCCAAAGTACTGGAGTTTCAGCTTCAGCATCATTCCTTCCAAAGAAATCCCAGGGCTGATGTCCTTCAGAATGGACTGGTTGGATCTCCTTGCAATCCAAGGGACTCTCAGGAGTCTTCTCCAACACCACAGGTCAAAAGCAGCAATTCTTCGGCGCTCAGCTTTCTTCATAGTCCAACTCTCACATACATACACTACCACTGGAAGAACCATAGCCTTGACTAGATGGACCTTAGTCGGCAAAGTAATGTCTCTGCTTTTGAATATGCTATCTAGGTTGGTCATAACTTTTCTTCCAAGGAGTAAGCATCTTTTAATTTCATGGCTGCAGTCACCATCTGCAGTGATTTTGGAGTCCCCAAAAATAAAGTCTGACACTGTTCCCACTGTTTCCCCATCTATTTCCCATGGAGTAATGGGACCAGATGCCATGATCTTCATTTTCTGAATGTTGAGCTTTAAGCCAACTTTTTCACTCTCCTCTTTCACTTTCATCAAGAGGCGTTTTGTTCCTCTTCACTTTCTGCCATAAGGGTGGTGTCATCTGCATATCTGAGGTTGTTGATATTTCTCCCGGCAATCTTGATTCCAGCTTGTGTTTCTTCAAGCCCAGCGTTTCTCATGATGTACTCTGCATATAAGTTAAATAAGCAGGGTGACAATATACAACCTTGACATACTCCTTTTCCTATTTGGAACCAGTCTGTTGTTCCATGTCCAGTTCTAACTGTTGCTTCCTGACCTGCATACAGATTTCTCAAGAGGCAGGTCAAGTGGTCTGGTATTTCCATATCTTGAAGAATTTTCCACAGTTTACTGTGATCCACACAGTCAAAGGCTTTGGCAGAGTCAATAAAGCAGAAATAGATGTTTTTCTGGAACTCTCTTGCTTTTTCCATGATCCAGCGGATGTTGGCAATTTGATCTCTGGTTCCTCTGCCTTTTCTAAAACCAGCTTGAACATCAGGAAGTTCTCGGTTCACGTATTGCTGAAACCTGGCTTGGAGAATTTTGAGCATTACTTTACTAGCGTGTGAGATGAGTGCAATTGTGCGGTAGTTTGAGCATTCTTTGGCATTGCCTTTCTTTGGGATTGGAATGAAAACTGACCTTTTCCAGTCCTGTGGCCACTGCTGAGTTTTCCAAATTTACTGGCATATTGAGTGCAGCATTTTCACAGCATCATCTTTCACGATTTGAAATCGCTCAACTGGAATTCCATCACCTCCACTAGCTTTGTTCCTAGTGATGCTTTCTAAGGCCCACTTGACTTCACATTCCAGGATGTCTGGCTCTCGATGAGTGATCACACCATCATGATTATCTGGGTCGTGAAGATCTTGTTTGTTCTTCTGTGTATTCTTGCCACCTCTTCTTAGTATCTTCTGCTTCTGTTAGGTCCATACCATTTCCTTGGCATTTCCTTCTCCAATGCATGAAAGTGTAAAGTGAAAGTGAAGTCGCTTAGTCATGTCCAATTCTTCGTGACCCCATGGACTGCAGCCCACCAGACTCCATTGTCCATGGGAGAGGGATTGGGGGCAGGAGGAAAAGGGGACAACAGAGGATGAGATGACTAGATGGCATCACCAACTTGATGGACCTAAGTTTGAATGGTGTTGGACAGGGAGGCCTGGCATGCTGGAATTCATACGGTCGCAAAGAGTCGGACACGACTGAGCGACAGAACTGAACTGAATTTTCCAATCAACACTATGTTAACTAAAGGATCCAGCTAACCAACGCTTCTGTAACTGGAAAATTAATCTAGTCTTTCTACTATAATCTTTGATTGACAACTCCACTTTGTTCGATATCTTCCTTCTTTAAAGTCAGTGGAATCCAATACAGGGTGCAAACACTCTATGGGAGGTAGTGGATAATCCACAAATCCAAGAAAAAATGCCAAGACACTATACTGGCTTTTTTTCTAAAATAAGAAATTAAAAGTTAAGCCAGAGTAATGTTTCATACAACAACTTAAACTGGTGCCACCATCCCACTTCTACCCCAGATGGCCTTGAGCCACATACGACAAGTGGGGCGTCCTGAAAGAAAGGTGAGGTCCACAAATCCAAGGAATTGTAATGGTGACCTTACACTTCAATGTATACCTCGTTAAGAAGATTTAAGGATTATATTAACCAGTCCTCACACACATACAGAAACACCCTCACAAAGCAGACCAGAAACTTAAAAGGACCCCAGCAAAGAAACGAGATTAACGATAGTACTAAAAATGTGACCACCATTTAACTATAAGCGAATGCAAGGATGACCGTCCCCCTTCCCCTCATGTTTTAACTTTTTATTTTGTATTGAGGTATAGACAATTAATAAACAATGTTGTAATAGTTTCAGGTGAACAGTGAAGGGACTAAGCCATATGTATACGTGTATCCATTCTCTCCAAACTCACCTCCCATCCAGGCAGTCACATAACATTGAACAAAGTTCTCTGTGCTATGCAGTAGGTCCCTTTTGGTTATCTGTTTTAAATACAGCCGAATGTATATGTTCATTCCAAACTTTCTAATTACCCTCCCTCTACTCTTAATATAACTTCTTCGTCAACACTTTGTGAGGCTGAAAAAAAGACCAGTAATCAGAGCTGAGAATTTGAAATATATATGTACATCCATTACTTCTAACAATGAATCTCAGTCCAGTTTCCTTGAGATATTAGCTAATGATGGCCTAAAGCAACCAACTATGATTTGCAAAACTTTAAAAAGATTAAAGCATATAGAAGATGTAACCATTTAAATTATATATTATATATTTATTTTTAGTGAAAAGTGGGTTTATTTATTGTTTTCATTATTGTTAGTGAAAATGACTGATGCTATCATATACACTTCTCTTCCCTCTGTTTATAAGATAAGACTATGTTTTCCAGGATCCCTTGGAGTTTGTGGGGTCAGTTAACAATTCTAACCAACAGAAGGTGAGCCTCGAGTGATATGTGCTCTTCTCAACCTGGGCCAGCTTATACCTCCTCCATGATTTTTCCCCCAAGCTAGAAATTTGGAAGCAGATGTTGAAGATGATGAAGCCACAGGTTGAAAGGCACTGAAGCCCTTAAATTTTCCCGTGGAGGTAATCAACCCATGGATCAGAAAGGCCTGTTTGAATATTATGTCATGAAAAGAAAACTTCTATGATGTGAAGCCTCTGATGTTTTGAGGTTTATCTGTCACAGCAGCTAATATTAACTATATCACTATTATTTATAAATAATATGTATGTGTATATATATATAATGTATATATTGTAAACAATCACAATAAGTTTAGTTAACCTCTATCACCACACATACATTATTTTTCTTGTGATGAGAACTTCTAATATTTACTCTCTTAGCAACTTCCAAGTCCACATTACAGTACTATTATCCATAGTAACCATGTTGTACAACCCTAGGACTTATATCTATGCATTCATTTTTGTTTGCTTGTTTAGATTCCACATGTAAGTAAGATCATAAGATATTTATCTTTGTCTGACTTATTTCACTTAGCATAATGCCCTCAAGGCCCATTCATGTTGTCACAAACAACAAAACTTCTTTCTTTCTTATGGCTAAACAGTATTCCTCTGTATGCGTTTATATATAACTTTATTTATTTATTCATCCATCCATGGACAGATTATTTCCATGACTTGGCTAGTGTAAACAATGCTGCCATGAACATCACATTCAGATAGCTTTCCCAGTTACTGTTTTAATTTCCTTTAGATAAATACCCAGAAATGGAACTGCTGGATCATGTGATAGAATTATTTTTAATTTTTGAAGAACCTCCATCTGTTTTCCTTTGTGGCTCTAATGTACCAAATTACATTGCCAATAACAATGCACAATTCCCTTTTCTCTACAAAATGTGTATATTTTATAATTGTATATAATGCATTAGGTTCAAAAATGTAAACTTATTTAGAAAAATAAGGAACACATTCACTAAATCTGTATGTATAAATACATACACAGAAGCAAGCAAACAATTTTTAAAACCATGTGTAGAATGGACTTTTGGACTCTGAGGGAGAGGGTGAGGGTGGGATGGTTTGGGAGAATGGCACTGAGACATGTATACTATCACGTAAGAAACGAAGAGCCAGTCTATGTTCGATACAGGATACAGGATGCTTGGGGCTGGTGCAAGGGGATGATCCAGAGAGATGATATGGGGTGGGAGGTGGGAGCGGGGTTCAGGATTGGGAACTCATGTACACCCGTGGCAGATTCATGTCAATGTATGGCAAAACCAATACAGTATTGTAAAGTAAAATAAAGTAAAAATAAAAATTTAAAAATAAATAAAATAAAACTGAAAAAAAATAAAACCATGGTACATTACTATCATAATATTTGGTAGATAAAGCTTTAGGTAATGGTTTTTCACTTTTTATCCAGCTTTGTAGGCACTTCTTCCAATGAACTGCCATGAATGTTTCCATTTTCCATATGAAAATGTTTAAAAGAGCCAAGCCCTTTTCTTAGGCAATATTCAAAAGCCATTCTCCTCACACCAACTCAGTGACCTAGGCATAACCTGAGAGTCAGTTAACAGCATGTTTCTGATAACAAAATAAATAGAGATTAAGATAACATTAAATTTATTTTTCAAGTCAGATTACACATTTTCTCTTCAGGTTATGATCCAATTACTGAATCTAAGGATTATTAAATATGGAAGTTTAAGAAGCCAGCTAATGCCTTTAGTTAATTGGGACATTAACATAGATATTGTTAAATAAGCCTATACATATAGGTACATTAAATTATTACTTATACAACCCAACATGTTTAAAAAGACTCTTTAAAAATTTTTCTTGTGGATTTTATAACCTTTTACTCATTTTTGATTTGAGGAGGAGACAGGTATCTGTTATCTGAGAGTGCAAGTTGCTCAGTCGTGTCCGACTTGTAGCGACCCCATGGACGGCAGCCCACCAGGCTCCCCCGTCCGTGGGATTCTCCAGGTAAGAATACTGGAGTGGGTTACCATTTCCTCCTCCAATGCATGAAAGTGAAAAGTGAAAGTGAAGTCACTCAGTTGTGTCCGACTCGTAGCGACCCCATGGACTGCAACCTACCAGGCTCCTCCATCCATGGGATTTTCCAGGCAAGAGTACTGGAGTAGGGTGCCATTGCCTTCTCCGGTTATCTGAGAGAACTTTATCTAAATATGCTTTTAACTTTTAAAGAAATAAACTTGGACTTCGCTGGTGGTCCAGTGGTTAAAAGTCCACCTGCTAATGCAGGTGAGATGGATTTGATTCTTGGTCCAGAACTACTGAGCCTGCATACCTAGAGCTGGTGCTCTGCAACAAGAGAAGCCGCTGGAATGAGAAGACCGCTCATTGCAAGGAAAAATAGCCTTAGCTCACCACAACTAGAGAAAGCTCATGTGTAGCCACAAAGACCCAGCACAGTCAAAAATAAATAAGTAAATTTTAAAAAATAAAGAAATAAACTGTATTTGGCAGTGAATATATGAAAACATAGTCGTGACATACATAAAGTTATAGGATAAATATTTTCCCTCCCCCTTTTCAATTTGAGAGAGCTTTAAGGAGCTACTGTTAAAAGCTTGATGATATCCCTCATGTCAGAGTACTTCCCTCAATACTACTTACCTTAATACACCTCACCAACAACCAGCCAGATTTTCCATCTTCTCAAAATCCTTACCAAGCTTGCACCAACCATGCATCTTCTATTTCAGTCCACCCACAGGCATCTTAAACTATCCATTTTCTCTGGACCCAAACGGTAAGTAAAACTCAAGGTATAACTAAGCACACGACAATTCTGCTCAGATCAGCCTTGTGGTCAGAAATAGCCTATTACAACTCCCTTTGTCAGTGAGGGGCTTTCCTGGTGGCTCAGCTGGTAAAGAATCTGCCTGCAATGTGGGAGACCTGGGTTCAATCCCTGGGTTGGGAAGATCCCCCAGAGAAGGGAATGGCTACCCACTCCAGTATTTTGGCCTAGAGAACTCCACGGACTGTGTAGTTCATGGGGTTGCAAAGAATCGGACACAACTGAGCAACTTTCACTTTGTCAGTGAGGTCTGCATTACTGGTGTTTTCAAAAGTTATCAATCAACTCAAGTACGGGGTACAACAAAACATGTTAATCAGTTTTTGAGCAATCACAAAAAGTTATTTAGAAACAGATCAACACATTCAGCAAACACTGGTGATGCCAAAAGTGACAGCAGAGCTCCTGGAAACAACACTTCTAGTAGCAAATCTAAAAGCAACAGTGAAATCATAGTTATAATGCAGGTAATTCATTACTTTATCACCATGCTCTATCTATTCTTATATCATTTGTTAATATTTGTGCCTAGTAAGTACACTATGTAGAAGCAACTTTCAAAAGTAATAGATTTTAAAACAAATAAACCTTGCAACAACCTTAAAAAAAAAAAAAAAAAGAAAGAAATTCAAATTCTAACCTGGACCAGGAGATTTTAGCCTAAATCCTACTTATCTTAAGTTAACAATAAAAGAGAGAGTCAAATGGTCAGGCTATTCAGAAGCATAATGTCTTTATGCTTACCTAGTATCTTAAATGTATTTAAAGAAAATTTTTCAGCTGGAAAGTAGTAATATAAACTTCATCACAAGAAATACAAATGATGTGTTCTTTTTCTCAAACACTTTGCAGTAGCCATTAAATATATCTTTTCTCTTTTTCTCCCCTCAATTCCTCTCTCCCCCTCTTCTTACCCCTTCTCTCGTGTATGTATGTGTACACAAGCACACTCACCACATATACAGAAGAGAAAATACAGGCTAGAAATATGCCATTTTGACTTTTACATTTTTTAATGACATATCTTTTACCTTTTTTATACTTAAGATTTAGTTAATCGCTCAAGTCATATCCAACTCTTTGTGACCCCAAGGACTGTGGTTCACCAGGCTCCTCTGTCGAGGGGATTTTTCAGGCAAGAATACTGCAGTGGGTTGCCATTCCCTTCTCCAAGGGATCTTCCAGAACAAGGGACTGAAGCTTGTTGTGTCTCCCGCATTTCCTGCATCACAGGTGGATACTTTATCATCTGAGCCACCCATTTACTGGGCTATAAGCAATGTATAAAGAGATCCATATCATATGTCATTCATTCATGCACACATATATTCAGTAAGTATTTATTCAATGATATACCAGGGAATATTTGGATGGTAAGAATACTGTAGTGAACAAGGCCAGGTCCCTGGCTCTTGGAAAATATAATCAAATGGAGGAAACATACAATAAACAAATAAACAAGTTAAAACAGACTTCCAACTTAATATGGAGATGTTACTGTTCCTAACTCACCAACAAGACATCAAAGGCATAAATGCACAAGGAAAAGGTACAGAGATAAGATGACAGAAGATGACTATGTATATCAGTAGATCGCTGAAACCAACAAAATTTTGGAAGCTGGGAAACAGAAGGACATGAGGGTAACTCACTCAGTAGACCAAAGAAGGGTGGCACATATGCCCTTAGCAATGGGAACATGATAGTTGATGCTGCAGAACTCCCAAGGAGTTCAGGACTCCAAGATCAGGTATCTGAGGTAGAGGTGCTGCAGGGGCCTGAATAAAGTACATGTGACATAATATTTTTAAAACGTGTCAGATTCCAGATTCTGATAACTATCATGTTTGAAATGTAAATTTCAAGTCACTCTTTGAAAGTATTGATAAAGAGGCTTTAGATTCTTGGTAAACACAAAAATATAATGACTAGAATTAAAACTAAAATGAAAAATAGAGAAGCCATAATATTAGCACTTCTTGGAACGAAGTGATATTACTGCTGCTGCTGCTGCTGCTAAGTCGCTTCAGTCGTGTCTGACTCTTAGCGACCCCATGGACTGCAGCCCACCAGGCTCCTCCGTCCATGGGATTTTCCAGGCAAGAGTACTGGAGTGGGGTGCCATTGCCTTCTCCAGTGACATTACTAGTCTCACACGAAACGAAGGATACTTGCAAGCCACAGAGGATTCACTTAACACAAAAGCAATAAATTCTGAAACAAGATTTCTCCACTTGCCTATTTAAAAATAGTTTTTCTCCAAAATCAAGAAGCAAAATAATACCACCCAAACCTCTTCCTTTCTATTGTGGATTAGTCTTTACACTAGAATCAAAATTAATCATGACTAATAATGCGACCTCATTTTTTCCTTTAGAGAACCCTAAGCACCCAGTGTTCCTAGATATGCACAGGTTAATACACATATAGCACAAGTTTGTGAGAATGAGGAAATGAAAGTATTATCGCTATTACTCTGATAACAACATGAAACACTGAGAAAGTCACTTGCCAGAGCTCATAAAGCCCACTGAAGGAGAAAAATTCTGGTTTTAATTTGTCTAATACTGGCAGTTTATTCCCCTAAGATAATGTTCAACACATATTTGCCTCATTTTATATACAGTATGAATTTCTCAAACCAAAAGCAACTAACTGCATTCTATAGCTAGAAAATGGATGTGGCTACACGAATTCATTACAGTGTGCATGACATACCCCTTTTTAAAATGTTCCCTTTTTTCCAAAGATATAATTATATCATCTACTGACATTTTCTGAGTTTGGTATGTAAGTGTACTTTATTATTCTCCCATTAAGCTATAAACCGCTGATAAAATGCCAATGGCTTGAATAAAGAGCACAGTGACATTTTACTGTAGGGTCATTGCGCTATGGACAGAATGCCAGCCCTCTGCTTGAATGTACTGCACATTGTCCAGCTGCGTTTCTTAAGCATCACTTCTCAAAGGCTTCAAGGTTTTTGGGAATTATTGATGAAATAAAGGGGAAAACGAGCAGGTTATAATTATCTTGTCAAGATTCTTCTTGTGAACATTTATTTGGACAACTCACAAAAAAGCAAGCATCTCATTTTCTAATTCAGAATATCATTTCTCTTAAAAAAATTGTATTAGCATCTTTGAAATTGCAGACTGGGGTCTAGAGAATCAGTCCTGAAGCAACACTGCAGATTGAAATGTCAGTAAAAGTGCAATGGAGAGAAGGCAGGCTTTGGAGCTACCATGTTTCATTTGGCCAAGAAATTACTCAATATGAGACTCAGTGTTCTATTTTGAAAAATGAAAGTAATCATATATACCTCAAAGGTATGTTCTGGGCTTCCCAGGTGGTGAAAGCAGTAAAGGACCTGCCTGCCAATGAACGAGACGTGAGATGCGGGTTCAATCCCTTGGTCAGGAAGATCCCCTGGAGGAGAGCACAGCAACCCATTCTACTATACCTCACCATGGACAAAGGAGCTTGGAGGGCTACAGTCCATAGGATCACAAAGAGTCAGACACGACTGAAGCAACTTAGCACGCACGCAACGTATGTTCTGATGTTTAAATACAACAGCTTATTTAGAATACTTAGCTCTGTAACAGAGGTGCATGTGTGTGTGCTAAGTCACTTTCCAGCAAGCTCCGGGAAATGGTGAAGTACAGGGAAACCTGACATGCTGCAATCCACGGGGTCGCAAACAGTCGGACAAGACTGAGCAACTGAACAACAAATTCTTTGTATCCTAAATAAATAAGTGGGAGATTATTAATTTAACAAAGAAGTTTCTGATGTCAAAATTTAGAGGGATTAACAAAGGAGTCTCAGAAATTTCGTTTTCAGGGATCGTCTAGAGTAATTTGGGTATCTTACTGGAAGCCTTCTGGGGCTCACAGGGGGCCCTGCTGATGCCTGGGAACCATTCTAGTTTCTTGCATGCATGCACTATGCTCAGCCATGTCTGACTCTTTTGCAACCCTATGGACTATAACCCACCAAACTCCTCTGTTCATGGAATTTCTTTACCCATGTATTTTATGAAGTTCCTCATAATTTTCTTTAGATATGCACTTCATTTTTTTTTCATTGTTTTTTTTATAACCTTCTAAACTGACAATACCTATATAGCACCATTCAGTTCAGTTCAGTTCAGTCGCTCAGTCGTGTCCAACTCTTTGCAACCCCATGAATCGCAGCATGCCAGGCCTCCCTGTCCATCACCAACTCCTGGAGTTCACTCAAAGCTGCGTCCATCGAGTCTGTGATGCCATCCAGCCATCTCATCCTCTGTCTTCCCCTTCTCCTCCTGCCCCGAATCCCTCCCAGCATCAGAGTCTTTTCCAATGAGTCAACTCTTCACATGAGGTGGCCAAAGTACTGGAGTTTCAGCTTTAGCATCATTCCTTCCAAAGAAATCCCAGAGTTCATCTCCTTCAGAATGGACTGGTTGGATCTTCTTGTAGTCCAAGGGACTCTCAAGAGTCTTCTCCAACACCACAGTTCAAAAGCATCAATTCTTTGGCGCTCAGCCTTCTTCACAGTCCAACTCTCACTTGCATACATGACTACTGGAAAAACCATAGCCTTGACTAGATGGACCTTAGTTGGCAAAGTAATGTCTCTGCTTTTGAATATGCTATCTAGGTTGGTCATAACTTTTCTTCCAAGGAGTAAGCATCTTTTAATTTCATGGCTGCAGTCACCATCTGCAGTGATTTTGGAGCCCCCAAAAATAAAGTCTGACACTGTTCCCACTGTTTCCCCATCTATTTCCCATGGAGTGATGGGACCAGATACCATGATCTTCAAATCTGAATGTTGAGCTTTAAGCCAACTTTTTCACTCTCCTCTTTTACTTTCATCAAGAGACTTTTTAGTTCCTCACTTTCTGCTATAAGGGTGGTGTCATCTGCATATCTGAGGTGATTGAGATTTCTCCCAGAAATCTTGATTCCAGCTTGTGTTTCTTCCAGTCCAGCGTTTCTCATGATGTACTCTGCACAGAAGTTAAATAAGCAGGGGGACAATATACAGCCTTGACGTACTCCTTTTCCTATTTGGAACCAGTCTGTTGTTCCATGTCCAGTTCTAACTTGCTTCCTGGCCTGCATACAGATTTCTCAAGAGGCAGGTTAGGTGGTCTGGTATTCCCATCTCTTTCAGAATTTTCCACAGCTTATTGTGATCCACACAGTCAAAGGCTTTGGCATAGTCAATAAAGCAGAAATAGATGTTTTTCTGGAACTCTCTTGCTTTTTCCATGATCTAGCGGATGTTGGCAATTTGATCTCTGGTTCCTCTGCCTTTTCTAAAACCAGCTTGAACATCAGGAAGTTCACGGTACACATATTGCTGAAGCCTGGCTTGGAGAATTAGCTTAATTGCAAAATCTAATTTTGCGTTTTCTTTACTTTTTTCATATAGACTATGGAGAATAGTTCAATAACTTTTAAAATTGAATATTTACATTGTAGAAAATTATACTTTTAGCAATGTGCCAGTGATTCTGAAGAGCAGGAGCTTTGCTCAGCCAAGAAATCTTAGGCAGGTGTTTAATTAGACTAATTAACCTAGTCACTTCCGGTTTTCCATTTGCTCTTTGTAAATGCAGATAAGCAACACAACTGATTGCCTCGTTAGACTATTTAAAACCCGATCACTTTTTATAGCCAAGGAAATTTTTGAACTCAAAATTACAAACTCAAAACATAACATGTGGTCTCATCGCACATATTTTTCTTGTTCTAACCACCACTTTTCTAATTTGATTTTTTCATATAACTTTAACAATATTAGCATAGGGAATAGAGTAATAAAACGTACTCCATATATAAAGGACATAAAAGCGACATGGTTTACTGCTCTCACAGCTTTTCCCAGCACGGATAAAATATGTCTTCTCTCGCCTGACTCACTCTTAAGAAAAATCAATATATTTTGTTGGTCTAGGGATCAAATCTGAAAGACTGGTCTCATTAACACTATAACCACTTAAATCAACTGGCAATAAATCTCTTGTAGTTAGCAAAATTCAGATGGAGAAGAACAAAATATAATCTTCCTTTTCTTATGTTTCTTATTCCCCTACCTATAGACGTTAACGATACCTTCAAAATTCAATTTTAAATCACCAGCCTACACAACAAATTCAAGACCATTTTAGGTCCTGTTTATATACTCTTGAGTAGTGTGCATACAAATTAGGGTGTACATATACATATATATATAGAGAGAGATAGATATAGATATATAAATAGATATAGATACGGATATAGATATTTTTCCCAACTGCTAACTGCTGGCAATTTTATATGGTCTATGCATCTAAGCTAAAATAACCACAATCTCACCCCTGTTCTTGGAGCCATGCAGGCCACAGGTCAGCTGGTACATGGACAAATGTGCAAGTAGCCAACTCACATGTACTTCTTTGCAATATCAATAGCATCGCATCACTTAATGTGTTTTATCTACTTACTCCAGGGCTACAGAGCATCTTCTAGGAGAAAGAAAGACCATACAAGATACATGGTAAGTCTAGAGGTCACAGAGATTTTGTAGGAAAGAACTCTCATAAGCCATTAAGGGAAGACGGTGTTTCATAATACATAACAAGACAATTCCATAATAAGGTAATCATATTCCAGAGCACTGATTACTTAAAAAAAAAAAAGATAAAGAAGGATGAAAATAAGAGATGACAGGAAGCAGTCTTACAGTAGTTAGATGATCAGATTTTCTTAGAAACCTGGATAAGTATAGTTATGAGATTCAAAGAGATGCTCACAGACCATATCCAAACCAAGATATGCAATCTATTTATTACTAACCTTAGTATACTAGAAAAATTTAAACCAATATTCAGCAACTGGCCCTTCTCCCTGGATGGAAAGGAAAGTACATTTTTGGAGCGCTTGCTCTGTAAAAGCTTTTTTGCTGAGTACTTATGATGCTTTCTCTTAATGAATCTGCACAACAATACTGAATACCGATATGAATCTTATGTCAGAAAGCAATAACACCAGATGGAATCTTGTTTAAAGTCATGTAGAAGTCAGTAGCAATAGTCCATGTTTGCAGCCAGATCTGGATACTCATCCTCTTTGCCTGTGTGCATGCTCAGTCACTTCACTCATGTCCGACTCTTTGAGACCCAGTGGATTGTAGCCTACCAGGCTCCTCTCTCCATGGAATTCTCCAGGCAGGTATACTGGAGTGGGTTGCTATTCCCCCTCCATGGATCCTCCTGACCCAGGGATGGAACCCATATCTTTTATGTCTCCTGAATTGGCAGGAGGGCTCTTTACCACTAGCTCCACCTAGGAAGCCCCTCATCGCCTGATCATCCTTTATTTTGTTTGCGTAGCAAAACAGATTTTGGACAATATAGTTAGAGACATTTTGTTTTATAATATAAAACAAACATTTTATATATTTTATCTGGACTTCAGATAAAACTGATATAAAGTCAGCATTATGGCATGCTACATTTGAAAGACAGGTATCATCATGGAATTAGAATCACAACTTCTAATTACAGTGAAAGTGTATGCAGCTCACTTTCTGGGCTAAAAGTCTGAAAAATGTACCCAATGAGAACATTAGACCAAACCTTTTCTATGGTCTCTTCTAGCTGTGATGTGCCATTAAACTGTGTGATTCAGCAGGAGACAGCCAGGCAGTCAGGGCAGCACAATGACCAGGGGTGGGTACCCCAGAGTATGGGTGTTGCACAGACAAGCTACTCACTCCTGACTGACTCATGATTTCTTAAAAAGATGCTAGCACTGACTATGAATATCTCCAGGAAACAGCACTAAGTCTACTTCATCCCTTTAACATCTGAGAAAAGCAGAGGGTCCCCATGTTCCCAGGAAGGCTTCGAGAGGAGCCACCAGCTAAAATAGGAAAACAAAGGGCACATCTCCTGGGATTCAAAGAGCACCAGGCGTTAAGGTCCCTAGGCTCCCCTTCTTATGCATTTTGCATAAGAGGCATCACTTGTCACAGTATGAGCAGGAACATGCGACAGAGAAGTTGACCGAGTTAACTGAGAAGAGAATGAGTGAGAGAACCAGAGAAGTCCAGAAGAGAATGATGAGATCAGAGCATCAGAGAACACTGGGTGCTATAATGCTCCATGCTAGATTAGGGACACAAGTTTCACAAACACCAAGTGGGGAGTCCAGGGCTGTCAAGGTAGGGCAGGAATTCCTGGCTGCTTCTGACTTTGCTACTCTAAGCTAGGCAGTAGGTGCTGATGTTATGTTGAATCCAAACAATCTGTCCATTCGGGGTGAAATCTAGGCAGAAGCTAAGGAATCTGGAGACAGGAGTCAGGCTTTTAAACTCAGTCATGAGATAACAAAGCCAGGAGCTCAGCAGAGATTCAGTCCCCAAGCTCCTGGGCTTTATTACGGAGAAGGACCTCAGCAGCAATAGAAAAGAAGCAAGGAAAATGATCAATCCTAAAAACTGAACCAATATACAGTCATACTTTAGAGATACTGCAGCTTCAGTTCCAAAACACTGCAATAAATTATCACCAACAATGCAAGACACACAAAATTCTTGGCTTCCCAGTGCATATAAAAGTTACATCTATACTATACTACAACCTAGTAAGTGTGTAACAGTACTGTGTGCCTCTGTTAAGCTGCTTCAGCCATGTACAACTATTTGCCACCCCATGGACTGTAGCCTGCCAGACTCCTCTGTCCATGGGATTTTCCAGGTAAGAATACTGGGGTGGGCTGCTATGCCTTTCTCCAGGGGATCTTCCTGACCCAGAGATCGAACCCACTACGTCCCCTGCAACTGGCCAGCGAGTTCTTTACCACTAGTCCCACCTGGGAAGCAAAAAAAAAAACAAAAAAAAAAACTTACATACTTTAATATAAAAATAAGATTTTATTGATAAAAAATGCTCACCATCATGTGACAACCCAATTATTACAGATCTTCAATTTGCAGAAATGAAAGTAAAACCAGTATCTGCAAAGCACAATAAAGTAAAGGACAATGAAACAAGGCAAGTCTGTAGTGGAGTGGAGGTGGGAAATATTAACTCACATGTCTCCATCTCCTGGACACAAAGGGTGATATATACTCAGACTTTGGACTGCAAGAAGATCAAACCAGTCAATCCTAAAGGAAATCAATTCTGAATATTCATTGGAAGGACTGATGCTGAAGCTGAAGCTCCAAAACTTTGACCACCTGATGTGAAGAGCTGACTCATCAGAAAAGACCCTGATGCTGGGAAAGATTGAAGGCAGGAGGAGAAGGGGACGACAGAGAATGAGATGGTTGGATGGCATCACCAACTCAAAGGACATGAGTTTGAGCAGGCTCTGAGAGATGATGAAGGACATGGAGACCTGGCGTGCTGCAGTCCATGGGGTCACAAAGAGTTGCACATGACTGAGAGACTGAACAGCTCAACAACAAAAGACTCAGTTCCACAATCCATATGGTAAGGATTACGCTACAGGGCAGGGACTTCCAAGGTGGCACTAGTTGTAAAGAATCCACCTGCCAATGCAAGAAACATAGATTCGATTCCTGAGTCGGCAAGATCCCTTGGAGTAGGAAACAGCAACTCACTCCAGTATTCTTCAGCAACTCACTCCAGTATTCTTACCTGAGCCTGATTTGGTGCAGTCCATGGGGTCTCAAAGAGTCAGACACAATGCAGCACAAACAGCACAGATGCCATAGGGAACCTCCTGCTCTTGTTATGACTGCCCTGGACACTGGACAAGCCTACACTTCTTGTATGCATTTCTCCTTTTAACCCATCTAGTATCTTCCTATGATAAATACAGCCTGACTTTTGCAGAGAACGAGGATATATCCAGGTGTAGCTCATGAAGAAGTAGCCTCTTTTTGATGGACACAGCTGTGTTCTGGGAACAATTTACAATTTCTACTTAGCTGATGCTGGAATAATAGGTAAACAGACAATATCTACATATATTGGGGTCATAGAGTCATTGAAACAATGAGTGAGACATTAAAATTCTAACCTGGTATGTAACATATAAATACTCAACCATCTCCTAGTTTGTTTTCTTTTATTTAAAGTGCATCACCCCTGTTTTTACTCTCACTAGCTACGCTGATGCCCATGGTGAAAAGGCAATCTATATTTAGAAATGACTTTTGACAAACAATGCAATTGAAAAGATTCTTTTCGCAAGAGAGGAGAAAGTATTGCCAAAAGATATAGGAGGGTTTCAAGAGAGCCCTACTCTAAATCCAATCTTCACAAAACCAATAGGACTTGTAAAGGAATAATTGAGATGAAAAACCATGTGAGGCTTCAGGGAATGGTGAAGGTATCCATCTAACTTTGTCTTTATGGCAGAAAAAATTTTTCATGGAAATACTATGGCAGAAAAATAATTTTTTTAAGGACCTTAATAAATGTTACTAGATCTCATTTGTCTATCCTTGGCTTTCTTACTTCATCATATTTACTTATTTTCATTTCCTTTTATACTAATATATAATCTTCTTCAGCTTCCCAGGTAGCTCAGTGGTAAAGAATCCGCCTGCCAATGAAGGAGACACAGATGACACAGTTTCGATCCCTGGGTCAGGAAAATCCCCAGGAGAAGGGAACGGCAACCCACCACAGTATTTTTGTCTAGAAAATCCTATGGACAGAGGAGCCTGGCAGGCTACAGTATACGGGATCACAAAGAGTCAGATATGACTGAGCACATGTGCAAAATCTTCTTCAGCATAAAAATAAAAGGCAGTTCCCTTTTTGTTGAAAGGTTAAAATTCATCAAGGAACAATCAGCATCACAACTCAAAGTAACATTACACTCAACTACATGAATATCATCAGCCACAAACTGGATGCTCAAGCTTAGCAATTCACTTTTTAGCTTCAATATATATTTACTGAGCACCTACTACATCTACTCCCCTGCTGGCTCAGAGGGTAAAGAGTCTGCCTATAATGCGGGAGACCCCGGTTCGATCCTGGGTCGGGGAGATCCTCTGGAGAAGGAAATGACAACCCACTCCAGTATTCTTGACTGGAAAATACAGTCCCACAGATTGCAAAGAGTCGGACACAACTGAGCAACTTCACTTTCCCTTTCACTTTACTACATTTACATGCCATTCAGGATACAGAGCAATGGGTACATTCAAGTGAATAAAAGAGCAATGGATATATTCAAGTGAATAAAAGAGATACTTTCCCTGTCTTCGTGGCATAAGAATCTAGTAGTGGTGGGAGAAAAACATTAATGAAATAAATGTAAAATATACATAATAGAAACTTTTCTCAGTGAGATAAAGGAAATGAGTACTGTGTTCTGAGTTGGGGCAGTTTAGATGAATAGTCAAGAAAGACTGCAGGGGTTAGGTTACATGATCTCAGAGAGAGAAATTGTGTGAGATCTGAAAGTACCACTCAATGCTGATGCAGCTAGTTAGGATAACTGTGAGAAATTTCGACCTTCTAATTATTAACTACTTTAGACACCCAGTCAACACTTCAGCTAATCACCTGTTTTTGTTAACTCCATGTGCATTTTTGAGAGCATGACGATTCTTATTTCATACTCACACTCTCCAACAAAACAAATCCAAACAAGACTTCCAACTCATGCAATAAAATCCAGCCCAGCCTACCCACTCACATATTTAACTGGCCCATTTTAGTATCTGGCTTATTAAATGTGGTAAATATATTGTCTTCTTATCAGTGACTATGTTGCTCATCATTATATGCCCACGGCTCACACGGACCATGGCTCAAAAATGTAAGCTGAATGAATGAATAAAGGACTACATCTACTCCTACTAAATATGTAATTTACAATTTTAGAAAATGGAATCAAAGTCAAATGTGAAAGACTGGCAGAAAATCCATTTGAAAAGTGATAAGATATTTATTAAGCAATCTATTTCTATTTTTCTCCAATTATCTTTTTCTGATTTAGTTAAATTTGGGCCCATCTTTGGTATACTGGACAAGACTCTTGAAAGTTCTTTGTACTGCAAGGCGATCAAAAGAGTCAATCCTAAAGGAAATCAACCCTGAATATTCATTGGAAGGAATGCTGATGAAGCTAAAGCTCCAATACTTTGGCCACCTGATGCAAAGAGCTGACTCACTGGAAAAGACCCTGATGCTGGGGAAGATTGAAGACAAAACAAGAAGGGGGCAACAGTGGAGGAGACGGTTATATAGCATCACTGACTCAATGGACATGAATTTGAGCAAATTTCAGGAGACAGTGAAGGTTCAGGGAAGACTGACATGCTGCAATTCACAGGATTGTGAAGAGTCAGACATGACTTAGTGACTGAAAAACAACAAATCAGTGTATTTATAGCATTACTGTGAAAACAGAAAACATTTTTCATTATATTACATAATGCCTCCTCAACAAAGCTGGTATTGCTTCACATAATCACCCAAATATATTAATTTGAAAACTAGAACATACAATGGTGACAGCATATTTTTCTAATAATAAGAAATCTCTGTGATTCAAGTACCAAACTTGAATATATTCAATAGAATAGCTAATATATTAAAAGGTTTGATATTCTGTTAGCATTCAAAATTATTTAGTACCTATTATTACAAACCAAGTCTTTTTACTAGATAATATTTAGGGAGTAAGTACATGTATTTGTGTTCAGATAACTGCATTCCTACCCACAAGCAATTTATTAAGCAGTAAAGCAAAGCAAGCACAATATAAGATCTCCTGTGTAGAGCAGAATTCTCTAGATACAGAACAGAAAATTCACCAGACTGCAAAATACTTGAACTGAGTGAGCCTAATAATGGAGATTTTATGTGAGTAAGAAGCATGATGTGGTATAAATCATACTTTTCTGGTTGGATGAGAGGTTAGATTATGTATTTTGTCTCTTAAATCCCATGTTAGTTTATAGATGATTTTCTCATGATAAAACAGATGGACATGTACACACTGCTATATTTAAAATGGATAACCAACAAGGACCTACTTCAGAGAACATGGAACTCTGTTCAGTATTACATAGCAGCCTGGATTGGAGGAAAGTTTGGGGGAGAATGGATACATGTTTATACATATGGCTGAATCCCTTCAGCTGTTCATCTGAAACTATCACAACATTGTTAATAGGCTATACCCCAATACAAAACCAAAGGTTTAAAAAAAGGACACACACACATATAGACACGCTACTCTGTTTGGTATTTCCTTCCTTGGGTCTTGCACAGTTAAAAGAAGTGTGGTAACGTTGCCCTTATAATACATTGTCCATGTGTTAGCTTTCCCACTGAAAGCATAAGATGTTTTGGACAAAAACCCATGCCTGACACTGGTATACTCTCTCAAAGTAAAATAATCTTAGCTATTCTTTAGATGCGTGTGCATTTCTTATCTATTTTCTTATAAGCCAACAAAGAAGGCAATGAAAGTAATTTCCAAGGAGAAAGTGTCTTCTGAAAAAGTTGAGTCTAATTTTTGGGTGTGATGCATTCCCACAGGCGTCATCTTTTAAGTCACAGCCTGAATTACACACACTCTCTTTTAACATCAAACTAATAGATAAAGGCAGAAAGAACTCTAAAGCAGGATAAAGTCAGGACTGATCATTTTTTATCCCTGTTAACTAACTGACTCAGGGGAAACTTGAAATTTTCAGAATTAATGAACCAATTTCATTGATAATTAATTTATTAACAGTGTCAAATTTTATGGCAGGCATATTATAAGCCTCTCATATACCCACAGTATACTGAATGTGACTCTCCTAATCTCTATTGGGTTTCATCATTAAGAAAAGAGAATCGTTCTATCACAAACTCTAGGTCAGATGCCTCAATAAATGCATTTGGTAACTTCATCTGAGAAGTCATCAACATTATGTCAGTGAATGAAAAAGACCATACAGTTATCTGCAAGGGAGATACTGTAGCTATAGGCAGATATTATATTCCCTGATTTTACTTCCCCTTTTATGGAGGCAAAATTATTTTACAAGTATCAAACCTGACCCAGGAGATTACTCAAAAGTTCTAAAGTCAAATGGCCCACAGGAGATTTCAGATGACCTCAGTCCTGGGAAAGCGAATGTACCTGGCAGATATGCACATATCCACTCTGGACTCCACAGGTGTATCAAAACCCCATTCCAACCTGGAGGGTCTGGCCTCAGCCCAGACAATGAGCATCTTCTGACTCATGTCCACCAGTGCATGAATTCTAGAATGGAAGGCAGGCTCCGGTTTAGGTCTGTGTAGTAATATTTACTTTCTAGGCTGTGCCACATCTATGTCCCACATAAACTCTGAGGTTGGTCCCACCCTCCTGGACTGTTCTCCCTAGATAGATCTGCCTTGACATGAAATTTGACTCTTCAAGTAACTCACCAACTGTCACTTGTACCCGGACCTTATAGTCACCTTGACTACACTTACTCCTAACTTTCTCCTCTCATGTGACCAATAGTAGTCAGTTCAGTCCTGGAGTCGGTCATGGACTGTAACTCACCAGGTTCCTCTGTCCATGGGATTTTTCAGGCAAGAATATTGGGATGGTTTACCATTTCCTTCTCAAGGGAAATCTGCCCAACCCAGGGACTGAACCCACGTTTACTGGATCAAAGGCAGATTCTTTACCACTGAGCCACCAGGGAAGCCTTAATCTATAAATACATATTATAAAATATACGACATTTCTGTTTATATACCCTAGAGCCATGGAACATGTGCTTGACTTGATCATGGTTAAATACTGAGGTTCAGGTACCTATCGGAAGGAGTTTATTTTTTAATTTACTCAACAAACCAGGTGTTAAGTTCTTTTCTACAGAAGAGTTTTTCAGTTCTGACAACTCCGTTCTAAATTAAAATGGTGTCCACTTAGAAAGGGTGGAATTTCCTTTTCTGCTAATATTTTTCAGCCCAACATCAGCACAAACTTTTTGAGTCCACAGACAAAGTCAGATTGGGGAGTGTTCCATTCCAGTTGTAGGGGCCTTGGCTGCTCCCATCCCAGGGCCTCTGTTTACCTCCTGGAGTGGGTGAATTACACTTTATGAGGACATTGTGAGGACTCTCTGAAAGCCAGTTTGTAACTGGTGAGCAAAGTGTTCCACTCATAGTAAATTCTTAACAAATGAAACCTCCTGGTATTTACCACTTGCTGGAGTTTTCATGGATCCAACCACATAGATAATTTCTAAGATGTAGTCTGTGTACTTAGGATATAATTAGTAACCTGGTGGCTCAGCGGTAAAGAATCCACCTGCAACAGGAGCCTAAGGTTCAATCCCTGAGTTGGGAAGATCCCCTGGAGGAGGGCATGGCAACTCACTCCAGTATTCTTGCCTGGAGAACCCCATGGACAGAGGAGCCTGGCAGGCTCAGAGGATCACAAAGAGTCAGACACAACTGAAGTGACTTAGCATGCGTGCATGCAGAGTCATGGAATCTTAGTAATGATCTGGTCAAGCTGCCAGCCACCTGGGAACCCCTCAAGCAGTTCTCCCACTGCTGCGGCCGCTCCCACTGCGGCCCGGCAGGCCTTCACTGTGCAGCCTGAACCACTCTTCTCTTAGGAACCCCTATGAAGAGGTCATGGTGCCACAGGTTGGAGCAGGCAGTACCAAGAGAAGTGCCTCCTCTTCCCCTATCTCTTCACACTGACAAAAGCTGAAGGAAGCATGATAGAACTGAGGAAAGACTTTGAAGGGAAACTTTATTCAGATTTGTCTAAATCAGGAAGCTGATTCAGTTCCCAAGACAGCCAGTAGGTTTTTTCTTCCTCCAATTAATGTGTACTTTCATCAAAAAAAGACACATCAACATAACTAAATTTTTAAAATAATTCCCAAAAGGACACTACATCACAAGGAGTAGTGTCCTGGGTAACTCTCTCGTCCCCTCTGCAATGCTCATACACAAACTGAAATGACTTTTGCATTGTAAACAGCGTTTCTTCTACTATCCTGAGCCATATTTGTATTCACTGGTATATTTGTATTCACTGGTCCTAGATCGACCATCTAAAGCAAAACAGAAAAATTCTGTACTGCTTGCCCATCACAGTCCTTCAAATATCTGCAGATACTAGCAAGGCTCACCTCTATCTTCTCTTTTAAGGCTAAATGTCCTCCACTTCTTAATTCTTCTGTGGTCTTTAAGATGTTTCCCTAAACATGTGTTCCCCTAAGGATGCATGCTAGTTGATCAACATATCTTTCAAATTTATATAAAAAATAACTGCAAGTAATGGTCTATAAGGGCTGCCCCTGGTAGCTCAGTGGTAGAGAATCCACCTGCCAGTGTAGGAAAGGCAGCATCAGGAAGACCCCCTGGAGAAGGAAATGACAACCCACGCCAGTATTCTAGCCTGGGAAATCCCATGGACAGAAAAGCCTGGCAGGGTGCATTCCATAGGGTTGCAGAGTCAGACACCACTTAGTAACTGAGCAGACAGAGAGAGAACGTTCTATAAGCAGACTAAGTAGTACAGAATTCAATGAGTTTATTAATTATCCCATTAATTACTCCATGCCTGAAATAATGGATGCTTTCTTTTCACTTTACTCCATTCCTCCACACAGATATCTTGGAAGGTGATAATCAAAGTCTAAATATAAAACTAGACCCCAAAGGATGATGGTTTTAAAGTTCAGTTAGGTGAAAGAGTGGGTGTGGAGAGATAATGAAATGCATACTTGTCTGCACATTAATCAGAAAGAGGGCAATTAGAAAGTTTTTCTCTTTTCTCTTATGCACTGAGCCAGCACCATCTATGATGGTCATAGTCTGTCATGGAGAAATCAGCACATGTCTAAAACAATTGATATCAGCCAACAGCTGAGAGGATAAAAAGAATGTCTGCAGTTCTCCAGGGAGGACGCAGCATCTTACAGTCATACTTGCTCTGGTAAAAAACACATAACCTAAAATATACCATCTTAGCCATCTTTAAATGTACAGTAGCATTAGCTATGTGAACACATTGGTGTTTCAGTTCTCTAGAAATGCCATGGCAGCTTTTTAAGTCTCTTTGGCCAAAGGTTACTGTGGACTGTCCTTCTGGAAGCCTGCAGCACTATCTCAGTTTGCATGAGTCGTGTTTGGAAATGGGTGATGCTGAAGGAAGGGTGAGTCTACCATCCAGGGTGGAGCAGGTTGTGCCCTGCACAAAATGGAATAGATTAACAGGCAACCAGGGTTGAATCCAGCCTTCATTCAGTTTCCTAAACCCCACTCCAATTATTACCAAGAGAAAAGGGCCATCATTTGTGTAAGCGCTGGTTCCCAGGGAGGGAGAGCAAGTCAGGGGAGAAAGGCTAATAGGCAGAGAAATCAATGAAGGGCCCCTTTGTTGTTGTTCACTCACTGTCATGTCCGACTCTTTTGAACCCCTGAACGGCGGCAGGCCAGGCTTTCCTGTCCTCCACTATCTCCCGGAGCTTGCTCAAAATCAAGTCCATTGAGTCAGTGATGTCATCCAACCATCTCATCCTCTGTTGCCCCCTTCTCCTTCTGCCCTCAATCTTTCCCAGTATCAGGGTCTTTTCCAATGAATGCAATGTCCCTAGATAGAATTTAAATCCTGGGGTGATTTTTATTTCAATGTAGATTAAAGTCATATTTAGTGTCTCCAAGTCTTCCTACCCTATACACTAATTTCCTTCAGTTAGGGTAGCCCTTCTGTGAAGCCTGTTAACCTGCCCATGGTGATGGCAACAAATCTGAATGAATAGAGTAGGAGATGGAAATACTCTCTGCCTCCCCATTCACCTTTGTCTCCATGCCATGTGTAATGTACTCTAGAGAGAGCACTGCATCCTGAGCAGTGACTAGCAACACAGGCAATGGGAGCTCCTGGCAGAGCTGGGAGTCAGGGGAGCCAATACTGATGAGCTGTAAGCCCCACAAAGGCAGGGACCTAGGTCAGTTCTGTTTATCAATATATTCCAAGCAATTAGAACAGTTTTCAGGACTGAGTACATTCTTAAACATTTATAGAATGAATCAATGATTCACAGGGATGTTTTAAAAATTCAATTTATTATTATTCGGGTCATGAAAAATTTTAATTAAATGAAAGATTTTTTAGGTTCTATAGTGTTTTACAATTTTTAAAAGTTTTACACATATGTTTTCATAGAATCCTATAACAACTCTTTTTTCCCTCACCTCTCTATTGTTTCTTCCTCCTTCTTCCCTCTTGGCTTGTTCTCTATATATGACACAAATAAAAAATGTTGGCAAGGATGTAGAGAAAAGGGAACCCTCCCACACTATTGTTGAGAATGAAAATTAGTGTAGTATGGCAGTTTCTCAAAGAAGTAAAAAGAGAACTACCTTATAACTTACCAATTCCACTCCTGGATATATATATCTTAAAAAACAAAACCACAAAATTGAAAAGAAGTATGTTCCCCAATATTTATAGCAACATTATTTATAACTGCCAAGATATGGAAGAAACTTAAGTGTCCATCCACAGAAGAATGGACAAAGATGTGGTTTTTCTCAGGATATATGTCCAGGAGTAGGATTTCTGGATCATATGGTAGCTCTGTTTTTAGTCTTTTAAGGAACCTCTATACTGTTCTCCATAGTGGCTGCACCAAATTACATTCCTACCAACAGTGTAGGAGGGTTCCCTTTTCTCCACACCCTTTCCAGCATTTATTTTTTGTAAATTTTTTGGATGATGATCATTCGAACTGCTGTTAGATTCATTTTTCTAATTATCAGCAATGCTGATGCTGGGAAAGACAGAAGGCAGAAGGAAAAGGGGACAACAGAAGATAAGATGGTTGGATGGCCTAACCAACTCGATACACAAGAGTTGGAGCAAGCTCCAGGAGTTGGTGATGGACAGGGAAGCCTGGCATGCTGCAGTCCATAGAGTTGCAAAGAGTCAGACACGACTGAGTGACTGAACTGAACTGAGCAATGTTGAGCATCTTTTCCTGTGCTTCTTGGCCATCTGTGTGTCTTCCTTGGAGGAACGTCTATTTAGGTCTTCTGCTCATTTTTAAATATCCTTTTAATATAGAGAGCCACATGAGCTGTTTGTGAATTCTGAAGACTAATCCCTCATCAGTTGCATCATTTGCAAGTATTTTCTCCCATTTTGTGGGTTGTCTTTTTGTTTGTTTGTTTTGTATGGTTTCCTTTGCTATGCAAAAGCTTTTGATTTTAATTAAGTCCTATTTGTTTACTTTTGCTTTTATTTTCATTACTCTGGGAGACGATGAAGATATTGCTGTGATTTATGCCAAAGCATGTTCTGCCTATGTTTTCCATTAAGAGATTTCTATTATCTGGTCTTACACTTACGTATTCAATCCATTTGGAGTTCATTTTTATGTATGGTGTTAAAGAATATTCCAATTTCATTATTTAACATGTAGCTGTCCAGTTTTCCTGGCACCATTTATTGAAGAGACTATCTTTCCTCCATTGCACAGTTTTGCCTCCCTTGTTGTAGATTAATTGAACAAAGTTGCGCAGGTTTATCTCTGGCTTTTTATCTTGTTCCATAGATATATATCTTTGTTTTTGATTTGTAGTATAATCTGAACTCAGGGAGTCTGCTGCTTTCAGCTCCATTTTCTCTCTCAAGATTGCTTTAGCATGGAGGCAACCTAAATGTCCATCAACCGATGAATGAATAAAGTGTGGTACATAAATACAATAGAATACTCAGTCAGTCAGTCAGTTCAGTCACTCAGTTGTGTCCGACTCTTTGCAACCCCATGGACGGACTGTAGCATGCCAGGCTTCCCTGTCCATCACCAAGTCCTGGAGCTTGCTCAAACTCATGTTCATCAAGTTGGTGATGCCACCCAACCATCTCATCCTCTGTTGTCCCCTTCTCCTTCTGCCTTCAATCTTTTCCAGCATCAGGGTCTTTTCTAGTGAGTCAGTTCTACCCATCAGGTGGCCAAAGTATTAGAGCTTCAGCTTCAGCATCAGTCCTTCCAATGAATGCCACTACAACAGAGTACTACTCAGCCGTAAAAAATTGAAATTTGTTATTTGCAGCAACATGGATAGACTTAAAGGACACTATGCTTAGTAAAATAAGTCAGAGAAAGATAATACTGTATGATATCATTTAATGTGAAATCTAAAGAAGTACAGCAAACTAGGAAATAAAGCAAAAAAGAGGCAGACTCACAGATTAAAGTCCAATTTTAAATTCTGAACAGAAGTTATTATGATTTGAATTGATTACTGACTTCCTTCTTTCCTTTATCTCTTTCTTTCTCTCCCTCTGTTTCTTCCTTCCTTCCTTTCTTCCTTTCTTTTCCTCTCCTTCCCTTCTTTTTTTCCTTCCTTTCTCTCTCTTTCTTTCAAAACCTTGGCAGGATACATATATATATATATATATTCCCCCCCACCAAGGACTCACATACCTACTGCTTAAAAATCTGTTCTTGAATATTGCAAGGCATCTTAACTCCACTTATTCATCCAAGTATCAACAATCAGTTTACTCTTCTTTTGTGAAAATTATGACAAAGCTAGAGCTTTCGGTCTAAGCATAATTTATCTATGATTTGTTAAACATTACCTTTGAGATTTCTTTTACCTATTATTTTAAATTTCAAAAATAGTTAATTACTGAATAAATTACTCAATCACATGTCAATGAAATTTGCATTGATTAGTACTTACAATTCTAGAATACCATTATATTAATATTGACCAAGTCTAGTCTATATTATTCTTTAAAAACTGGTTCATATCTTACCTGTCTTCCCTAATCTGTGCTTCTCCTTTACTGTATCTCCCTTTACCAACTGTATCATCAGTTCAAATTTCACTCATTTATTGATGTAGTGCCTTATAATTAATCCTATGAGATTGGGAGGAATACTTTTCTCTTTCCAATTATATTATACTGCTAATGGATGTAAGCATTATTCTAGAGGTAGAGGAAAAACACTTAATATTTTAATTTAACAGTCTTAACACTAATTTTCTAAAGTTGCAAAGTTCTTCAAAACTTTCAGAATTCTAAGAGCCTCAAAACAACCACATAGCAATGAGAGTAGTATTAAGATTTTACAAATGAGATGAAAATGCAAAGAAGTAAAGTCCTTTTTCCCAGGGTTGTACTGTCTGATAAAAGCCAAACACAAGGCTTTAACTTACCAACAGGGTGACAGAAGTTTCCTAACTTCTCTGAGCCTAAACTTATTCTAAAGATTGAAATAATAATGTCTATTACAGAATTGCTTACAGACTAAGTGAGATGACACATCAAGTATTTGGCACAATGCCTTGTATATGGTAAATGTCCAATAAATGGGAGATATTGTCATTGGCAGACTACGGTTAATGAGCCAGATCGGCCTACCACTTGGTTCTTTCGATCTGCAAACTGAGAATGATATTTACATTTTCAAATATTTTTAAAATCTAAATAATAATGATTCATGATATATGAAAATATACAAAATTCTAATTTAACTTTCCATAAATATGTTTTATGGGAACACAGACACACCATTCATTTACCTATAATCTATAGTAACTTTTTAATCACTAAGGCATAGTTCAGCAGCCACTATGAATATCAATAGCATATGGCTCACAGCATCTAAAATATTTACTCTGGCCCTTTAAAGAAAGTTTCCCAACCCTTGTTCTTAACTATCAAGCTAAAGTTTTCTGATGAGCTTGTCCATGACACAGGATTTCTTTTCCTGTCTGCCTTATGTATGTGTCTCCTCCCTCTACCTTTTATTTATAAGAAAATAAGGAGAAGGGATGTCATACGAAAACTAAACAATTTGTTATTATTAGGAAAAGTATTGAAGGCTTATGATAACTTTTCTTTTCTTTTTATCAATTCCTCCTTCCTTTTGCCTCAGAAAGGAAGGTGGGGGCAGAAAGAAAGAAATTAGGTCAGCTCAAGTTCCAGTGCTATTAATCACAGGGCCTTATATGCTTTCCTCCTGCAGCCAATCTGGATTCTAAGAAAAGTAATAGCAGAGGCAATATAATGCAGCTAAATGCAGT
The DNA here is from genome assembly GCF_014754425.2 of Oryx dammah. Classification (NCBI taxonomy): domain Eukaryota; kingdom Metazoa; phylum Chordata; class Mammalia; order Artiodactyla; family Bovidae; genus Oryx; species Oryx dammah. The sequence goes on from NW_024070209.1 coordinate 55,128,111, forward strand.
GTCAACAACAGTCTTCAAACCACTTCATCTTCAGTCTATTCTCATTGCCCATTAGACAAAGAAATAAAGAATAAATCAAAACAATATCAATTGAGAGACTGCCAGAGGTCTTCTTATTTCAAAGAAAGGTAAAACTATGCTAGAGTTATCATTCCACTTGACAGCCATACAGAGTCCAAAGCAAGTATCTTGAGAGGCTCCTTGTGCTTAATGCTGTTTCACAAATTCTCTCTAGGCTTTAAAATAACAAGGAAAAAATGAGAGCATTTTACTAATGTCCTACGAAATACTTTTCCCCTCTTGTTCAGCTGAAAGCTGTGTATATGATTGTGTTTGATGCAAAAGTATCCTTTGCTAAAAATGCCTCAAGGTACATCTAGCCCACAAAGACTGTGGATAAATGATAGCTCAAACAGAAAAGAAACACAAAAAAATAATGGAACTACTGAAGTGGGGGTTTAAGTCCCCCTAGACTTTTCTCAGAAAAATAAAGGATGTGCACATTACTAAGTGGGCATATGTGTATATTCAAAGACAGAGCCACAAGTGCACACAACACAAATACAAATATATACATGAATATTGTCTTCTCTTAACATGAAAGAAAGTGAAGTCACTCAGTCATGTCTGACTCTTTGCGACCCCATGGACTGTAGCCCACCAGGCTCCTCCATCCATGGAATTTTCTAGGCAAGAGTACTGAAGTGGGTTGCCATTTCCTTCTCCAGGGGATCTTCCTGACCCAGGGATCGAACCCAGATCTCCTGCATTGCAGGCAGACACTTTACTGTCTGAGCTACCAGGGAATCCCTTAACATTGTCATATTTAAAGGCTGATTGGCAGTGGAAGAAATTAATTTACAAGCAGTGTAAACACCTCTGTGGCATCTCTTACAGAAAGGAATTCAGATAATAAAAATAGGATAGTTAAACTCAGTGTTCTCACTACATCTAATGTGTCTCCCAGAACTCAAAACATATTCCATTGACAAACACATACATTCACATCTTCTAAGGACTAATATTGGTTTCCACATATAGAAGCATCTCTCCTTCATACGTGTTATCAAACTAGGTTTTTTGCACTTTCTCAAAATGTTTTGAGCACATAAGTCAGTATATACACATTAGAAAAATATAGTATTTTAGGAGTAGAAAAAGTAAGATAATCAATAGCTATAATACTATGAATAAAAGCAATCCAACCATTAAGGAATTTGTATTTTGATTTTTTTTTTTGTATTTTGATTTTTTTTTTTAATGGGAAAAAGCAACTTTGAGATCTCATCCATCGTAAGAAACACAGCTTCTCAGACCTACTCAGACAGAAGCTGTCAGACCTGAGTGAGAGTTCCTACCATCTTCCCAACTCTGCAAAGTGACTCCAAAAAATTATCCCTTTTGTTGTGCACTGGTTTACTAAACTCACAAGAAACAAATATAGGAATCATTTATTGATAAAGCTCTTCCCAGAAGAAAATGACCGATCTGACATTAACAGTTCATGGGTGCCATTATGAAGCTTCAAGTCTGATCTGGCCAAAGCAGAACTTACTCTGTTTCCATCCTCTGACCTGAATGCCCATTTCTGACTGGCATTTTCCATTCCTGTTAATGTCTTTATCATCCTCCCAGTCATCCCCCGGCCCTGCAAAAGTGACTGCAATGTCTTTGATTTCATGATCTTAATATCTCTTTTTCCACTCTTCCTTTCTTTAGTCTAACTCCAGAACTGCACCATCCTCGACCCCTCAATCCTGATTCAAGTTTTCATGATCCCTTCTAACCAGGAATATCGCAATCACAATCATCTTTTAACTTGTCTTCCCAACTCTTGTTTCTGCCCCCTTAAGCTAATTCCAAGGCAGCTAAGATTTAGCAACAGTACAGCAGTGACTCCTGCTCAAAACCTTCAATGAATCCCCAGTGCCTGCAAAAAAAGAGCAAACTCCTTAGCTGTACTCATAATTAGTTATTATTATCATTTCCTCTCCTGTTCATGCTTATTAGTCTGCATGGTATCCTAGATGATCTATCACTGGAGGAACATCCCAGAAAGCCATCTTGTTTTTGGAGTGCCAAGTCTATTTAATTTAGTACTTCTAATCTCTGCATTTATCCTGTTCAGCTCAGGCGCTCAGTCGGGTCCGACTCTTTGCGACCCCATGAATCGCAGCACACCAGGCCTCCCTGTCCATCACCAATTCCCAGAGTTCACTCAGACTCACATCCATCAAGTCGGTGAAGCCATCCAGCCATCTCATCCTCTGTCGTCCCTTTCTCCTCCTGCCCCCAATCCCTCCCAGTATCACAGTCTTTTCCAATGAGTCAACTTTTGGCATGAGGTGGCCAAAGTACTGGAGTTTCAGCTTTAGCATCACTCCACTGATCTCAGTTCAGTTCAGTTCAGTCGCTCAGTCATGTCCGACTCTTTGTGACCCCATGAATCGCAGCACGCCAGGCCTCCCTGTCCATCACCATCTCCTGGAGTTCACTCAGACTCACGTCCATCGAGTCCGTGATGCCTTCCAGCCATCTCATCCTCGGTCGTCCCCTTCTCCTCCTGCCCCTAATCTCTCCCAGCATCAGAGTCTTTTCCAATGAGTCAACTCTTATCCCTATTTTATGAACAGGAAGAAAAAAAATCTCAGTAAAATGTGCTGACTTTCCTACTGCCCTTTGTCCCTGGTATAATACTTTCTATATACTTTATATTCTGTATATAGTTGTTAAATAAATTATTTCTTCTTATCCTCTGTCTGGTTTGTTAAAGTAGATACTATGAAATTTTGGTTAAATTATCCATTCACAGAAAAAGTGACTTTTGATTAACCATGAGAATTCATCCTCTGTGAGGTTCAGATGTAGGAGGTGCCACCATCCCTAGGGTCTAAACCCTCTTGATTCAAGACAAAGGTGGCAGTTCACTAGCATGTACAGTAATTAAAGGCTCCTTCTCTAATGTATAAGGTCTAGTGAAGGAAATATAATTCATTTTAATTTTCAATTTTATTCCACTCTAGCTGCCCGACTTGAAATGGAATTCCTCACACTAAACATTTAATACTGTAATAGGTCAAGAATATCAAGGACTCTCTCACAATCTTAACTCAAATTGAAAAAGGAAAAGAAAATTTTGTATAGTGCTAAGTGTCTTCCCTGATAGCTCAGGTATAAAAAATCTGCCTGCAATGCAGGAGACCCCAGCTCGATTCCTGGGTCATGAAGAGCCGCTGGAGCAGGGATAGGTTACCCACTCCAGTATTCTTGGGCTTCCTTTGTAGCTCAGCTGGTAAAAAAGCCCTGGGTTCAATCCCTGGGTTGGGAAGATTCTCTGGACATGGGAAAGGCTACCCACTCCAGTTTTCTGGCCTGGAGAATACCATGGACTAGTCCATGGGGTCCCAAAAAGTCAGACACGACTAAGCAACTTTCACTTTAACTTTCACTTTCAAGTTAGCATATTATTACCTTTTGCCAGGAAGACTGCAATAATTTCTAAACCAGTTCTGTCATCTTTCACAGGAGAACTAACATCAAGCAACAATCTATGTAAGGATATTCTAATCAACATGAATTCCATAAATAGTAATTTATAAAAGATACCACTGAAATGACAGGACTATGGTAACTGTTTACAAAACCAATATGATTTTCTGAAGATTCATTATTTTATTATTTGCTAAATTATCCTTATTGTCCTTAAAATAACTACACATATAAAATTACATTTAAATCACATTTTGAATTCAGCAGAGTATGTAAAGTCAAAACCACCACAATATTGTAATTATCTTCCAATTAAGATAAATAAATTAATTGTTTAAAGAAGCTTGAAAAAAACTTATGAACTTGTTTGCTTCTAAAAGCATTTTATATTCTTTGATTTTTCAAAAATATTTTAATGTTTATTTAGGTGAGCTCAGATTAAATTTTTTAAGACATTTACAATGGCTGCACAGAGTGTGAAAACTGAGAAAACCATAAGATAGATCTTATAAAACATTAAAGGAAAAATCAAATACCATAAAATAAAGTTCCTCTTCAACATCAAAGACAGAGAAGAATGAATATACATCAGATGAAGAGGGTCACATAGAAGTTCCCACTTACCTGCTGGGTGTGACTAATCAACATGCTATAATCAAGGAGGCAAAACTCAGCACAGGAAATATTTATTACAGCTTTCAGAAGAGTGATGAAAACTACTGGGACAAATACTGAAATAAGCAGAATACATTATACAAGCATGTAGAAGAGACAGAGAAGCATAATGCAACTTCCAGTACAACCTCTTGATCTAAAAATGGTCCATGAGCATCACTGCAATGCCTGGGCGTTTAAATTTTTTAATTTTATTTATCGCTGTGCTTAGTAGCTCAGTCATGTTGGACTCTTTGTGACCCCATGGACTGAAGCCCAGCAGGCTCCTCTGTCCATGGGGATTCTCTAGGCAGGACTACTACAATGGATTTCCATGCCCTCCTTCATGGGATCTTCCCAATCCAGGGATTGAACCCAGGTCTCCCACATTACAGGTGGATTCTTGACCATCTGAGCCACCAGGGAAGCCCTTTTAATGTTATATTACTACCAAATTGCAGAAAAGAGAAAATGCATAAATTATTTAACATTGAGATCAAGACAGATCTAATGATATGATTTCTTGGGTTTAAATGTAATTCCTTACCTTCTGTCTATTTGCTCTGAGGAACTACACAAGATACACAGGAAAAGATAGGTACTAGGGACACTCGCTCAGGACTTGGGGCATGCTGGGAGAGATTGAGGGCAGGAGGAGAAGGTGATGACAGAGGATGGTTGGATGGCATCACTGACTTGATGGATGTGAGTCTGAGTGAACTCCGGGAGTTGGTGATGGACAGGGAGGCCTGGCATGCTGCGATTCATGGGGTCTCAAAGAGTCAGATACGACAGCAACTGAACTGAACTGATCTGATTGTTCCCTGACATAGAAAACTCCTAAGCGGTTTGAAGAATAATGGTGCATTTAGAACAGACACTCAGGACTAAGGTCTGGAGTTCAATGTCAATGAGAAGCTGCTGTCTTCAGAACACACTCAAGTTGGAACACTTTTTACCAGTCAAAGGAGTTGAATACAATGTATCTTTTCCCACAATCTCAATGGAAGATACTGGGATGGTTTGGTGTGCAGAAGAATCATGCAAATAAAAGTGAAGGTGTGAACAAACCATTTGCTTCTTAAGATACAGAAAGAAAAAGAATCGATTTAAGTGCCAGAAGGAATGAAAAGGATGAGACAAAGGGGAAAGGACACCAAGTTGTGGATGTGCCTGGTGGTGAAAGTAAAGTTCAATGCTATAAAGAACAATATTACATAGGAACCTGGAATCTTAGGTCCATGAATTAAGGTAAATTGGAAATGGTCAAATAGGCAAGAGTGAACATCAACATTTTAGGCATCAGTGAATGAAAATGGACTGGAATGGGCAAGTTTAATTCAAATGACCATTATATCTACTACTGTGGGCAAGAATCCCTTAGAAGAAATGAAGTAGCCCTCAAAGTCAGCAAAAGAGTCTGAAATGCAGTACTATGGGTACAGTCTTAAAAATAACACAATGATCTCTGATAGTTTCCAAGGCAAACCATTCAATATAACAGTAATCCAAGAAAACTGAGCACTGAAGAAATCATGCTTTTGAACTGTGGTGTTGGAGAAGACTCTTAAAAGTCCCTTGGACTGCAAGGAGATCAAACCAGTCAATCCTAAAGGAAATCAACCCTGAATATTCATTGGAAGGATTGATGCTGAAGCTGAAGCTCCAATACGCTGGCCACCAGATAAGAAGAGCCAACTCAATGGAAAAGACCCTGATGATGGAAAAGATTGAAGGCAGGAGGAGGAGGGGACAACAGAGGATGAGATGGTTGGATGGCATCATTGACCCAATGGATATGATTTTGAGCAAGCTCTGGAAGATGGTGAAGGACATGGAAGCCGGAGATGCTGCAGTCTATGGGGTTGCAAAGAGTCCGACATGACTAAGCAACTGAACTCAGCAGAAGTGTGGTGGTTAAGCTCAGATTTGTAACTGATAAAGGCACTACACAGATATGGCTGCAGAGTCAGAGGAATTCCTCTCGGAAGTCGTAAAGGCCTGGTTTAAGCAACAAAGTGTATCAATACAGGTGGTATACAGACTGAGGAATTTACCAGAACTAAGCCATCTACCTTTATAATGAGGTGGGGTAAGAGGTTCATTCATAGTAGACACAGCTCTACAGACACATGTGGATGCATACAAATACACCCACAGACATACACAGATCCGATCTTTCAGTATGTGTAATTATACTGTGTATAATTATACTAATGTGTAATTATACTAATCTGCAATGAATTGTGGCTCTTAGTTTATCCACTTCAGAGGCCCTGTGTGCAATAACACAGTTTTTGGTCTGTTCCAGACCACAGTTTTTGGTCTGCCTCATCTTATAGGATTTGAAATTGCTCCGCTGGAATTCATCACCTGTTACCACAAAGGAAAGTGGCAGAAGGGGTGACAGTGAGTCTGGAACCCACCATTCCTTCCTTTCACAAGCCAGGGGCCATGCCCTGTTATCCGGGCATGGGTTACCAGAGAAGGATGTGTCTTTCTAAATGGCCTTCCAGCCCTTTGTGTGATTCATAAAAATGCCCTAGATGGGCTAATGCCAGCTCTGATTCTTTTGGCATTTGATAAGGCTGAAATTAGGGAATGCCTCCAGGGTCATATGTTAAATGTACTTTCAAACCAAGCTGACATTTCCTGACATTCTATGCAGCCAGGATTCTGTGGCTGAGGGACCAGACCAGGTAAGAAACATGCCTCATTACACTTTAAAAGGTGCTCATGTCTGTCTAGGTAACTACCATGGGAGTAATAATAACAACAATAACAAAATTAGAATACACAACTCCAAAATTACAAGACATCTGCTCATGAAAAATTCCATAAGAGCACCCACTCAGAACCTACACGAAATGAGGAACCAGGCACGCTATGACCTGGGTGCGCACACACCACCTCAAATGCCCTTATTTTGTCAAGTCCCTGCTAATACTACTCTTATCTCCTCAACCATCTGGAACTCTTACTACCCAATGAGTCAGTTTTATTTTTATAAAGAGAAGCAGCTAGATATACTTTGTACCCTGAAGGTCCTTGGGAGACATAATGTCCCTAGACACATATTTCTGCTTTAAAGATGATGGCAGGGAAAGGACAATTTTTAAACCAAATGAAGAGGACTTTTAACAATGAAACTTCAAGCATGATGGCATGGAAGCATGAATCTTTGGGGGTAAAACACTGGTTCTTCTCCAACCTGCTCTGGGCCTTTGTCCTTAAATAACCCTAAGTAGACAAATTACTGATTTCCTCCTGCTAATTTTTAATCAGAATACAATAAGGAATTTTGACTCCTCCAAGCCTTTCAGGATACTGTTATTTCTATCCAGAATGCCCTTCTCTCTCTCATTTTTCCCACCTGAAAACCTGCTTACATGTCTCCTTCTTACATGTTACCTCTTCTCTTTAGCTTATTCTGTTTCTCCCCAGACCGCCTCCAGGCTTAGTGGCTTCTTCCTCCCTCACTTATATTCACATAGTACTTTATAAATATTTTAATACTACTTATTGATTCATAACTTTTTATCTCTTACAGTATTCTCAGCCAGATAGCTCTTTGCAAACTAGGATTACTATCTTTTAAATATTTGTTACAGAGAGTATGCTGGATAATAGAGAAATATTTATTGCAATGAAGTATATACATTGCACTATTAAAATGTTATTCTTTTATATTTATATTTTGGTGATATTTTTTCTTTCCATATTGCCATTTCATATGGATCCCCGGGTAAAGGCAAAAAATTTAAAAAATATTAACACTTGGACTCAAGCAGGAAATAAACTGTGTGACTCTGAACAAATCTCCCAGCATTCCGTCTGCAGTTTGCACATCAGTAAAATCAGGGATTGGTTCAGAACAGGGTTTCCCAATCCTGGCATTGTTGACATTGTGGAACAGATCATTCTATTTGTGGGGAGGAATGAGAGGTGACTGTTCGTTGCCTGAAGAATGTTTAGCATATTCCTGGCTGATACCGACTAGATGTCTGTAGCACTCACTCAGATATATCAGTTAAAACGTATACACAACTACTATACGATGCCTTCAAACTGTGGTGCTAAAGAAGACTTTTGAGAGCCCCTTGGATAGCAAGAAGATCAAACCAGTCAATCCTAAAGGAATCAACCCTGAATATTCATTGGAAGGACTGATGCTGAAGCTGAAGCTCCACTACTTTTGCCACCTGACGCTAAGAGCTGACTCATTGGAAAAGACTCTGATGCTGGGGAAGACTGATAGCAGGAAGAGAAGGGGGTGGCAAAGGATGAGATGACTGGATGTTATCAATGACTCAATGGACATGAGTTTGAGCAAGCTCTGGGAGATGGTGAAGGACAGGGAAGCCTGGCATGCTGCAGTCCATGGGGTCGCAAAGAGTTGGACAGGATTGAGTGACTGAAGAACAATAAATACATAAAATAATCAACACGGACTTAGTGTACAGCACAGGGAACTCTACTGAACATTCTGTAATAAGCTATGTGGGAAAAGAATTTGAAAAAGAATGGATATATGTATATTATAACTGAATCACTCAGCTATACACCTGAAACCAACACAATGCTGTAAATCAACTATGTGGTTGTTCAGCTGCTAAGTTGTGTCTGATTCTTTGCAATCCCATGGACTATATCATGTCAGGCTCCTCTGACCTCCACTATCTTCTGGAGTTTGCTCAAATTCATGTCCATTGAGTCAAAGATGCTATTTAACCATCTCTTCCTCTACTGCCCACTTCTAATATAAAATAAAAATTAAATTAAAAAATGTCTCTAGACATTAACAAATGTTCCCTCCTATCCTCATCAAGAGGGCACTAAGACCACCGCAGGTTAAAAACCACTGGTTTAGGCTAGATGTTTTCCAGAACTTTGAGCACAAGACTCTTTTTTCCTAAAGAAATATCATCCATTGTATAGACAAATAATGTAAACAAAGTGCAGGGCTCTGCTTTGAAGGGTTGGAGAGAGAATTGTTGAAAATCCTTTAATTTTTTTGATTTTCTGATTTTAAATAAACACAAACGAATCCACTCAAAGCACATGCCAGAGGCCTGCTTTTCACTTACTCCAAGATATTTACCACTAGAAACTGAGATTTGAAAGATCAAGCTGAATTCATGCACCAATGTTAAACAACACAATGGTTGATGGTGGAGTCAAAATATTCTTTCTTTAATCCATGGAAGGGATTTCTCTGCTAAACTCACAATACAGTAAGAAAAGTGGTCATGTGTTTCTGGCATTAAGAAAATGCTATTAATTCATAAAATAACATGTATCAGATAGGAAATTTTTTAAAGGCAGATCCAATAAGGGTTATACATCTCCACTTAAGAATTGTTTTTTATTTGTGTGACAAATATTGAAAAGATTCCTATTACATCAGAGCTGTTTGATGCTAAGGGTACAATAATGAACACATATCTATATGTGTGTATGTATGTATATATTTGTGTGCATATATACATAACTTATTTTACCAAGTATATATAAACTTTCTATTAATTATGAACTTAATTAAAATGTGATCTAAAGATGATGACTTACTAATTTTAAAACAAAATTATATATGTAAATATACAATGGAATCATTACCAGGTATAAATATATTCATTCATTCACTATTCTATTAAATACCTTCTCTGAAATATTAAAAGATTTAATCATTGATTTTCTTTTTGTCACAAGAATATGAGAGATTTTACTGAAAAAATTTTAAAATGTTTACTAATACTTAAAAGTAAGTTCTAAATTAAAAACATACCCCATGTGAAAATCAATATAAATATTCAGTTCAAAGTTATCCCTGTGTTTAATAATTCTGAAGAACAAGAATTAAAGATTAACATAAAATAGCAACATTGTCTGATGTACCTCATCAGTAGGCAGTAGACAAAAAATTCTGAAAGGAGAGTTCGATTTAAAATTTTAACAGTTAAAAAAAAGAAAAAGGAAATGCTAACACTAAAGTAAAGTCAAGTCACTTAGTTGTGTCCAACTCTTTGTGACCCCGTGGACTGCAGCCCACCAGGCTGCTCAGTCCATGGGATTCTCCAGGCAAGAATACTGGAGTGGGTTGCCATTTCCTTCTCCAGGGGATCTTCCTGACCCAGGGATCGAACCTGGGTCTCCCGCATTGGGGGCAGACGCTTTAACCTCTGAGCCACCAGGGAAGTCCAAGGCCCACATTAAATTTCTCTCTAGTCTATGTGAGTCACCAAATGAGTGGATATTAAGAAGAAGGATTTCTGTTCCCAAAAGTAAGCAATAAGGCAACATTCAGAAATGTTAACAAAAGAGAGGAACCTGGATGGCTCATGTTGTTAACTCATTGCTGCTGCTGCTGCTAAGTCGCTTCAGTCGTGTCCAACTCTGTGTGACCCCATAGACGGCAGCCTACCAGGTTCCCCCATCCCTGGGATTCTCCAGAAAGAACACTGGAGTGGGTTGCCATTGCCTTCTCCATGTTAACTCATCGCCATCCCCTTATTCCAGTTATGAAAACAACTAATAATCCATTATGCTGATAATAGTTTTTGAACAATTGCCTTTCTGTGTTTTCAACCTGATGTTTAATCCTTGAGTATGCAATGTTTCAAAATAGACATGCAGATTAGAACTCAGTCACCTGTCAAATGTAGCAGAAAATAGCCTCTCTGCTGAGTTGGAGAAAGATGAATTGTCCCACAGAGCTATAACAAGCTCTCCAGATTTCTCTTCAAAGTTTTGAATCTAGATGCCTGATCACAGCTGTTCGCAATCTACTTCCCTGCTTTTATTTTACCAAAGCTTCCTCTGAATGGAATAGTTCCTTTAAAGGTGACCACTTGACCAGTGATACCTACTGACCTCTGCTGTGTGTGTGTGTTTGTGCATGTGTACCTGTGCACCAGGCTTGGGAACACAAAAAGAAGCCCATTTCTTTAGGACTCACTAAACTATTGGGCTGCCCTGGCAGCTCAGTGGTAAAGAATCTGCTTGTAATGCAATAGATATGGAGATGTGGGTTTGATCCCTGGGTCAGGAAGATCCCCTGAAGGAGGGTATGGCAACCCACTCCAGTAATCTTGCCCAGAAAATCCCACCAGGGTCACAATAGGATCAGACACAGCCTAGTGACGAGACAACAACAACAGAATTTAATATCACAATTGAGTTAATAATTTAAGACTCAGAAGCAGAGGTAAAGTGAGGGTCTAAAATGAGTAACATGGGAATTCCCTGGTGGTCCAGGGTTAGGGCTCACAGCTGCTGCAGACTGAGTTCAGTTTCACAAGCCATGCTGCTTTGGCCCATACATAAATAAATAAAATGGTAACACTGACTCCTTGCCCCACTGTCAAATGAGAAGCCACTCATTTCAGACAAGGCCTATATTATGAAAGGGGCAATCTATGAATGCTATAATTAGACTACTAACTAACAAAACTTCTGAAACAGTCTAAGAGATAACAGAATTACTCTTGATAAAACTGCTTACCCAGAAAGCTAAGGCAAGAAAACGTGAAAGGAAGCAAACTAGCTAAGATTCAAATTAAGAAAATTTGAGGTACTTACACTCATTGGATGTTCCCATTGTCTTTCAGAATAAAAATGGAAATCCCTTGATGTGAACTACAGGAATCTTCTTGATCTGACTCCATACCAACCTTCCATTACTCATTTATCCTATCATCCTTTACAGCAGGAGTCAGAAAACTTGTTCTTCAAATGCCAGGTAGTAAGTATTTTAGGCTCTGTAGACCATATTTTTTTCCATATGCAACCACTCAGCTCTGCTGTTACAGCCTGAGTGCAGCCTTAAGCAATGCACTGAAAATAAGAATATGGCTGTGTTCTAATAAAACTCTATTTATGGGCACTAAAATGTGAATTTCATATAATTTCCATATGTCACAGAGTATAGTTGCTCATCTTAAATATTTTTTAACAATTCAAAAATATAAAAACAGAGGAACAATGGGGCTTCCCGAGTAGCTCAGTCAGTAAAGTATCTGCCTGCAATACGGGAGACCTGGGTTCAATTCCTGGGTCAGGAAGTTCCCCCTAGAGAAGGAAAGAGCAACCCACTCCAGTATTCTTGCCTGGAGTATGCCACGGACAGAGGAGCCAGTCAGGCTACAGTTCATGGGACTGCAAGAGTCAAACACGGCTTAGCATTATCTTTCTTTCTATACAAAAACAGACAGTGCTCCAGTCATAGTTTGCCCATCTTCACATCTCTACAGCCTCCAGCTCCCTAAGTCTATAGTCTATGAGGATATAGATTAAAATACTTTGAGGACTCCACACAAGCTATGGTCTTTTGGGCATCAAAGGCATTGTACTTGTTCCTTTTCTTGCAATACTCTCACCACATCCTTCTTTAACAAACTAATTTCTGCTTACCTTACACTTCTCACTTTCTCTGAGAGGTCTTCTTGAGTCCCTCATGTCTGAGCTTCACTCCCTCTTCCAAATGCCCTGTGACACAATAGAGCTTTACATCACAGGACTAGTGACACTGTGCTTAGTTTTAGACCCAGTACAAGCTGGTCTGAATTGCTATCCAGTATATCTCCTGTGCCAAGGCACTAAGTTGCTACTCAGTAAGTACTGATTGACTAAATGACTGAAGGGCTTCCCAGGTGGCACAGTGGTAAAGAATCTACTTTCCAATGCAGGAGATGTGGGTTCAATCCCTGGGTCTGGAAGATCCCCTGGAAAAGGAAATGGCAACTCACTCCAGTATTCTTGCCTGGGAAATCCCATGGACAAAGGAGTCAGGTATGCTACAGTCCATAGTATTGCAGAGTAGGACACAGCTGAGAGACTAAACAACAACAAATGACTGAAGGAGGGATCTGAAGAACATTAGGATGGCAAGTTGACCTAGGTTAGACAAGTCAGTGGGGTTGGAGCGCTTTCTGTACAGACAAGTTTGGATGAATAAATAGGTATTTGGATGCAGCAGTATGGCACAGAGATTAAGAGAATAGGTCCTGACACCAAACCTGCTTGAGCTCTGTGTGACTCGGGGCAAGTGGCCACTGTTCTCTAAGACAATATTCTCATCTTGGAGATGCAAATGGCATTATTTCATAAGAACATAATGTGCTCATGCTAGTGGAACTTAGTGCTTAAAACACAATGAGCTATCAACTAAAATATAGCAATCATTAGGACTGGTATCAGGCAGAAAGAAACCTAACCTTATGGACTCTATGGACTAAAAGTGAGAACCTATATTTTATTTTACATCCAGAACTTTAATGACTGCTGATCCCCAAAAAACTGTGTCTAGCACAATCAATCTGATTTGAAAAATTGAAACAAAGATTAGAAAACAAATTTATCTTCAGAGCTCGAGTCTACAGATACACAAAACATCTACGATTATATATATAGGTATGTTGTTTTTTTTCAGTCGCTATGTCTTCACTATCTCCTGGAGTTTGCTCAAATTCACATCCATTGAGTCGGTGATGCTATCTAATCATCGCATCCTCTATCACCCTCTTCTCCTTTTGCCCTCAATCTTCCCCAGCATCAGGGTCTTTCCCAATGAGTCGGCTCTTATCATCGGGTGGCCAAAGTAATGGAGCTTCAGCTTGAGCATCAGTCCTTCAGATTGACTGGTTTGATCTCCTTGCTGTCCAAGGGACTCTCAAAAGTCTTTTTCAGCACCACAGTTTGAAAGCATCAATTATTTGGTGCTCAGCCTTCTTTATGGTACAACTCTCATATCTGTACATGATTTTTGGAAAAACCATTGCTTTGACTATATATATATATATATATATATATATAATAGTTATGTATGCATATATACATATATATATGTACACACACACACACATATATGTATATGTATAGATGAAGATATATAGATATGGAGACAGAGTGAGGTTTGTCACATGACACCAATACATTATAAACTGGATGACCGAAGGTGCAGGACTGATGACTTGAGTTGGACAGCCTTGCCAATGACACATAAGGAGGAGGACTGCCTTCTCCCTATCACAGCCTAACCCTCCCTCTACCACCTCTGTTCCCCCAATTCCCTAGGAGGTGGCAGTAGACAAAGGGAATGACAAACACAAGGAGCTGTGGATGGAAGGTAGCCTTAATATGTTACCATGATGTTTCACAGCCCTTGCCACCTTTATCCATTTTTGTAACATCTCAATCCCTTTACCCTTATTTTCCATTCTAAGGAGGGCACACAGCAAAATTGTCCATAGGCCCCTTACTTGTAGCAGATCAGGTGAAGCCCCCATTGTTGGTACTGTGCAGGAAGGGACTGGAGACAGCTGTCTCTCTACTGACTACTGAAATCTGCTCCCCTGGCAGCCCCACTGTCTTATAAGCCCCATCCCTCTCTCCCTCTTGGGCTATGTTTGTGGCTGAACAGAATGTATCAGCATCAGAAGTGTGATGAAGTTATATCTTACTACTCCTGTAGGCCATAGGGAATACAAATTATAATTCTTACTGTGACAATTTCAACATTTCTATGATAAGTAAAATACTACTTATAACACTATGATAATTACTGCATGGATGTTTCATGTATAACAAGATACACTGAAATCCATGCTAGCTAATACTCCTTCTTACACTGCAAACAGACATAATTTGATCACTGAATACATTTGAATAAAAAGGAATTTTGCAAAGTTGGCTCAGTATGGAAATATCACTTGGAATTTCCTAGGCTTGGCAGGTGGAAAGAATTATTTTTCATTGAAGGAAGTAACTGCTTTTTTTTTTTTTTTTTGAATGATGATTCCTATGGAGGAGGTATAACTTAAAAAACAAAAAATATCATGTACGTGTTTTAACTGTGTTGACTTCATTATCCCCATGGTTGGTTGTTGCTGTTGTTCAGTTACAACATTATGTCCAACTCTCTGCAACCCCATGGATACAGCAAGCCAGGCTTCCCTGTCCCTCACCATCTCTCAGGGTTTGCTCAAACTCATGTGCATTGAGTCGGTTACACTATGCAACCATCTGATCCTCTGTTGCCTCCCTCATCTCCTGCTCTCAGTCTTTCCCAGCATCATGGTACTGGCCCTCTAAACTATGTGTCTCTGAGTCTTTCAATTTATAAATCTGTTATCTTAATAGGTAAAAAATACTAGTATGATAGCAGTGTGAATTATTGTATAGATTTTTCTGTATACAGATGTTTGTTCTTGATATATTTCAATATAATATTGTTTACAACTATAAGCTAACATTTATTGAGCCGCTACTATTTGTCTTTCTAATCCATTCTCTTATCCAGGGGATCTTCCCAACATAGGGATCAAACCCAGGTCTCCTGCATTGCAGGCTGATTCTTTACCATCTGAGCCACCAGGGAAGCCCATCTACCTACCTACCATTTTATTTCTTAGAATAAAAACAATAACATATGTGCTTTTATTATTCTCATCCTACAAATGAGGCAACAGGAACAGAAAAGTGAAGTAACTAACCCAAGGTCATAGACAAGGAAACAGCAAATCTCATTAATCCTCAAGTATATCAAGTTTCTGGCTAAAATTTACTAATTTTATTCATCATTTATTATGATTTTAAACAGAAAAACTTATAAATGTTACCTTGTCACTATGTCCTACAGGCAAATTTTAAAGGTCGTTTTTGTGGATTTTTAGGATAACAGTATGTTAATTTCTTAGTATACTTCGTATGCTAGCATATATAATTAGGGTTTCCCAGTGGATCATTTGTAAAGAATCTGCCTGCCAATGCAGCAGACATGGATTCGATCCCTGGGTCAGGAATATCTCTTGGAGAAGGAAATAGTAACCCACTCCAGTATTCTTGCCTAGGAAATCTCATGAACAGAGGAGCCTGGGGGGCTACAGTTCGTGGGGTCACAAAGAGTTGGACATGACTTAGTGACTAAACAATAATAGCAATATACAGCTAACAATATGTTTTTCAGCAGAAATTTTATTTCAGGTAAAGAGACAAACTACAGTTAAGTGAGTGCAGAGAATGTATCTGTTCACTTAAAATTCTATCCATTACTCAATTTATTCACACAGGAAGATCAAACAGAATTCAATATTTTCTACCAATTTTTGATAAATTTTCACAAATGTGCACTCAAAAATCTGACAGTCTACTGGAAAATTGCCCTTTACACAGTATTGCTGAGAAAAATATCCTCAGGGAAGTCTTTTTAGCCAGTATGTTCTCACCTGCTTTCTTCAAAAAAGAGATTATGTTTATCAGGACCAAAGTGTAAAATAAGCTACATTTATCTCAAAAACATATACACACAATGCATACACACACATGTACACACATGCAAACACATGTATACAAATCTCCTTTAGTATCTTGCTCTTTGCTTCTTGTTTCCTACCTCATTCCCAAAGAACCATGTCCTTAGCAAACTATAAAACAATCCCTATTAATATACTGGGAGTGAATTACTCAAGTATCACTCTTCCAAAAAGGGGTAAATTTAGTTCGACCCATGAAATGGACACCATCTCTGTACCAAACAATTATATTTCATTTATGATAATTTAAAAATTCTCTTTTACCCAATGGAAGTACTAGATCTTGCAGTTGAAACTTCATGTTGCTATTTAAGATTTTAAACAGAAATGAAACTCCAAATGGTAACACACAATGTAATTACTGAAGTAACATTTTTTTTTGCATCTTATTTATCACTATACTTCTGATTTACTGTTTAAATGTAAGAATATATAGTACTACAGATTCTAAAGACATGAACTATATCCTAAGAGAACTTGAATAATTCCAAACTGATATGAACTCAAGAATTACTCTTGAATTGAACACAGAGCCTACAAACTAAGTGTATAGTTTGGAGTTATCCAAATTAGCTCCTATATGATGTGAGCATGTTCAGTTGCTCAGCCATGTCTCACTCTTTGCAACCCCATGGACTGTAGTCTGCCGGGCTCCTCTGTCCATGGGATTGTCCAGGCCAGCATACTGGAGTGGGTTGCCATTTCCTACTCCAGGGTCCTATATGATACATTATGCCTAAAATATAAAAGAAACTAATGAAAGTTAACATACATATTATTGTAACTCAACAACAATCACAGAATCTTTTTAGAACTTCCACCAGAAAAAAAAGTGTCTTGAGAATGAATATATTAGCATTGTTGACAGTTGATATAACATGGTAATAATAAAAAGTCGACTAATTTTGTAAGTTTTATCATTTAAAAAAAAATTCTCTAGATTATATTTCCTTCTTGCTGGTCCCTAGGGTATTTTAACCACCATCCTCTTGATGCACCACTGAATGAAGAGAAAATCTGTTTGGTGAGTTTTCAACTGAAATACCATGTGAAAGTGATTTATAACTTGCAAATTAGTACACCAAAGCAAGGTGTGAATTTGTTTTAAGAAGCATTCTCTGGAAGATTGAAGGGCTTGTTCACAAAGGAATGGTTGATTATTCACAAGATTTCAGATGATTTCAAGGAGGAGGAAATGTAGGTACACACAGTCTAGCACTCTTGTGTATGCCTGATCGTTTCAGTCATATCCGACTCATTGCAACCTTGTGGACTGCAGCCTGCCAGGCTCCTCTGTCCATGGAATTCTCTAGGCAAGAATACTGGAGTGGGTTGCCATTCTCTCCTCCAGGGGATCTTTCTGACCCAGGGATCGAACTCGTGTCTCCTGTGGCTCCTGCACTACAGACAAATTCTTTACCACTGAACCACTGGGGAAGCCCCTAGCACTCTTAGCTCTATGTAAAAAAAAATGAGATTTATCCATAAAATCAGACAAGAAGGTCTTCAATGTGATCAAACACAAGTTACAAGAAAATGATCCTATTTCTTTGCAACACTTTTGAAAGGCAACTCAAAGATGTAATTTCTAGTTACATATGCTAGATATCCAGGAAAATGCAAGAAACTGAACTTGATTGGTTGTGTTGACAGTGTGTCAGAACTGCAGGCAGTTTCCAGAAGAAAACGTGGGAGTAAATACACAAGAAATGGAGATACATCACTGATTCTGTTTTAAACGCATGGAAGTGTATAGTAGCAGTGATTGACTTCAGACTCTAGTTCTACAAAGTTTTGTCAGGAGGGGAATTGCGTAACTGTGGGGAAACTATTTTCACACTCCAATTAGACTAACATCTTGGTGAGTCTAGATTTTTAAAATTAGGTTTCAGACAAAACTCGCCACATTCTATTTAAATTGTTAAGACTTATATTGATGCATACCCTCTACTCTAAAGTTGGGACTACTAATTAACCAACTGGCTATGTGACCTTGGGCAAACCGGTTCATCTCCAGCCCTCAATTCTTCCTGAGTAAAACAAGAGTTTAGAATTGACCATCTATGACGCTCTTTAGATCTATGATCTGATTTTAGATCTATAATCTGATATATAAATTTTAGATCTATGATCTGATATATAAAACAGCTTAGAACAGATAGCAATTAAATTCTCTTGAGTGCTTGTCTCACCTGAAAGAAATCTGAGCTCTGTTGAAACCTGTTTCCTTAGTTCAAAGATTATACTGACTTGCCAAAATCAAGTTATATAAGGAAAGTCTCCCTAGAAAAGGCAATTTCAAGGATTTAATCTTGATTCTAGAATTATTTCAAATTATTCAGGTTAGTATACTAAAGTGTGGTCAAGATGACAACTCTTCCCTAACTCAAAATACTTGTAAAGGAGTGTGAAAGAATCCATGACCTTCAAAACATAACAGAACTGAGCTTAGCAGCTGTTAAAATTCCAAACGTACCCAGTGCTTTTTCAAAGGCAGTGTTTCCTTTAAAAAAAATGGCAATGTAGAAAAAGCTTTTCTTTTTTAGCCTAAATTACCAAAGAAATAAGGCACCATTTAATATGGCCCTGGAGATTCTACCAATGATGCTGTTTTAGGTGGATATAAAATGGGTGATTTTCCTTTAACAATAACAGATGCCTTGCATTTTATTTCTTCAGTTTGCCATGAATCACTATAGAACTCACAGCAAAGTAAATGAGAATGTGTTCCTTTCTTGACTCCCTGCCATTGTTAGTTCACTACTTCTTAAAGGTAGAATGAGTTTTAAGAAAGTCAAGTGTTGCCAACAGTACTTTCTGTTAAAATCCCTTTTAGTTCTTTATGGGCGACATGACAGAGTTCAGAACAATGACTGATTTAAATTGACACAGCAGAAAAACAGAGAATCTCCCCCTAAAAAATCCTCAGTAACATACAGCACTCATAGGATCACCAGATATGATTTGAAGCTTATAATTTACTTCTCTGACATCCTCTATTCACATGTGAAATCATTTCTCAATATAAGAGAACAGAAATGAAGCTTAAATATTACTTTTTATAGAATACAAAGTTATTCTAAGTTTAGACAAAAAAAAAAGGTGCAATACATGTTTCACCCTATCTCAGTTAAAAATAACTTTTAAAACACAGAGCTGGACATTTATTGCAATTATAATGCTGTCCAAAATTACAGTGACAAAAAATCAAATGGTTGGCTATTTTCTTTCATAATATAGTATTTTTCTTTGTTGCATTGTCTAAACACTTTTTTCTTTCTAAACCTTAGTTAGCATTAAAAACTTCATGAATAGCTTGTCTGACTCACGACCACTTACTGTCTTCCTTAAAACTGAATCTTTAGAATTGAAGTTTTAAGTGTATCATTTCTAAGTTAGACTAGGCATCTTGTCAGAACTATAAAAAAAATAAAATTAAGTTTGTGGTTGCTGTGAGGTTGTCTGAGTGGAGAGAAGAAACCCTCTCCAGTCTTTGAATAATCTCTACAATTTATTACTGTTTAGGTTATTTATGTTGGTATGTGAAAACGACATGAATGATAGGATAATATCTAAAAAAAAAAAAACAAAACACTGCCCTCAATTTTTCCTAACGTCTCCACATTGATCCCACTGGAAAATTCTCATAACCACAGACCTCAAATAGGCTCTTATGGGTGCCCAAAATCATCCCAATGATTATTTCATTATCTCTTCGTCAAAACAGTTCTGTCCTCTCCTACTTCATTCTCACCTGATAACCTCCTTGCCTCTTGTTTAGTATTTCTAAGAAAACCACAAGTGATGAGAAGATACATTGTACATACCCCACCATCACCTCTACCTACCACTTGACCTAGTACTCTGATTTCCTCCTGGAACTTCCTGATAAAGTTCTCATGTTTCCACCTGACTGCCAGTAAACAGCTTTGTTTTCTCACTTGACCCTAACCCTTATTGACTATTCAAAGACACTGTCCCTGCAATTATATCACTCTCTTGAAATAATCAGTTTTTTTCTCTCTTTCGAACTATCCTCATTTGTGTAAAAACACTGTGTTCACTGATGTTGGCAGCTTAATTTAAAATTAATTTTTAAAAAGCAGATGAAATGATGAATGAATAAATGAATAAAAATAAATAAGTAAATGAATGAATGAATGCAACAAAGCAACTGCAGCAAAATGCAGAGAACCAAGGTAGCAGGGCTATAAACACTCAACTGCTACATTCTTTCAACTTTTCTGTATATTAGAAAAATTCCACAATAGAATATTATTTAAAAACTAATCTGCTGCTGCTGCGAAGTTGCTTCAGTCGTGTCCGACTCTGTGCGACCCCATAGGCGGCAGCCCACCAGGCTCCCCCGTCCCTGGGATTCTCCAGGCAAGAACACTGGAGTGCGTTGCCATTTCCTTCTCCAATGCATGAAAGTGAAAAGTCAAAGTGAAAAACTAATCTAATTCCTCCCAATTTAAACAGAAAAATCCTCACCTGCTTCTTCACCACTCATTTGTTTCCCCCTACTCCTACAAAGTACAGCCTAAATGTTTTCACACTGATTTCATTCAATTAATAAAAGGTTCATATCAGGGAATAGCAAGGGAAGTTTTTCTATCAGTTAATATCCAAACATTCTGTATCTTTATAATTAAAAACATATCTCATAGATATTTTGCAGGCTTTTTTAAAATCCAGCTGGAAAATCTTTGTCTTTTAACTGGAGTACTTAGTCTGCTTATTAAATTACTAATGTTTTACCATTCAGTTCAATTCAGTCGCTCAGTTGTGTCCGACTCTTTGCGACCCCATGAATCGCAGCACGCCAGGCCTCCCTGTCCATCACCAACTTCTGGAGTTCACTCAGACTTGTGTCCATTGAGTCAGTGATGCCATCCAGCCATCTCATCCTCTGTCGTCCCCTTCTCCTCCTGCCCTCAATCCCTTCCAGCATCAAAGTCTTTTCCAATGAGTCAACTCTTTGCATGAGGTGGCCAAAGTACTGGAGTTTCAGCTTCAGCATCATTCCTTCCAAAGAAATCCCAGGGCTGATCTCCTTCAGAATGGACTGGTTGGATCTCCTTGCAGTCCAAGGGACTCTCAAGAGTCTTCTCCAACACCACAGTTCAAAAGCATCAATTCTTCGGTGCTCAGCCTTCTTCACAGTCCAACTCTCACATCCATACATGACTACTGGAAAAACCATAGCCTTGACTAGATGGACCTTAGTTGGCAAAGTGATGTCTCTGCTTTTGAATATACTATCTAGGTTGCTCATAACCTTTCTTCCAAGGAGTAAGTGTCTTTTAATTTCATGGCTGCAATCACCATCTGCAGTGATTTTGGAGCCCCAAAAAATAAAGTCTGACACTGTTTCCACTGTTTCCCCATCTATTTCCCATGAAGTGATACTGCTCTATGTAGTAGACTACATGTGACCATCTGCATGGTACACACTAAGAGAGTTGTGAAATAACATACAACTAACAAGCTAACATGGTGTAGTTGACTAAAAATAGATAAATAATATAAAATAAAGGAAGGGAAGACAGGACAGATCGCTACTTTTACCAAAATCTGGACAATGCAATAATCTTAGATTAGTTAACTTTTATTTACTGCTGATTCTACCCTCAAGCATGTGTGTGTTTATAAGTCATACATTTAATTATTTTCATATTTCACCTCAAAAAAATTATTATTATAGTTTTACATAGTCAACATTCATTTGAATTTAGCCACATATTTACACTTTGTTCCACATTCTTTATCTCTGTGTTTCCATTCAAGATCATTTTCTTGCATGAAGATCACTCAAGTATATTCTTCAAGTGTGGATCTGCTGGTAATAAATTTCAATTATTGTTTACATGAAAATCTATTTATTTCAACTTTGTTTATGAATACTATATAGCTAGGATAAAAATTATAGGATAGCAATTTCAGTACTCTAACTAGTTCATTCCATTAATTTTGGCAATATTTTTCACTAGCTAAAAGCCAATTGTCTCTTATTTGACCTCTTTGTCACTAGCTAAAAGTCAGTTGTCTCTTAAGTTGACATGTCTTTTTTTCTCTTAGTGTTCTTAAGATTTACTTTTCATTTTTGAAGTTTTCTTATGAAATAACCACATGCAGTTTTCTTGAAGGGCATGGAACTTTTGAATCTGTGTAGTCATGTATTTCATCAGTCTTGGAAAATTCTTGCATATCAACCTGTATGTTTTTCAACCTCCCATTCTGTATATTTTATTCTGGATATTAACTCTGACATATTTCACTTCATAAATTCTTTCTTCAGGTTTGCCTAACTGCTGGCAACTAAAGCTATTAACTAAAGCTATTGAATTCATTTCAGTTATTTTAACTTTTAATTATAGAATTTCTATTTCATTCTTTTTATAGCTCCCTGCCTCTGCTGTAAATCTTCATTTGACATTTAATTTCCTGAACATATTAACTTACAGAACTTTAATATCCTTGTTTGATAACTCTAATATTTGCACCTTTGGTGGATTACCTTTTTTATTATATTTTTCTCTTTGTTTCACTCAATATTTTTAACATCTTATTATTAATTTAATATCACAATTTATGTTACATATACTGTGTACTATATACTATATTCTTATATACTGTAGAATAAATAAGAAGTTATAGATGATGATATCTTCTTCCAGAGAGAATTTAGTTTGGTTGTGAGCAGAAAATTATGGTAGAGATAAATCATCTAATCTAGTAAGAGACTGAGCTGATTTAAAAGTAGGCTTTTGGGGAGCTTCCCTGGTGGCTCATACGGTAAAGAATCTGCCTGCAATATAGGAGACCTGGGTTTGATCCCTGGGTCAGGAAGATCCCCTGGAGAAAGGAATGGCACCCCACTCCAGTATTCTTGCCTGGGAAATCCAATGGACAGAGGAGCCTGGTGGGCTACAGTCCATGAGGCCGCAGAGTCAGACATGACTGAGCAACAAACACATACTTTTTTATTTGTAAAATCTGATCCCCATATTCCATGCATTCCAGGGTCCCAGATAAAAATGTGGGATGTTGTGGCAGATGATAATTTCCAAAGATGGTCCTAACAATCTATGTCCATTTATCTTGATCCTGAACATGCCTCTGTGACAACCTTATCAATATATTAGAATAGAAATTCTAATTGATTTCTGACTATAGGTCACAAAAATGCCTTGTACTTGTGCCTTTTTTTCTTTGAGATTCTCATTCTTGAATCCCAGCCACAATGCTAAGAGGAATCTCAAACTAGGAAGTTTGGAGATACTTGTGTTTGGTATGACAGGTTGCAGCTGACAGCAAGCATCAAGTCCTAAACATATATGTGAAGGCTCCTCACCCTCCAGATGATTCCAGTCCCCAGACATCACACTACTCCCAGCCTTTGAATCTTCCCAGCTGAAGCTTCAAACACTATGGAGCAAAGATAAGGCACTCTGCTGTAATCTCAAAGAATTCATGAACCACAGACTCTCCAGCATAATAAAAGTTGTTATACAACACTACAGCTGGGGTTATTTGTATGCAGTGATAGTAACCGGAACAGGTGCCTTCCAGACCGTTTGTTTCTGAACTTCAATTTCTTTCCCACTAGACTAGTGAAACTACCAAAAGCTCTTCTCACCTCCTAGTTGCCTTACTCACTGCTTTGTAATTGGCAGATATTCACACTTCTGGATTTCCCCTTTCTAAAATCTTGACTCTTCAAGAGCTTGCTCACTTAGTATTTTTCTAGTGCTTTTAATTTTTTAGTTATTCTTGTTTGGGAGGGTTCATCTGAAACAATTTAATTCTTCTTTTAGGAAGCATATGTTAACTCACCTCAAAGACTTTTTAACTTAAATCATTACACACACACCCACAGATAATTTTAACTTCTAGAAGTCCTATTTAGGTCATTTTAAATTGTGTTATTCTTAATTCTTAAAACATTACATAAAATTATTTTCTTCCCTTATGTCTGATAATTCCATTCTCTGTAGCTCTTAAAAATGTAATTCTCTTATGCTTTGTTTATTTTACTGGCTCTCACTTACAGTATATATTAATTATTTTTTGACCTTAAACACATTATTTTTGATATATATCTCAAAAATATTTTGGAAATTATTTATGCCTTATGTAAATTTTCATATTTCCAGAAAACCTGTTTCTGCCAATTGCTTAGTTTACTATCCTCCTGGGATCAACTACATTAAATTCTTCTTTTGGGGTTTGAACACACAGATAACATGATTTCTGGCTCCAAAACTTGTTGAAGGACAACTCAGATTTTACAGGGAAACATTGATTTTTTTCCTCTACTCATGTCCAAGTTAATAAAGACAAGATGGTTTCATTCTTTTTGGATTTAGTTTAATGATAATTTGCTGTTGTCCTTTGGTATTCCCACTCTGTGGATGCAGTTTCTTATTCACCTCACCATCTCCTGCAAAAAGCAGACTTTATATCCTTTCTACTCTGGGTTATGTATCTTCAGCAGAAAACTGAAACAAGCCTTGCCACATAACCTATAGGTAAAATGTAGTTTGGGCACTAATCTTTCAAACTTTCCTTTTTTCTGTTTTAGTATTTTGGGATTTTTATTGTTTTCCTATATCACAATATATTCAAAGGACGTTTGCACATTTTGTCTAGCTTTTTAGTTCTGTTCATTAAAAGAATCATTCAGATACCCAGCCATCTCTGTACTCTCCTTCAATATGGCAGCCAAGAATCCAGATTTATATGTGATTTTTTCATGTGACTGCTGTTTGGTCTCTAAGTTGTATCCAAATCTTTAGTGATTCCAAGGACTGTAGCTCACCAGGCTCCTCTGTCCATCAGATTTCCCAGGCAAAAATACTGGAATGAGTTGTCATTTACTCCTCCAGGGGATCCTCCCAACACAGGGATCAAACCCATGTCTCCTGAATTGGCAGACGGATTCCTTACCACTGAGCCACCAGGGAAGCCCTTCACATGATATGTCAGTTAAAAATGTTATCACAAAGCAAACAAAACAAAGTAGGTTCAGCCCTGAGAGCTACAATCTGTCCCCTCTGGCCAGAGCAAATAAAAGGGAAAGCTGATGGGGAAAAAAAAGCATCTGGAAGTGCAAAAAATGGGCCCAAATACCATGTTATGTCTTTTTGCTTCAGTTCAACATGGGAATATCTAAACTATTTTTGTTCTTAACGTAATTTCTCTCCAATATACTAATAAACACTGGAGGGTTACCATGCCCCCTAAGGACTTGAAAATGAGGGATACAAGATCACACTTTGAAGGTAAAATTAAAATTCAAAACTTGGATCTAAAGTGAGCCAGGAGCATCATACGATCCCAGCAGGATGCACTTAATTTTATTCACCTAAATCTCTTAATTCCATGCTTACCAAGCAACCTCCTGAGTTCCACACAAGCCTATCTGTGAGCAGAGAATATGCTGATCATGCTGACAGGACTATTTCTAGTCTGGGTTACAGTCATTTCTGTTGGTAAATCAGTAAAGTACGTCTGGCAATGATTTGGCTTAACCAAAGAGCAACATAAGCTTATTATGCTGACAGAACATTTCTGCCAGATGTAACCATTCTGTTTCTCACTTTAAACCAACAGAGTGGTGTTTTAGGTGTTTCCTCTGCTCATTCATGAATTTTGATGATCTCTCAGTCCTTTTTGATTCCAGACATTGACCAGATCAGTACTTTTCAAATCTGGATTTCCATATCATCAGGAATGCAATGCATGGTTCCAGGGAATGTGAGAAAGCAATAGTACAGGACATGCTTCTGGAACAAGATTTAATAGAAACAGTAAAGAGACAAAGAGCTTCATTTTTACTAAAAGAAGCACAAATATATTTGGGGAAAAAAATATATTCATCATAAAAATAAAATTGAGATTTCTTAAAACCTTGCCACTTGATATGGACACATGAGGCTCAATCACCAGACGCCCAGGGCTGCTTCAGTGACAAAGTTAACAAGCCAATGTTTGGACAGTACATATCATAAAGCACCATATCACACTCCTGTCATCCACTGTTCGGATGGTTAATTGCTTTATTTTTAATGACTATGATTCTCTTTTTCTGGTTCTTACTTCTCTTTCCCATTCTATGATCAATCTGTTTATAACATAGATGAATTCTATTTTGTGTTAATGACAGACTGATTTTGTTTGTTTCTCAGAATATAACCGCTACCCAGTTCAATCAATGAGTAAGGAGTATGCTGCTGCTGCTGCTAAGTCGCTTCAGTCGTGTCCAACTCTGTGCGACCCCATAGACGGCAGCTCACCAGGCTCCCCGGTCCCTGGGGTTCTCCAGGCAAGAACACTGGAGTGGGTTGCCATTTCCTTCTCCAGTAACGAGTATAGTAGAAACTAAATTATCAGTAACTACATAAAGTATCTCATAGCTAGATAGTCTGTATGAAAGCTACACTAAATTATATTGGAAACATTTATATTAGGTTTATTCTCAAAGACTTGGACGAAAATTTTCATGTTTCTCACCTTTTTCCTTTGGCTCCTGGAATTAGCATGGCAGCTATACTTCAAGCTGGGTTCAGAATGACAAATAGCATTGACCTACCTCCTTACCCAAACTCTTAAATAGCTTACTCTTGCTTCTAGAATAAAATTCAATGCCCTTAGCATAGCATAGAGCATGATCCATAAAGCATAAAGTAAGCCTCCAGCTTACTACTCAGACTCTCATCTCTTGCCATACCTTGCCCTCAAAGTGCCTATCTGGCAAACCGAAATTCTTTCAGTGTCTTAACCTCTCTATTCTCATTCTCATGTCAGGGCCTTGGAAATTCATGCTTCCTCTGCCGTGAACACCTGGTCCCCATTATTTGATAGTTAACTTCACTCCAGATTTCCACCTAGATAGGAAGCCCCTCCCATTCTGCCTTCTGAGTTTGGCTTGCATGCCCCTCAATGTAGGACTTCAGTAGTCAAGGCTCTGTGCATGCCTCTCACTGAATTTTCAATATCTCATTATAAAGTCTCATTTGGTTCCCATATCCTTTAATGGACTGCAAGTCAACTAGAACACTAATTTGCTGTCTTTGCATCTTTCATCTGATTGATTACTACTTACTCCTTTAGAGCTTTTGGAAGAGGATGCTAATGTCCACCCTTTATCCATTCTTCCTTTACTTTGTAGCACCCACATTTTAGCTGGATGTGGGTGCTAAATACAGAATGTATGTCCCAATCTCCTCTGCAACTAAATGTGGCCAGCGGATGGGAGCAGAACACTTATGTGCAATTTTCAGTGCATCTCCACAAGGACACTTGTCCTAGATTCTCTGTCCACCCTCTTAATGGCTAGGAAAGGTTAATAGTTTGGAACTAAACTTGGAAGCCACATGTCAAAACTGGTATAAATACCTCACTAAGCCTATAAATCCTTAGTCCGCATTGCTGTAGAGAGAACTGTATGAGAGAACTTTTATGAGATAAAACTGTATCTCTTATTTGAGTCAGTTGAGAGAATCAACTCTCTGTGGTACAGCAGCCAAGAACATAGAGGTCAATTTAGATGTCATTTCTTCAAGAACACTTCCATGAATCTGTCAACAGATTACAAATTCCATTAAGACTAGATACTCAATTCACATTTGTTTAATGACATATAAATTAATAAATGAATGAATGACTCCAGGAATCTAAAGTTATATACTAAGTTGACTAATGAATATAATTTCAAAAATTCCCAATAAAATAGCAGCATAAGTAATTAAGTAGCATCTGAAAAAAATTAGTGGAAATAATTTTTTAATTATAGAGTATAAGAATGTATAAGATCAGTATATCTATTAATGTTATTTTATTGATCAAAGTAGAAGGAAAATACAAACACCACTAGGTTGAAAACTTGGAGCCAAAGGAGAAAGTAATTCTCTCATGAAGTAATGTACTCTCTTCACCATCTACATAAATTGCAGCATCCTTCCCGGGTGGTGCTAATGGTAATGAATCTGCCTGCAATGCAGGAGACACAGGAAGCATGGGTTCGATCCCTCGATGGGAATGATCCCCTGGAGGAAGGCATGGCAACCCACTTCAGTATTCTTGCCTGGAGAAGTCTGTGGACAAAGGAGCCTGGCGGGCTACACTCCACAGAGTCGCACAAGGTAGGACACGACTGAAGCAACTTAGCACACACCAGCTCATGAGGAACTGGGCTGGAAAGATGTTCACAGAGCCCAGAAGAACAAGGAAAGCAGTCAGCTCAATTTAGTCAGTTCAGTTCAATTGCTCAGTTGTGTTTGACTCTTTGCAACCCCATGGACTGCAGCATGCCAGACCTCCCTGTCCATCACCAACTCCCAGGGTTTCCTCAAACTCATGTGCAGTGAGTCAATGATGCCATCCAACCATCTCATCCTCTGTCATCCCCTTCTCCTCCTGCCTTCAATTTTTCCCAACATCAGGGTCTTTTGCAGTGAGTTAGTTCTTCGCATCAGGTGGCCAAAATATTGGAGTTTCACTTTCAGCATCAGGCCTTCCAATAAAGATTCAGGATGGATTTCTTTTAGGATAGATTGGTTGGATATCCCTGCAGTTCAAGGGACTCTTTAGAATCTTCTCCAACACCACAGTTCAAAAGCATCAATTCTTTGGCACTCTGCTTTCTTTATAGACTGACTCTCACATCTACACATGACTGGAAAAACTATAGCTTTGACTAGACGGACCTTTGTTGACAAAGTAATGTCTCTGCTTTTTAATATGGTGTCTAGGTTGGTCATAACTTTTCTTCCAAGGAGCAAGCATCTTTTAATTTCATGGCTGCAGTCATCATTGGCAGTGATTTGGGAGCACATAAAAATAAAAGTCTGTCACTGTTTCCACTGTTTCCCCATCTATTTGCCATGAAGTGATGGGACCAGATGCCATGGTCTTAGTTTTCTGAATGCTGAGCTTTAAGTCAACTTTTTCACTCTCTTCTTTCACTTTCATCAAGAGGCTCTTTAGTTCTTCTTCACTTTCTGCAATAAGGGTGGTGTTATCTGCATATCTGAGGTTATTGATATTTCTCCCAGCAATCTTGATTCCAGCTTATACTTCATCCAGCCCAGTGTTTTTCATGATGTACTCTGCATATAAGTTAAATAAGTAGGGTAACAATATACAGTTTTGAAATACTCCTTTCCCTATTTGGAACCAGTCTGTTGTTCCATGTCCATTTCTAACTGTTGCTTCCTGACCTGCAGACAGATTTCTCAAGAGGCAGGTCATGTGGTTTGGTATTCCCATCTCTTTCAGAATTTTCCACCGTTTATTGTGATCTACACAGTCAAAGGCTTTGGCACAGTCAATAAAGCAGAAATAGATGTTTTACTGGAACTCTCTTGCTTTTTGCATGATCCAATGGATGTTGGCAAATTGATAACTGGTTCCTCTGCCTTTTCTAAATCCAGTTTGAACATCTGAAAGTTCACTGTTCACCTACTGTAGAAGCCTGGCTTGGAGAATTTTGAGTATTACTTTGCTAGTGTGTGAGATGAGTGCAACTGTGCAGTAGTTTGAGCATTCTTTGGCATTGCCTTTCTTTGGGTCTGGAATGAAAACTGACTTTTTCCAGTCCCGTGGCCACTGCTGAGTCTTTCAAATTTACTGGCATACTGAGTGCAGCACTTTCACAGCATCATCTTTTAGGATTTGAAATAGCTCAACTGGAATTCCATTACCTCCACTAGCTTTATTAGTAGTAATGCTTCCTAAGGCCCATTTGACTTCACATTCCAGGATGTCTGGCTCTAGGTGAGGGATTACACCATCATGATTATCTGGGTCATGAAGATCTTTTTTGTATAGTTCTTCTGTGTATTCTGGACACCTCTTCTTAATATCCTCTGCTTCTGTTAGGTCCATACCATTTCTGTCTTTTATTGTGCCCATTTTTACATGAAATGTTCCCTTGGTGTCTCTAATTTTCTGGAAGAGATCTCTAGTCTTTCCCATTCTATTGTTTTCCTCTATTTATTTGCACTGATCGCTGAGCAAGGCTTTCTTATCTCTCCTTGCTATTCTTTGGAACTCTGCATTCAAATGGGTATATCTTTCCTTTTCACCCTTGCCTTTCACTTCTCTTCTATTCATAGCTATTTGTAAGGCCTCCTCAGATAACGATTTTGCCTTTTTGCATTTCCTTTCCTTGGGGATAGTCTTGATCCCTGTCTCCTATACAATGTCAGGAACCTCTGTCCATAGGTCTTCAGGCACTCTGTCTAACAGATCTAATCCCTTGAATCTATTTGTACTTCCACTGTATAATCATCAGCTCAGGAGGAGGTAAAAAGAAAGCAATGCATTTAAAGAAAACTTGGAGAAATCTTCAGTCTCATCTATTGACATAAAGGAAAGGAAACATGTTATCTCCATTTCATGGCAAACAAAGCAGCACATAGTGATCAATGCACTATGGACCAAATTCCCTCATGCAATTTAACCAAAATAATTATTGTACTTGTTACACATTCTATTGCTATTTTCATTTCTGGTTTCAAATAATTCAATAAAGTGTTGTTAACCTTTATGCAAATAACTATCACATCTTACATATAAAAATAATAGCCAGTAATGTTAATAAATGACTCTGTGCTGTATGTCAGATTACTTGGTAAGTACTTTATATGGGTTATCTCTGAAATTTGCTTAAAAACAATCTAGTAGACCCCTACTGTCAGTGTTGATTCATGTTATTTCTTATTTAACTATTGTATACACATGTACAACAAGGAGAACAACAAGGCTATATATTGTCACCCTGTTTAACTTATATACAGAGTACAGCATGAGAAATGCCAGGCTGGATGAATCACAAACTGGAATCAAGATTGCCAGGAGAAACAGCAACAACCTCAGACATGCAGTTGATACTACCCTAAATGGTAGAAAGTGAAAAGAAACTAAAGAGCCTCTAGATGAGGGTGAAAAAGGAGAGTGAACTAGCTGGGTTAAAACTCAACATTCAAAAAACTAAGATTATAAAAACCAGTCCCATGACTTAATGGCAAATAGAAGGGGAAAAAGTAGAAGCAGAGACAGATCTTATTTTCTTGAACTCCAAAATCACTGCAGACAGTGACTGCAGCCACAGATTTAAAAAAAAAAAAAATTTGATCCTTAGAAGACAAGCTATGACAAACCTTGTTCTTGTTGTTCAGTGGCCAAGTCTTGTCCAACTCTTTGTGGCCCCATTGACTGCAGCACACCAGACTTCTCTGTCCCTTACTATTTTCCAGAGTTTGCCCAAGTTCATGTCCATTGAATCAGTGATGCCGTCCAACCATCTTATGCTCTGTTGTTCCCTTCTCCTTCTGCCTTCAGTCTTTCCTAGCATCAGGGTCTTTTCCAATAAGTGAGTTCTTTGCATCAGGTAGACAAAGTATTGAGCTTTAGCTTCAACTTCAGTCCTGTCATAGAATATTCAGGGTTGATTTCCTTTATTTATTTATTTTTTTACTTTATTTTACTTTACAATGATCTCCTTGCTTTCCAACGGACTCTCAAGAGTCTTCTCTAGCACCACAGTTCTAAAGCGTCAATTCTTTAGCAAAGTGATGTCTTTGCTCTTTTTTTTTTTTTTTTTTTTTGGTCTAGGTTGTCATGCTTTCCTGCCAAGAAGCAATCACCTTCTAATTATATGGCTGCAGTCACCATCCACAGTGATTTTTTTTTTTTTCCATCCACAGTGATTTAAGAGCCCAAGAAGAGTAAATCTGTCACTGCTTCCACATCTTCCCCTTTTATTTGCCATCAAGTGATGGGACTAGAAATCATCTTAGTTTTTTAATTTAATACTGAGTTTTAAGCTGGTTTTTTCATTCTCTTCCTTCACCCTCATCAAAAGGCTGTTTAGTTCCTCTTTGCTTTCTGCCATTAGAGTAGTATAACCCACACATCTGAGGTTGTTGATATTTCTCCATCCTCAATCCTGAATCAGTCAGTTGTTCCATACAGGGTTCCAACTGTTGCTTCTTGACCCGCATACAGGTTTCTCAGGAGACAGGTAAGACAGTCTGGTATCTCTTTAAGAATTTTCCAGTTTGTTATTATCCACACAAAGGCACAGTGTAGTCAATGAAACAGAGGTACATGTTTTTTTCTGGAATTGCCTTGCTTTTCTCTGGTCCAGTGAATGTTGGAAATTTGATCTCTGGTTCCTCTGCTTTTTCGAAACCAAGCTTGAAAATCTGGAAGTTCTCGGTTCACATAATGATAAAGCCTAGCCTGGAGGATTTTGAGTATAACCTTACTAGCATGGGATCCCTTCATGGATCACTGCCTTGTCATGGTGAAGGGGCTTGCATAACTCAATGAAGTTATGAACCATGCTGTTTAAGGCCACCCAAGACGGATGGGTTAGTGGAGAGTTCTGACAAAATGTGATCCATTGGAGGAGGAAATGGTGAACCACTCCAGTATAATAGCCATGAGAACTCCATGAACTAAAAGGAGGCCAAAAAATGACAAACCTAGACAGTGTATTAAAAAGCAGAGACGTCACTTCGCTGACAAATGTCTGTATAGTCAGAGCAGGGGGAGAAGGGGGGTGACAGAAGCTGAAATTGTTGATGACTTCACTGACTTAATGGACATGAGTTTAGGCAAACTCTGGTCAGGGAACTAAGATCCTGCATGCCACATGATGCAGCCAAAAAAAATACAAATGTACATATATATATATATATATATTTTTTTTTTTTTTTTTTTTCCCACTACACCAAGACCAAACAAAAAACACAGAAGCACAAACTTTATGAGCTCTGTTTTAAATTATTTAACTCATCTCTGGTATAACTTTACAAAGGCTCAAGTATAATTTCATAACTCATTTACATTGGAACATTTTTAAATGTTTTATTTGTGTTATGAGATTTTGTGAGCATTTTATAAATTGTGAAAGTGGCAGCACCTTTTATTCAGGCTTTAAATTTCAGTCTCGCCAAAAGAAGGGAACCAGATTACTTCAATTCAAATCACTGTAGGTTCAGATTTTTTATGCAAATTCTTAGCTTATATTTAGCCTAAAAAATGTAAAGAAAACAGATTTCACTTGACAAACAGAAAGTAGATGTTAATCCAGAGAAATTCAGTCCTCAAGTTTTTTTGTTCATCTGTACTTATTAGTCTTATTAGTATAAAACAGGAGCAATGCCACTTCCCAGAAACAAATCAAATTTCAAGTATAATTCTGTACTAACAGAGATCTTCTGTTTTACTTCAAAAATATCTTTTGAACTTCACTAAGGGAGATTTTGAGAATTTTCTCTTATTTTCACAGTCAATACCATTTACCATTTCTAGGACAAGTGGTCCAAATAACTAGCCAGACATGTATCCAGTGATTACAGGGTCAAGTTAATGTTCCATATTACATTCTATGTTACCTGTATAAATTGGACCTATTCATTTGCATGCAAACCATATGCATATTAATGAATTTTAGTAGAAAATGAAGGTTCAGGGAACTCCCTGCTAAGACAGCACTTCTACTGCAATGGCCCAGGTTCTCCTGGTTGGAGAATTGAGATCCCTCAAGCTGCATAGTGTAGCCAAAAAATAATAATAATTTTTAAAATTTAAAAAGAAAAGAAAATGAAAGCTCAGTTCTGTATAATTATGTCCTAAGAGTTACTTTTGTCTGAAGTAATAGGAAAATGGAGGCAAACGATTTTGATAAATGTGTAAAAAGCTGACTTGTGTGAAAGGGTCAGTTCAAGATTTCACCTTGCTCAATCATACTGTACTAACAACCTCAGTGGATATTTATGGATAGCTCTTTTTGCTTATCTCATTTAACTCTCTTAAAACCCACTGACATCGCTACTGTTACCACTATCACCCTCCTATCACAGTAAAGGAAACAGAGACTTAGAGGGATGACATTAATAGGTACAGAGATGCAGGGCTTGGAAGTGGCAGAGCCTGGATTTGAATACATGTCAGTGTGATGCCAAAATCTGTATATTTAATAGCTATGCTAATGCAGTCTAGTTGGAGGACCCTTTATTTAACAAAATGGAAGACTTTACAAAAAGTAGGATATCTTCAGAAAGAAATGCCTTCAAGGACTGCATTTTGGAGCAGAGGGCAGGAAAAAAACAATACCATACAAAAAACTGACAGAAAAGTGTTAGAAGTGATGATACAAAAAAATGTACTCTTTAAAATTTTTCTAGTTAACTTCCCATCTCCTATTGCTGTCCTGAAATTCTGTGGAGCTGAAGCTCCCAGTTCTGCACTGCAGCAGCCATTCAGAACAGGTGATGAATGCAATTACATGAGCAAAGCTTCACCTGATCAAAAGTCACTTTCCCTCTTTCCAGAATTTTACAAGGATCCCCTGGAGATAGCAGCAATAATACTTCATATTTATGTTGACTTTTCACATTAATGGAAATACCTTTAGACGAAACACATCAAGAATGTCCTAATACTAAGTCTTCCCAAAACTCCTCTGAATCAATAACACATATTTGATGAAATTCTGTATCTGTGGCATGCATGTGTACTTGCTAAGTCACTGAGTAGTGTCCAATGCTGTGTGACCCTGTGGACTATAGCCCGCCAGGCTCCTCTCTGTCCATAGGATTCTCCAGGCAAGAATACTGGAGTGGGTTGTTATGCCTTCTCCAGGTGATATTGCTAACCCAGGGATCAAACGGACATCTGACAGGTCTCCTGCATTGGCAGGCTGGTTCTTCACCACTAGTGCCACCTGGGAAGCCCCATTACTGGCATGTGAAAGTGAAAGTCGCTCAGTCGTATCCGACTTTTTGCAACCCCATAGACTGTAGCCTGCCAGGCTCCTCTGTCCATGGCAAAAATACTGGAGTGGTTTGCCATATCCTCCTCCAGGGGGTCTTCTCAATCTAGGGATTGAACCCAGGTGTCCTGCAATGCAGGGAGATTCTTTACCATCTGAGCCACCAGGGAAGCCCATGAATACTGGACTGGGTAGCCTATCCCTTCTCCAGGGGATCTTCCTGACCCAGGAATAGAACCAGGGTCTCCTGTATTCATGCAGATTCTTTACCAACTGAGCTATCAGGGAAGCCCCATCACTGGCATCCATGATGTCTAATGGTGTTCCTGGTTCTGTAAGACTTCAGGAGTCTCCTCCAGTGAAAACTAGATAATTGTTTTTAAGGCTCCAGAGACAAGGTCCTAACCTCCCAGTAGCTCCCAGGATGATACACTGAATGACAAGTCATCATTATATGCACACAATCCATTTTTTCTGTCTTTAAAAAAAAAATTTTTTTTGGTTGACTTCTGTGAACCCTTTTCCATGGGGGAAATAAGATAAAAAATGCAAGTACATCAGTAAGACTGTCCCCTCCGCTTCTGTGAGTCCACTGGCAGAGCAGGAGCATGTACAATACAAAGTGTCCTTTATTGATTGGCCTCAAACTAAAAATAACATTCAAATACCCTATGTCTTCAGTATAAAGGAATTAGCTGGATCCACAATGTAAATATTCATGAAAGGAAAGAGATCCTAAGGGAAGATAAATCTCTAAATCCCTAAGACTTTGTTTTCTTCATTTGCTGCCTAGTTTAAAACACCACCAAAACCAAGAACTTTCATGGTAAAAGTTGCTGCCAAGTGTCAGTGAGAATGAGTTCAAAAATAAGGATAATCCTTTCCCAATTTGTTATAAAACATTTCTGGTTGCTCAAGGTTGGGGCAATCAGGATAAATTAGGAATTTGGTATTAACACATGCTGCTTGAGGGCTAAGTTTCTTCAGTTGTGTCTCTTTGCAACCCTGTAAACTGTAGGATGCCGGGCTCCTGTCTCCTATGTCTCCTGCATAGGCAGGAAAATTCTTTACCACTAGCGCCACCTGGGAAGTATATACACTACTGTATATAAAACAGATAGACAACAAGGATCTACTATACAGCACAGGGAGCTCTACTCAATATTCTGTGATAACTTATAAGGTAAAAGAATCTGAAAAAAATATATATATGTATGTATGTATAACAGAATCACTTGGCTGTACACCTAAAACTAACACAACATTGTAAATTAACTATGTGCTGTGCGCTTAGTCACTCAGTCATGTCTGATTCTTTGCAACCCCATGGACTGCAGTCTACCAGGCTCCTCTGTCCATGGCAAGAATACTGGAGTGGGTTGCCATCCTCCTTTAGGGGATCTTCCCAACCCAGGGATTGAACCCAGGTGTCCTGCAATGCAGGCAGATTCTTTACCATCTGAGCCACCAGGGAAGCCCATGAATACTGGACTGGGTAGCCTATCCCTTCTCCAGGGGATCTTCCTGACCCAGGAATCAAACCAGGGTCTCTTGCATTATAGGCAGATTCTTTACCATTTTAGCCACCAGTTCAGTTCAGTTCAGTCGCTCAGTCATGTCCAACTCTTTGTGACCCCATGAATCACAGCACGCCAGGCCTCCTTGTCCATCACCAACTCCCGGAGTTCACTAAGATTTGCATCCATTGAGTCTGTGATGCCATCCAGCCATCTCATCCTCTGTCGTCCCCTTCTCCTCCTGCCCCCAATCCCTCCCAGCATCAGAGTCTTTTCCAATGAGTCAACTCTTCACATGAGGTGGCCAAAGTACTAGAGTTTCAGCTTTAGCATCATTCCTTCCAAAGAAATCCCAGGGTTGATCTCCTTCAGAATGGACTGGTTGGATCTCCTTGCAGTCCAAGGGACTCTCAAGAGTCTTCTCCAACACCACAGTTCAAAAGCATCAATTCTTCAGCACTCAGCCTTCTTCACAGTCCAACTCTCACATCCATACATGACCACAGGAAAAACCATAGCCTTGCCTAGATGGACCTTAGTCGGCAAAGTAATGTCTCTGCTTTTGAATATGCTATCTAGGTTGGTCATAACTTTTCTACCAAGGAGTAAGTGTCTTTTAATTTCATGGCTGCAATCACCATCTGCAGTGATTTTGGAGCCCAAAAAAATAAAGTCTGACACTGTATCCACTGTTTCCCCATCTATTTCCCATGAAGTGACTGATGGGACCTGATGCCATGATCTTCGTTTTCTGAATGTTGAGCTTTAAGCCAACTTTTTCACTCTCCTCTTTTACTTTCATCAAGAGGCTTTTTAGTTCCTCTTCACTTTCTGCCATAAGGGTGGTGTCATCTGCATATCTGAGGTGATTGAGATTTCTCCCAGCAATCTTGATTCCAGCTTGTGTTTCTTTCAGTCCAGCGTTTCTCATGATGTACTCTGCATAGAAGTTAAATAAGCAGGGTGACAATATACAGCCCTGACGTACTCCTTTTCCTATTTGGAACCAGTCTGTTGTTCCATATCCAGTTCTAACTCTTGCTTCCTGGCGTGCATACAGATTTCTCAAGAGGCAGGTCAGGTGGTCTGGTATTCCCATCTCTCTCAGAATTTTCCAGTTTATTGTGATCCACACCATCAAAGGCTTTGGCATAGTCAATAAAGCAGAAATAGATGTTTTTCTGGAACTCTCTTACTTTTTCCATGATCCAGCAGATGTTAGCCACCAGGGAAGCCCCAATTATACTTTGATTTTTTTTAATCTAAATAAATTAAAGAAACACTTCTGGTTCCTCAAATGAAACCTAGAGGAACCTCCATATTCTAGCAATTAGCACAAGTAGAGCCTAATCCAGATGCAAAAACTGCAAAGTGTTCTAGGAGGGCCTCTTGGAGATGATCCTTGTGTTCTGAAAGGGAAAAGGGTAAGAACAAAGGGAACCACTCTTCTCACTGTATCACTTGAATGAGAAGAGGTTAAACATTCCAATGCCTCCTCCCCTCCATACCCATCAAAGGGGATTTGTTGCACATTGGGCTTCTCATGTGGCACTAATGGTAAAGAATTCACCTGTCAAAGCAGGAGATACAGGTTTCATCCCTGGGTCAGGAAGATCCCCTGGAGAATGGAATGGCACCCGACTCCAGTATTCTTGCCTGGAGAATCCCCACAGACAGAGGAGCCTGGAGGGCTACAGTCTGTGGGGTCGTAAAGAGTCTGATATGACTGAGCACAGCATGCAACACAGTGAAGCAGGAGGAAGAGGTTATAAGATGTTTAAAGAGTAAAAACACCAGAAAAATCAGAAGACATTAAGGAAGCAAATATCTAGACTGGCCTGGGAAGTACTGACACCGAAACAAAACCCACTAGCAGGCAGAGCACAACTTGGGCTGACCGAGGACCCCAGAGCAGGAAAGGGCCTCTGGTGGAGTGAGGTTCACAGCTGCACATAAAGAACAAGAAGAAAGGGATGGACAGAGGCCCCAGAGCAGGATATCTTTTATTTTGTCTTCAAATGTGAATTTCATTGTATTTTTTTTTTTTTCAGATTGGAAAGGAAAGATTTAAACTCTATTTGCAGATATCATCTTACAGATTGAAAATCCAAGGAATCCACTTTTGTTTTTTGCATATTTGATAAACCCATTTCATTTATTTACTTGTTTTTACATTCCTTTTTAATATTCTTTTCCATTATGGGTTATCATAGGCTACTGCATACAGTTCTCTGTGCTATACAGTAGGACCTTGTTGTTTATCCATTCTGTATATAAGAGCTTACATCTGTTAACCCCAAGCTCCCGCTCCATCCCTCCCACAACACGATCCCCCTTGGTAACCATCAGTCTGTTCGCTATGTCCATGACTCTGTCTCTGTTTCACAAAGAGGTTCATCTGTGTGCACCTTTATGTTCACAGCAGCGCTGTTCACAATAGCCAAGACATGGAAACAATTTAAATGTCCCTCGACAGATGAACAGATAAAGAAGATGTGGTACATATGTACAATGAAGCAGGACAACTTTAATGACTGCCAGTGCAGACAGGTGAGTTATCACAAGTCTTCCAGGGAAATGGCTTAGGGACGTATTGGGGAAAAGGGGTGGAGTGACGAGCAATGTGGGACCCCAGCTCACCCAGTTGGGGGCTTTATTATTAATATACACCTTGAATTCTCTCTCTCAGGCTGTTACCACCGGTGTGCTCATCTGAAAAAAAAAATTCATTCTGTTCATTCAAAATATTTTCTAGATGTAAAACCAATCACTTAAAGAAAGTTAAACTATATTGTAAATACCCCAGGGAAACAGTTTTAAAAGTAAATGACAATAAAAGCACTAGGATGCAAAGAAAGCTCTATTTTATAATGTGGATAATCAACTTCAAATTATCTATTTTGTAAATATGCATTCTGGGGTTTTAATTTTCTATAAAGTAGGCCACACAGAAATAGCTTAGTTTATACACATATACACAAATACAACTGAAGTAAAAATAAATAAAAACCTGAAGAGTAGAGGGAGAGCCATGAAGGCAGTGGTAGCAGAAGCAGCTGTCTATAGAATCAGGAAGTGTTGGGGAATATTTGGAGATTTTAATGAGCTAAGACATTGTGTCTGGACAATGTTGTCTTTAAGAAAGAGGCTTTCACACTGATAGTGAAGGAGAGAGCAAGTGTATGTTTTCAAGAGGACTCAAAGTTCTAAGAAAAATATGAAGTTTAGAAAGTTGGGAAAACAACCCCCAAGAAAACCAAAGCCACAATTTTGCTTTTAAAGATGCAAATAACCCAGGAGGTGAATGTCGATGACTCGCAACAGGCACAGTCAGACAGTGAAGGGTCTGCAGCTTGAGCAAGGTGGACACGGGAACACGAGGGTTTGGTGACTCATCCTATCATTGAGAAAAACCTTTAATTCTTACGAGGGAAAAACTACAGGGATGAGGCTTTTTCCCTTCAAGTGCAATAATGTCTGAATTTGGGCCATTAAACTTGGGCAGTTCATCGGCTGGAATTGTCTCATAACCAGGTTATCCAGGGGAAAGATCTGGGCATAACATAGCAGATTCTGAAGATAACTCGGCCTTCTCTCTGTAATTTGCTTTCTATAGACAGTTTCCTTCCCAGATACTCAAGAACCATCACAACCATTACCACTAAAGTAAAAATAAAAACAAGCTGCTATTTTCTATGAACTTACTATGAGCCAAGCACTGGGTCAAGCTTTTTGTTGTTGTTTTAAAATTTTTTATCTATTCTTCAATGAGCTGCTACAAATTTTAACTGCCTTTCTTGAGGACAGGATGCCCATGTTCGATATGTCCAAAAAGTATGCTTATTTAGCAGTACTTTGTCTTTTTCCACAGCCTTCTACAGCATTCACAGGCCTCTGAATTCTTTTCTGTCAAACAAACCTTTTATTTTTATTTTAATTTTTAACTGAAGATAATTAGTTTATGTTCATAGCAAATAGATGGGGAAACAGTGGAAACAGTGGCTGACTTTATTTTGGGGGGCTCCAAAATCACTGTAGAATCACTCCAAAATCACTGTCAATATCACTGGCCTATGATATTGTGATGGTTTCTGCCATACATCAACATGAAATGGCCATAGTTATACATATGTCCCCTTCCTCCTGAATCTCCCTCCTATCTCTCTCCCCATCCTATCCCTCTAGGTTGTCACAAAGCATCGGCTTTGGTTTCGCTGTGTCATATAGCAAATTCCCACTGGCTATCTATTTTACATATGGTCATGTATATGTTTCAATGCTACTCTCTCAAATCATCCCACCCTCTCCTTCCCCACTGTGTCCAAAAGTCTGTTCTTCATGTCTGCATCTCCTTTGCTTCCCCACAAGTAGTATCATCAGTATTACCTTTCTAGATTCCATATATATATGTGTTAATATAGGATATTTGTCTTTCTCTTTCTTACTTCAATCTGTGTAATAGACTCTAGGTTCATCCACCTCATTAGAGCTGACTCAAATGGATTCTTTTTTATAGTTGAGTCATATTCCATTGTATATATGTACCACAACTTCTTTATCCATTCATCTGTTGATATACATCTAGGTTGCTTCCATGTATGAGCTATTGTAAATAGTGCTGCAAAGAACACTGGGGCACATGTGACTTTTTCAAGTATGGTTTCCTCAAGGTATATGCTTAGTAGTGGGATTGCTAGGTCATACGGTATAGAAACACAAAAGACCCCAAAGAACCAAAGCAATCTGGAGAAAGAAGAATGAAGCTGGAGTAATCAATGTTCCTGACTTCAGACTATACTACAAAGCTACAGTCATCAAGACAGTATGATACTGGCACAAACACACTCTTTATATTTAATTTTTAGAAATTAATGTTATTCTTATCTCCTCTAGTCCATTCTTTAAAGTATTATTATGGTGGCTGGATAATCGCATGGCACAAATATTTGGAAAGAAGATCTATACAGGGTGAAGGGTTTGGCTGATTGATGCACAAAGTTCTACAAACCCTAAGCTGGATGATTTTATCATGAGCTTTGAGGAAGAACCTGAAAGTTCTGAGAGCTTACACATTAGGACAAAAAGGCTGAGGGTATTTAAATAATTTTCCCAAAGACCACAGGGCACTTAGTGATGTGGTAAGGTAAGGTGAAGTCACTCAGTCGTGTCCAACTCTTTGTGATCCCATGGACTGTAGCCTACCAGGCTCCTCTGTCCATGGGATTCTCCAGGCAAGAATACTGGAGTGGGTTGCCATTTCCTTCTCCAAGGGATCTTCCCAACCCAGGGATCGAACCCAGGTCTCCCGCATTGGAGGCAGACGCTTTAACCTCTGAGCCACCAGGGAAGCCCAGTGATGTTGTAGGACAGTATTTAGAATATTAACATGTATATGTGTGCGTGCATTATTACCACTCTTTATTTTACCTATTTCCTCTTCCTCATTTGGAACACCTAAGCCATTTGGACTTGTTGCTTAAGATTTGGGAAACTTTAGTGGAAAAAAAAAAAAAGAGGGGAAAAAAGAGCCCCAGGAGAGGACTCACTCAGCAAACAGATAGCAGATTTGGCAGATTACCTGAAGACGAACTAGGTTATCTGTCATAAGGCAGATTCTTTACTGACTGAGCTACTAGGGAAGCCCATCACAAGTTTAACCATCTCCTACACAGGATTCTACAATCTGGAAGAAGGTGGATTGTCTGAAGAGGAAGCAGAAGATATTTAGGCAGTCACAGGCCCTGAGGAAAGAGACCCTGGACCTCGACCCCATGCCTCAGATAATCCTTGAATAAATAATCATATACTTTATTATCAAAGCGACATTATAGATAATTACCTAAAAACAGGTGAAAACTCAGACTGTACTGGGAAAACCTCACAGAGGATTACCCTACCTCTGAGGATGAGAAGGTAATAGAACCTCCCACAAAAGCCAGGAAGAACCTGTGCTCTTTTCTCAGCAAAGCCATAGGGACAGAAAAAAATCCTTAAGAATCAGTGAGTCTAGGTAGCTGATGTATTTATAAGGCTTTTCAGAATTCCTTGCATCTCAGAATGAATCCTTTCCACCAAATAATGGCTTTGAGTTTTCTGTTTTATAGTTTATAATTGCTATTTGTTTGTATTTTATAATGTAGCTTTTCCTCAAACATCTGCTAAGTCTTGATTGTATGCTCATATTTATAGCTAAATCCTCTTTTGAATTGCATGCTGTATCTGTTCTTGGGGCAAAGACCCACACTGGTATCTGGACAGAACATTCAGTGGTGGTGGGGAAGCAACACAGCTTTCCCCCTGATCCTGAATATATCCTATTCGCCTAGGCTGTGTTCAGCCATCCTGTGACCCATTTACTCCCTCAAGTCAAAATCCCAGACTTGCTATTCTCAACTAGATTCAGAAATCACAGTTGATACTAGACCCCAGGGAGGGGCATGAGGTCTCGAGAATGAACTGAGCAGCATCTCATCACCCCTGGCCTAGGCCAATCACCCTTGTTCTGTTTTACCCACTCCTGACTGTTAATTTAGTACTGTATACATGTTCTTCATCAGGAGGTACCCACAGAACTCATGAGCTATAATCCCTTCTTCAATCAGTCTTGTCTTATATGAATTCTTCATTATTCTTATTCCACCAAAAGTTTCCAAACATGCTTTTGAGCTCAGCCATTTAATTATCTGTTATTTATTTAGTTAAGTATCTTTCCGATCATCTCCTGGATATTGATGGAAGAGAGGGAGACTACAGCATGTAGCAGTAATTGTGAAATTATACATAATACAGCATGTAGCTGTAACTGTGAAATGAAAGCCAAGGGCCAACTCAGCAGAGACCTGAGTGTTCTGAGAGCTAGAGACCAGCTAGTCAATGGGCTTCTCTCAGAGTGTGGTGGGGGCTTATGTACAGATGACCCCTGGGGGTTACATAACGAACCCAGTATCCAGACATTACACTATATTAACCTCACTCCCGAACTTAGGTCCAGTAGAACATAGGAGCAACCTAGAAATTGACTGAGAATGCATTTCTTCCTCCCCACAGAATAAGGCCTTAAAGTAGAAGCTAAATTTATCATTAAAAAAATGGTTGCATTATTTACATTCTTGTAAAGGTAGCGGACGGAGAAGGCAATGGCACCCCACTCCAGTACTCTTGCCTGGGAAATCCCATGGGTGGAGGAGCCTGGTAGGCTACAGTCCATGGGGTCGCTAAGAGTCGGACACGACTAAGCGACTTCACTTTCACTTTTCACTTTCATGCACTGGAGAAGGAAATGGCAACCCATTCCAGTGTTCTTGCCTGGAGAATCCCAGGGACAGAGGAGCCTGGTGGGCTTCCGTCTATGGGGTCGCACAGAGTCGGACATGACTGACGCAACTTAGCAGCAGCAGCAAAGGTAGCGGAATCAGAAATATTCATTAATGCATTCATCCTAGAAATTTTTATAATTTTATTTGCAAAACACTGTTCTAGATCCTAAAGATAGCACAATGAAACTGATAATATATCCATGTCTCCTGACTTCCACTCAGTTTCTTTATTAATGAACTCTCAGAAGTATCTTGTCTTTCATAAAGATAAATAAGAGATATTTAATGCTTAAAAATAATTTGAAAATAAAGTTGTACCTAGTTAAAGTTGCATTTACCTATATGTTTCAGCAGATAAAACTACATATTTGTGTTTTATAAGATGTGAAGCAATTCGTGATGTAATTCGTAAGTTCCAAACAGTTCTTTCAAATCATAAACATAATATGTATTTTCTTAATAGAAAATTAAATGCCTTATTTCAACTTTATCCCGATACTTTCTCTACTCTTTTGAAAATAAACCTGTCTTTCTAATATTCCAAGAAAAAATAATGCATTTTCCACAGCCATAAAATTAGACACTATTGGTTTTTTACAGTTTGAATCAATACCAATTATACACCTGCAGGTCTGGTCTCTTCTTTATTATAGTGGCTTCTATTCAAGTACTAGGTAACTATTTCTCCCATTTTCTTCAGCTAAAAGTAAATTGTGAAGAAATCAATTCCATTTTGGATACTTATATTCATGATATTTATTGTATTCCCACATTTTACAT
The DNA here is from genome assembly GCF_014754425.2 of Oryx dammah. NCBI lineage: Eukaryota > Metazoa > Chordata > Mammalia > Artiodactyla > Bovidae > Oryx > Oryx dammah. The sequence continues at coordinate 55,172,968 of NW_024070209.1, forward strand.
CACAGAATATGTGCTCATTATTGCGGCTAAACCAAAAGATATACAACTAGAAACAATTCACTAATAATAGTCTATCTCAGCTTGTTACTGTTTAAATATACAACTATAGATGCTACCAAGATAATTAAAATTAAGAAAGCTAATGTCAATATATTCTGTTAACAAGTAGAATTATCCAATACAGCATGAGTAAAAAGTATCTAATAAATCTGTCCTGTGGTAATTCTAGATGGAATTTAAATCCAACTGACAATAACATATAGAAACTTTAGAAAACATCTCAGAACCAAGTGCTTTTAGAGACTAAGGATTTTTCTTGAATATCAGTTGAGGTTGCCAATAATAAAAAAGGTAAAGTAAAAACAGTTTAGTGTGCTTAACAAGTATTTTGTTGGCATTAATCAAATTCAAGTCTTCTCTATTTCCTATATATATAATTTTAAATATTCATCTGTCATATATATTTATATGTTTGATACATATTTATGTGTATTTCATATATATATTTCATCTGTCCTATTAAAAGTAAATAGGAGACCATGAGATCATGATCAAATCAGAAATGCAGAAAACCAGAGGCTGGAGAATCCAGAGAACATTTTAAACCAGTTTTCTGTTTATGTAGTATGCTGTTTTCACTGTTACAATGATTTACTATGGGGTCATCATGACATTTAGAAATTTCTTATCCATTCTTTTCTATCCTGTGAGTACATATTTGAAGAATGGCACATTCTTGGACTAGACAACAGCAGACAAGGCAGATAACATGATGAACATAAATTAAAGTTGCAGAGGTGGCACCAAGCAGTGAAGACAGAGGATGAGAGGGCTCTGGAATACAGTCTGTGTTTCTCCTTAAAATTAACTGTTGCATCTCCAACAAACCAAATTCTCCAAAACTGCTTAATATTTACTTCTTTCAAGAAGCTTTCTCCAAACAGAACACTGACATTTCTAACAACTATGTGGAAGTCAAGGTGTTGTATTCATTTGAGTATTACAGATAGTCCTTGACTTATGACGGTCACCTTATCATAATGGTGTAAAAGTGATATACATTCAGTAGAAACTGTACTTCAAATTTTGAAATTTGATCTTTTTTCAGGTGAGCAGTATGTGGTTCAGTGCTCTCCTGATGCTAGGCAACTGCAGCCGTAGTTCCCATTCAGCCCAAAATCGTAAGGACACGAGAGAAAACAACCCATTCACATACAACCATTCTGTTTTCCACTTTCAGTACAGTATTCAGAATTATATGAGATAGTCCACACTTTATTACAAAAGAGGCTTTTTCTTAGATGGTTTCTTGCCCACCTATAGGCTAACATAAGTATTCTGAACACATGTAAGGTAGGCTCGGCTAAGCTATACTATTTTGTAGGTTAGGTGTACTCAATGCATTTTTGATGTACAGTATGTTTGAGACAAAACTCCACTGTAGGTTGAGGAAGATCTGTACCATTCATCAGAGTGCAATTCAAGAGCCATATGTATTAGATCACACAGGGTAAGTTTAAAAACACAGATTCTCAGGTATCACCCCAGATGTTTCAAATCTGAAACTCAAGAAATGGTGCCCTGCAACTTGCATTTAAATGAGCTTCCCAACTAACAACCTTATATACTAAAGTTGAAGAACCACTGTCCCACAGCTTCCAACACAGGTTAGTAAACAGTGATTGAATTAGGATTTGGGGCCATGGAAGAAAAGAATACATTCAGAAGGGTAAACATGAACATAAACTTAGATTGTGCCTTATTAGGAAATGAAACACTCAACATACACAGGGGGTGTCTAAGGGAACAGAGAAAGTACATATATAAAAATCAAAGTGATCAAGAACACTAAGAAACACTGTACAAGTAATCAGATATTCAAAGAAATGCTGAAAGACACACATGCAGAAATCATTAGGAAAAAAGATAAGTGTTTTCTATTATAAAAGGCAAACAGCCATTCCTTTATTTTTACAAACTCACAAAAAGTCTGCCTAAAAATGCTAAAAAAGATGACTGAAGAAAAGGTTTTCTTATTTTGCATTCACAAAGGAAACCAATCAAAATAGTTCTTTCTAGGCAAGGTCAACTTTTAAAGAAGAAAATCATTAGATTATTTCTCCCTGACATCCTTTATGTTTTTCTAGTAAAAACTTATATATATTTAGGGCATAAAACATGATGTTTGGATATACATATACAAACATCTATATAATGATTATCACGGTCAAGCTAATCAAATTAATACATCTATCATCCCATATGGGACTTCTCAGGTGGCTCAGTGGTAAAGAATCCACCTGCCAAGTAGGAGACACAGGTTCAATCTTTGAGTCCGGAAGATACCCTAGAGAAGGAAATGGAAACGCACTCCAGTATTCTTGCCTAGGAAAACAGAGGAGCCTGCTGGGCTATGCTCCATGGGGCCACAAAAGAGTGGGACACGACTTACTGACTAAACAACAAAATTATCCCATATAGGTACTTTGTGTGTGTGTGTGCACATTCATGTACTGAGAGCAGCTGAAATTTACTCTTTTTGCAAATTTGCAGTATAAACTACAACATTTTAAAATATAACCATCATGCTCTTCATTTAATGTTTAGAACTTATTCATCCAACATAACTGCAACTTTGTACCCTTCAGTCAGTCAGTCAGCTCAGTCACTCAGTCTTGTCCGACTCTTTGCGACCCCATGAATCTCAGCACACCAGGCCTCCCTGTCCATCACCAACTCCCAGAGTTCACTCAGACTCACATCCATCAAGTCAGTGATGCCATCCAGCCATCTCATCCTCGGTTGTCCCCTTTTTCTCCTGCCCCCAATCCCTCCCAGCATCAAAGTCTTTTCCAATGAGTCAACACTTCCCATGAGGTGGCCAAAGTAATGGAGTTTCACCTTTAGCATCATTCCTTCCAAAGAGATCCCAGGGTTGATCTCCTTCAGAATGAACTGGTTGGATCTCCTTGCAGTCCAAGGGAATCTCAAGAGTCTTCTCCAACACCACAGTTCAAAAGCAGCAATTCTTCAGCACTCAGCTTTCTTCATAGTCCAACTCTCACATCCATACATGACCACTGGAAAAACCATAGCCTTGACTAGATGGACCTTAGTCGGCAAAGTAATGTCTCTGCTTTTCAACATGCTATCTAGGTTGGTCATAACTTTTCTTCCAAGGAGTAAGCGTCTTTTAATTTCATGGCTACAGTCACCATCTGTAGTGATTCTGGAGCCCAAAAAAATAAAGTCTGACACTTTCCACTGTTTCCCCATCTATTTCCCATGAAGTGATGGGACCAGATGCCATGATCTTCATTTTCTGAATGTTGAGCTTTAAGCCAACTTTTTACTCTCCTCTTTTACTTTCATCAAGAGGCTTTTTAGCTCCTCTTCACTTTCTGCCATAAGGGTGGTGTCATCTGCATATCTGAGGTTATTGAGATTTCTCCCAGCAATCTTGATTCCAGCTTGTGTTTCTTCCAGCCCAGAGTTTCTCATGATGTACTCTGCATAGAGGTTAAATAAGCAGGGTGACAATATACAGCCTTGACGTACTCCTTTTCCTATTTGGAACTAGTCTGTTGTTCCATGTCCAGTTCTAACTGTTGCTTCCTGACCTGCATACAGATTTCTCAAGAGGCAGATTAGGTGGTCTGGTATTCCCATGTCTTTCAGAATTTTCCACAGTTTATTGGGATCCACACCGTCAAAGGCTTTGGCATAGTCAATAAAGCCGAAATAGATGTTTTTCTGGAACGCTCTTGCTTTTTTGATGATCCAGTGGATGTTGGCAATTTGATCTCTGGTTCCTCTGCCTTTTCTAAAACCAGCTTGAACATCTGGGTAGGGGATCAAAATTTCCCAGCCTAAAATATCTCTCTGGCACTTGGATTATTTTGTGGTAAAACAGTCAAGGCCCACAAGCTCAGGAAGAAATTTTGACTTGCCCTCTTAACTCCCTAACAGAATAAAGTGTCTGTTCCTGGAATAAATATATCACTGACTAAGATACCTATAAATAATATGGGCTGGGGGTGCTGGGGGAACTCAAGACAGCACCTGAAGACCTCTGGTTCACTGTGTCCCATTGTCTCTGCAGGCCAAGCAAACATTTGTTTCTCAAACACTTGCTCTTTTATCTCTATGTGAATCCTTTGAAGTCCAAAACTACCCCCCCCCCAATATATTCTTTGTCTTTAGCTGAAGATGGTATTTAAGGTAAAGATTTCAGCCATTTTGGCAAATCATTCAGTTTTCTTGGGTCTCTCCCATGTCTACGTGTTATTAATCTTTTGTTTAATTCTCTCCTGCTTATCTGTCTCACATGATTTTAATTCTTAGACCAGTGAGAAGAACTTAGAAAGGTAGAGGAAAATATCTTCTTTCTGACATGGCATTCTAACACAATAAAAACTATAAAATTAATAACCAGAAATCTCACTTTACAAGAATTGGGAGACCAGAAGGAGGAGCTCTCATGCCCTGTGATGATAATAGAGCCCAACAGGAAGAAGAAACATCCCTGTTTTTTCCCAGCAAAGACTCACCCAATGAAAAGTCATGGAAGCTTTGTTTACCACAACCCTCCCAACTTGTTTCTCGCTCTGTAAAAGAGCTCTCCTTCCCTTGCTGTGGGGGGACTTTCACGTGGCTGGCCATGGTTGCAGACCCCAAACTGCAATTCTCTGCTAATCCTGAATAAGCTCATTTTTCTCAGGAGAAATATCTGGCCATTTATTTAGTTCAGGTCAATGACATAATGCAGAGCTTATCAGCCCAGCAACAATATCCACTCCCAAATGATAGACCTCACATGGCAGCATCACTTAAGGGATTATTTCATCCACAGAACTGCAGCAGCCCTGTACATTCACCATCTCAGTCTGTGTTGTGAGCAGCTATCAGTGGAATTATTATTTCCTTAGGGATGGGAGCAAATTTCAGTTAAATATATTCTCCATTTTCAGCTTTATCTATTGGTATCTCTCTTAAAGTGTTGGAAAAAAAATTGAGAAAACTTGTTTACAGTCTTGATTTTGATATAGAAAAGGAAACATGAATTACAAATTAAGGCAGGAAGTAGAAATGAAATACTGAAATGAAGATTAGATTGGAAAATGTAAGCAAACTGAACATGACAAGTAAAAAATAAATATATGATTCAAAGCCAAAAGCATTAACCACTAATCTTGGCTTCAATTATCCAAACTCAAATTGTCAAAAAAAAAAAAACAAACATGGTGTCAAACTATCATTTTTACAAAAATATATGGATATTACTAATTTTAAAAGTAAGATTATATAGATACTCAGAATTTCTAAAAATGTCTACTAAACAACTCACAAGTGGGAAAAGTAAGGCACCAAAATTGGCAACCACAATTATTATATATGGGTTACATTTACTTATACATTAGCACAGGTCATTAAAAGATCAGACTACCTCAAAATATCACCTTTTATTTTCTTTCAACATGCTATCTTAGAGTACAAGGTGGCAATAACGGGAAACTTAAAATATTTACATTTGATGGCTTCAACTATTAGATATTTGTCTTGTGTTACCAAATATCTTGTTATTCTTATTTAACAAGCTTCACAATTATTATCATACTGATCTTATTATGCCATGCTTAACAATATTCCACAAGTGGGGGTCTAAGAGAGGATCAAATTCTTTGGTATTTCAAAACATACGAATAATTCCAAATGAGGACCTCCTTTGTGGTCCAGTGGTTAAAAATCCACCTTCCAATGCCAGGGATGTGAGTTCAATCCCTGCCCCCATATGCCTGGGGCAACTAATGCCCTCGCCCAAGTACTAAGCCCATGCACTGTGAAGCCAGTGTGCCACAGTTAGAGAGAAGCGTGGGCATTGCAACAAAATATCGCATATGCCAGAACTAAAACCAGATGCAGCCAAATTAATAAATTTTAAATCTATAATACATAATACATTTTAATAAATAAATTAAAAATACTTCCAAATGGAATCAGGATTTGTCTCTAGATTTCAGGGTCTTACTGGCAAGATCCTAATGTCAGATACCATCTACAAACCTCACTTGGTGTGCTGAGACCAGATAGGGGGTAAAGTAAAGTGTCAGTCACTCAGTCATGTCCAACTCTTTATAAACCCAGGGATGGTAGCCTACCAAGTTCCTCTGTCTGTGGGATTCTCCAGCCAAGAATACTGGAGTGGGTTGCCAAGCCCTTCTCCAAGGGGGTGAAGGAAGGGCTGCAAACAACTATGTGCCCATTTACCAATCTATATATGATAATCTAGTGCTTAAGGTCAGAACTTCAACATCCCTGTCTCCATTTTCATGGAGACTTTTGGCTTAAATAGTCATACAGTCAAATTTGCTGGCATATTGAGTGCAGCACTTTCAGAGCATCATCTTTTAGTACTTGAAATAGCTCAGTTGGCATTCCAGCACCTCCACTAGCTTTGTTTGTAGTGATGCTTCCTAAGGCACACTTGACCTCGCATTCCAGGATATCTGGTTCTAGGGGAGAGATCACACTATTGTGGTTATCTGGGTTATTAGAATCTTTTTAATATAGTTCTTCTGTGTATTCTGGACACTTCTTCTTAATATCTTCTGTTTTTGTTAGGTCCATACCATTTCTGTCTTTTATTGTGCCCATCTTTGCATGAAATATTCCCTTGGTATCTCTAATTTTCTTGAAAAGATCACCACTCTTTCCCATTTTATTTTTTTCCTCTATGTTTTTGCATTGATCACTGAGGAAGTCTTTCTTATCTCTCCTTGCTATTCTTTGGAACTTTGCATTCAGATGGGTATAGCTTTCCTTTTCTCCTCTGCCTTTAGCTTCTCTTCTTTTCTCAGCTATTTGTAAGGCCTCCTCAGACAACCATTTTACTTTTTTGCACTTCTTTTTCCTGGGGATGGTCTTGATCCCTGCCTCCTGTACAGTGTCACGAACCTCTGTCCATAGTTCTTCAGGCACTCTCTCTATCAGATCTAATCTCTTGAATCTATTTGTTACTTCCACTGTACAATCATAAGGGATTTGACTTATGTCAACCCTGAATGGTTTAGTGGTTTTCCCTACTTTCTTTTATTTAAATTTGAATTTGCAATAAGGAGTTCATGATCTGAGCCACAGTCAGTTCCTGGTCTTATTTTTGCTGAATGTATAGAGATTCTCCATCTTTGGCTGCAAAGAATATAATCAATCAGTTTTTAGTATTAACCATGTGGTGATGTCCATGTGTAGAGTCTTCTCTCGTGTTGCTGGGAGAGGGTGTTTGCTATGACCAGTGCATTCTCTTGGCAAAACTCTGTTAGCCTTAGGCTTGCTTCATTTTGTACTCCAAGGGCAAACTTGCCTGTTACTGCAGGTATTCCTTGACTTCCTACTTCTCCATTCCAGTCACCTATAATGAAAAGGACATTCTGTGTGTGTGTGTTAGTTCTAGAAGGTCTTACAGGTCTTCACAGAACTGTTCAATTTCAGCTTCTTTAGCATTTGTGGTTGGGGCATAGTCTTGGATTACTGTGACACTGAATGGTCTACCTTGGAAACTAACAGAGACCATTCTGTCATTTTTGTGATCGCACCCAAGTACTGCATTTTGGACTCTTATATTGACTATGAGGGCTACTCCATTTCTTCTAAGGAATTCTTGCCCCACAGTAGTAGATATAATGGTCATCTGAATTAAATTCGCCTATTCCGGTCCATTTTAGTTCACTAGTTCCTAAAATGTCAATGTTCACTCTTGCCATCTCCTGTTTGACTACTTCCAACCTGCCTTGATTCATGGACCTAACCTTCCAGGTTCCTATGCAATATTGCTCTTTACAGCATCAGACTTTATTTCCATCACCAGTCACATCCGCAAGTGGGCGTTATTTTTGCTTTGGTTCCATCTTCATTCTTTCTGGAGTTATTTCTCCACTCTTCTCCATTAGCATACTGGGCACCTATTGGGGATTTCATATTTCAGCGTCATATTTTTTTACCTTTTCATACTGTTCATGGGGTTCTCAAGGCAAGAATACTGAAGTGGTTTGTCATTCCCTTCTCCAGTGGACCACGTTTTGTCAGAATTCTCCATTATGACCTGTCCATCTTGGGTGGCCCTACATGGCATGGCACATAATTTCATTCAGTTAGATAAAGCTGTGGTCCAGTTTGGTTAGTTTCCTGTGATTGTGGTTTTCACTCTCTGCCCTCAGATGGGTAAGAATAAGAGGCTTATGGAAGCTTCCTGATGGGAGAGACTGATTGTGTGGGAAACTGGGTCTTTTATTTCATAGAAGAATGTAAAGTCATGAGAAGGATAATATGGTAATAAAGTGAAAGATCACTAGTTCCAAAAGGTATATGTCCTTCTTGAAAAAATTAATTGGAACATTTTAATAAGAAAATAAAGCAATGTTCAAAGAGCTGGTTCTTATTTCCTAAGGCCTGGATTCAAAGTCATGCTGAATGTTAATGAGAAACTTGATACTAATACTCCCTGAAGTAGATGCATAAATAGGAAAGCTAGGAAGTTTTCAAAAAGTTAATGGAGAGTTTAAAAATAGGTAATAGAATACATTAATTAATGCACTCATTTGAAATGGCTTAAGTCATTAAACAATTAAAAGTCCACCTGGCTAGAAGCAAACAAGGGAAAGAAATTCCATGTTCTTCTAAACTAACAGAAAAGAAAACAGATGTTTAAGTTTTCACTATCATGAATTTTAGTTGGTGAAAAATTTCAGAATAATGTATGGTTAATTTGAAATATCACAAATCATGCATATATTTTAATCATTCTTTTCTACAGTTTTCATGGATGTGCTTAATTTGTTATGCAAACCTGAGTACATTAATATATGTCTTCTGGAAATAACTCTATCCAGTAACTACACACTATGCTAAGATTGATTATGCTTCCACACAAATAGCTTGTAATGAAATAACTTGCTATTAGCATACGAAAGTGCAACTTCTGTTGCAGAGTAATATGGCATGGATGGCAAAACTGTAAATTATTTTGAGAATTTATCTTCTGGATGCCTTCTGATCATAACGGTTTTTTACTTAACCCACTGCTGCTAGATTTTATTCAAAAAGAACTACAGATTCTCACAATTCAAGAACCTCACAATATTTAATATGGAGGATGATTTGTTCAATAGAACTCAAAATACATGCTAAACATCAAAAAAGAAAAAAGACCTCAAGAAAAAGTAAACTATAAGAAATTCATTTGAAATAAAAAGTAATCTAATTCTCTGATCATGAAGATACAAGAGAAAAAAAAGGCAGGGGAAAGAAAATAAATACCCATGCCTTAATGATCTCCCACAAGTACACAGAAAGCCAAAAACATTTTGGGAAATGCCAGACTCGATGAATCACAAAATGGAATTAAGATCTCTGGGAACAATATCAATAACCTCAGGTATGCAAATGATACCACTCTAGTGGCAGAAAGAAAAGAGGAATAAAGGAGCCTCTTAATGAGAGTGAAAGAGTAGAGTGATAAAGCTGGTGTAAAACTCAACATTCAAAAAATCAAGTTCATGGCATCCCATCACATAAATGCAAATAGAAGAGGATAAAGTTGAAACAGTGACAGATTTTATTTTCTTGGGTTCCAGAATCACTGGGGATGGTGACTGTAGCCATGAAATCAAAAGACGCTTGCTCTTTGGAGGAAAGCTATGAAAAAATTAGAAAGCGTGTTAAAAATCAGAGACATCACTTTGCCAACAAATGTCTATATAGTCAAAGTCATAGTTTCACCAGTAATCATAGATGTGAGAGTTGGATGTAAAGAAGACTGAGTGCCAAAGAATTGATGCTTCCAAATTGTGGTGATGGAGAAGACACTTGAGAGTCCCTTGAATGGCAAGGAGATCAAACCAGTCAATCCTACAGGAAATCAACCCTAAATGTTCATTGGAAGGACTGATGCTGAAGCTGAAACTCCATTACTTTGGCTACTCGATGTGAAGAGCTAACTCACTGGAAAAGACCCTGATGCTGGGAAAAATTGAGGTCAGGAGAAGAGAGCAGCAGAGCATGAGATGGTTGGATGGCATCCTTTCAGTGGACTCAATGGACATGAGTTTGAGCAAACTCCAGGAGACAGTGAAGGAAGCCTGCCGCACTGCAATCCATGGAGTCTCAAAGATTTGTACACGACTGAGCAAATGAACAGCAATAGGGCAAACTACTCTAATACATGAAAGCTACCAGCAGAGTAGCATATTTTGAGCTATTCCACTGTGTAAATCATCAGATTTACCAGAGATGGTTACCTTATCTTTAAGAGAAATCTAGATATTAAACGTAGGCAAATGTTTAAGTGTCGTCTAAGTGACTTAATTTACATTTCAAGAACTCTGTTTTAGAGTTAGGAAGACAAAGGAGAGTGACATTTTTAGTCTTAAGAGTCTGAAAAAAAAAAAAAAAAGAAAAAAGAGTCTTTGCATCTTCTCTTAGCATTCTTCTTTAGATTCTTTCCTGATTAAAGGGAGACTTACAAGTTAAGTTCTTAGGCCCTCCTTTTATCTCTGGAGGATTTTGTAGAACTTCATTCCTGAGAGGCAGCCATTCTGTGACCATGAGGATTAGGCTAAGAAAATGGCAAATATGACCCTGAGCCCTCACTCTTCTTAGCTGTTAAAGTAACTCAAGTTCATATGTGCAAAACAAAGCCCTCCTTGTGTAAACCACTTTCTTTTGGGTATCTTATTACTTTCAGCTGAAGAACATGGCAAACTTCACTAACATGGCAAGAGAGAGAGTTCATGGCTCCTAAACTCCAGTGATCTTACTTATCTATTATGATGAAAGGAACTGAATTTGTAGATTTCAAAGGGCAAACTGCAACGATACACACTCCTGAAGATAACTACAAGTTACAATGAGAATTTCCTTTGACAACATGGCTTTAGCTTTTTCCATGTATATTTTCTTCAGAAAAAAATGTATTCGCACTCTTTAGACTTCTCTACAACTTCAAAATAAGATACCTATCATCACAAAAGATTCCTCTTGGTTTAAAAAAAAAAAAGCATGACTCAAGGGTGTCCATTAGAGAATTAATTCCCAGTAACCATGTCTCATATTAACAAGCAGGTAAAATATACGTATTTTCTAGCTAAGGCTTAGTTGCTTTTTTTTTTTTCCTTTCTATTGACCAGTTTTTAATTTGTGCCATTATCACCTTTCAAGTTTCAAAGAAGGAAAACCATGAACTACTCTTACTTACAAGTTTACCCTCTGCATGTTTTTTTCCCATACATAATAATTACTCACAGATTTTCCACACCTGTTTGTCACTTCTTTCACTTACTTTTTACTAACAAATTTGATTTTTTAAATTGTTTCCCTCATATGCTCTGATGTCCCCTAAAAAGGATGAAGTCTTAATCACTCTACTTCCTTTTCACACATGAATCTTTTTATCTTCTTTTCTCACAGGCCTATTTTTTAAACTATTATCCAGTTTCTTTCCTTTTTCAATTTTGTTTCTTCATCATTCAAAATGATGATCTTGAGAATGTCTTTCCATCACCCTGAGAGTGACTGAAAAATAGTGTCATCTTGCATCATTTTTACTCCGTAAACCACCAAACCTGCAATCTGCAATTTAACAGGAGCTTGCTAAAATGCTAGTGCCGATGGTGTCTTCTCTGTTTGATCACATGATGCCATTGTGCAAAGTGAGCCCTCCAGTTTCTGATTACTGAATGCCAGGTTGTATTTAATTGAAGTTTGCTTCCTAGAAATCTGCAGAATTGCCACATGGTGTGATACTCTAAATATGAGTCAGAATCACAGGACTGAAGGTGTGGAAGTCTCTAATGTAACCCAGACAGGGGAAAGACACAGGCTCTTTATACTCCAGGAGAGTACACAGGAGTAGGGGGTGTCAAGTATGTGTAATTTGTATTTGTAACTGACAACAAAAATCCACACAAGTGAGTTTCCTTAACTGAAAGCCACAGACAGAGATAAATTCTGAAAGGGGGTAACTTAAGCAACAGAATTCAATAGTATCAGATTAATTATAAGACTGGCCACTCAGCACATCTCAGAAAATATCTATGACAGAATTTGCTCAGTCTCTTAAGCTGCCCACATTTATGGTGTCTTGAGGGCTAAGTCGCTTCACTCATATCCAACTCTTGCTCTATAGACTGTAGCCCAACAGGATCCTCTGTCCATGGGATTCTTAGGCAAGAACACTGGAGTAGGCTGTCACGTGCTCCTCCAGGGGACCTTCCTGACCCAGCTTCTGATTGCTGAATGCCAGGTTGTACTTAGTTGATTTTTGCTTCCCAGGAATATGCAGAATTGCCACATGGTATGAACTGTCATATGGTGTGATCCAGGGATCAAACTTGTGTCTCTTACATCTCCTGCATTGGCGGGTGGGTTCTTTACCACTAGACACCACTATGGTATCTTAGATCTCGAGTATTTCAAAGAAATCATTTTGGTTCAAACAGAAAGAAACTGCAGGCTAATATATGGGAAATATATTACATTAAAACCTGAGTAACATCCCAAACGTCACAAGTTTATAAGCAGAGAATAAAAACAAAGACCTTGATGTATTCTCTCCACTATCTGCAGAACTTTCCAGAACTTTCTGTGCCCTGGCTTGTGATCACTCCAATCCCTGGGCCTTGTTCTCTAACTAGTTAATCTTTTTTTTTTTAATCTATACCACTATGTTTTAGAAATAGTTATTTACCATGAGAACGGATTCAAGAATAAGATCTAAACTAAACAATCATGAAGTGAACTTGTACAGTGAGGTACTTCTAACTGCTGGAATGTGACTTGTACTTAAGTAGCCAAAGAAAAGTTGAATTCCATCAGGCTACAGTTCCTCAGATATGCACCAAAACTTAATTTCAAGAATGTATGGGACAGAGAGTACTAATACTCCCACAATATTCATTTCATCCTCCCTCTTTGTAAGAATAGGTCAAGCGTACATTCTTCTTGAAGCTAGATGTGGCTAAGTGGCTACCTTCTCACTGAGATGTGAGTGGATATGATATATGTAATACCCAGCTCTTACCCTTAAAAGAAAGGACATACAATGTTCATCGCAGCACTGTTTATAATAGCCAGGACACGGAAGCAACCTAGATGTCCATCAGCAGATGAATGGATAAGAAAGCTGTGGTACATATACACAATGGAGTATTACTCAGCCATTAAAAAGAATACATTTGAATCAGTTCTAATGAGGTGGATGAAACTGGAGCCTATTATAAAGAGTGAAGTAAGTTAGAAAGAAAAACACCAATACAGTATACTAATGCATATATATGGAATTTAGAAAGATGGTAACAATAACCCTGTATGCGAGACAGCAAAAGAGACACAGATGTATAGAACAGTCTTTTGGACTCTGTGGGAGAGGGAGAGGGTGGGATAATTTGGGGGAATGTCATGGAAACATGTATAATATCATAAAAGAAACGAATCGCCAGTCCAGGTTCGATACAGGATCCTTGGGGCTGGTGCAATGGGATGACCCGGAGGGATGGTACGGGGAGGGAGGTGGGAGAGGGGTTCAGGATGGGGAACGCGTGTACTCCCATGGCAGATCCATGTTGATGTGTGGCAGAACCAATACAATACTGTATAGTAATTAGTCTCCAATTAAAATAAATAAATTTAAAAAAAAAAGAAAGGACATACTCTTTATTTCTTTTCTCCCATTTGATTGTCTGAGACACAGATATGGTGGTGATAAGAGGTCCTGAACTACACAGATCAAACCACAGGTAATGACAGATGAGAAGATGTCTGAGCAACATTGTAAATTCTTGAACCCGGCACTATCTTGTGGATCAAGGTAACTCACCCCTGGGTGGTCCACTTTGGACTTTTACATAAATAAAAAATAAATATCTAGTTTAAATAAGAAATTACTATTTGGTGTTTCTTAAAGCACTGAAGAAGTTAGGGCAGCTAAAGCTTTTTGCTATAACAAACATACTTAAAATTTTCAACACAGTAGAATTTTGAATATCAAATCCAAAATGGATGACCCTTTCTGTTCTACACACAGACTCATTGTTTGGAGTGGGTACTCCAAGGAGTGACTCGGAGTTCCAGCATCTTTCCATCTTCTGGTTCCACTGAATTCCACATACGGGTTTCCACAGTCACTGGACTTACCTGCATCAAGCCTTAGAAAAGGGGCTTTACTGGGGGAGGACTGGGAGTGGCACACATAGCTTCCATGCACATTCCATGTCTGCACCACCCTACAAGTGAGGCTGGGAGAGTAGTGAATAACAGAAAGAAGAAGAAACAGGTGTGTAAACAGTTCCCTGTGATCTGCCACAGCATTCAGATAATCCTGGAGTTATTTCAAAGACATCTTAACAAGTAAACTTTTTGTTATCCTATTATATAATATTTCTTACTTCCAAAGTTACCTTATTGCAGTGCTACCTGGCTCAGTCTTGAGGTAAAGAATTTTAAAGCAACATCTGACAATCTCTTATTTCAGCAGTTATTGAATATCATCCATATTTGTGTGGTTCATCACCTATGACAATAGTGATGACAATTCCAGGAAGCATACATGAGTCACAAAAATATTCTAAAAATTTTAATACTGGTGAAAATCATTTTTGTCATGCTTGAATAACTCAGCTTAAGGGAATTTTGTCTCATCTCTTCATACAATTCCCCTTGGGGATGCAAACAAGCTTGAAAAGTTTCAGTCAACAGTGTAAATTGAGAGTTTGTGTTAAATTAGCCATTGAAAACTGCAGTTTAGAATGAAATTACCATCTTAGCTATTACCACAGGGTTCCATAGTACATTTACAATGGCTATGTTTTGTAATAACATCATATTCAAGTAATTTATACATTTTTTTCATTTTTAAAGTTAACTACCATGCTGCAGGAGATCTTAAAAAATCATGCATATTTTCTACTTTTGCTTTATTTTTCAAAGCCCAGAAAATAATATGGCAAAAATTACCTATACTCTTAGGATGATAAAGCACAAAATCACCAGTAAGAAGACTGACAGTAGAAATTATATTCTCTCAGGCTCATTAATCTTTAAATTACACTTTGAAAGTTATTTATTTTTAATAAAGTTAATATATAATGTGCTGGTTTCAAGTATACAGCAAAGTGATTCACTTATACATATATACATACATACATACATATATATATATATATATACACACATATATACAATCTTCTTCAGATTCTTTTCTGTATAGGTTATTACAAGATACTGAGTATAGTTCCCTGTGCTATTCACGGGTCCCTGTTGTTTACTTATTTTATATATAATAGTGTGTATATGAGTAGAGTTATTCAAACTCTGAATTTATTTCTTCTACCTCATCTATCTCCTTTGGTAACCATAAGTTTGTTTTTTATGTCTGTGAGTCTATTTGTGTTTTATAAATAAGTTCATTTGTATCAAATTTTTGATCCCACATGTAAGCACTATCATATGATATTTATCTTTCTCTGTCTGGCTTACTTTACATAGTACTGCAAATAGCACTATTTCATTCTTTTTATGGCTGAGTAATATTTCATTGTGCATGTATACACACCACACCTGTTTTTTCAATACACATTACATACCACATCATTTTTTTTGCAATATGCATTACAATACTTATTTCTATATACTAACATGGATAATCTGAAATAAAATTAGCAAGCAATTTCATTTCTAGTAACACAAAAAAGAATATGATGATGCTTATGAATAAATCTAATAAAATAAGACTTGTATACCAAAAACTACAACACATTGAAAGAAATTAAAGAAGACTAATATAAATGGGAAAACATCCCATAGTCATAAATCTGAAAACACTATTAACACAGAAATGCTATCAAATTGTTACACAGAGTCAGTGCGATTCTTATTAATATTGTAGTTGCCCATTTTACAGACCTTTACAAGTTTATCTTGCAAGTCATACAGAAATGCAGCAAATCCAGATTTATCAAAACTATCTTAGAACAAAATGAAAGTTGGCAAGCTTACAACTCATAATTTCAAAACTTACTATAGTTCTACGGTATCAAGACTACTATACGTTATGTGGTATAGGCATAAAGATAGATGTGTGTATTTCAGTGGAATAGATTTGACAGAATTAGAAGTGAACCTTTACATTTATAGTCAGTTGATTTTTAACATATGCTAAGGTAACTCTTTCTGAAAAATTTTACTTGGTCAAGCAGATATCCACATACAAGTGATTAAAATTCTATTTCTTCCTCATATCATATTCAAAAACTAAATATAAATGCATAGTGAAAGTTTTAGTAGCTCAGTTGTACCTGACTCTTTGCAACCCCATGGACCATAGCCCACAGGGCTCCTCTGTCCATGGAATTCTCCAGGCAAGAATACTGGAGTGGGTTGCCATGTCCTTCTCCAGGGAATCTTCCTGATTAAGGGAATCTTCCTGACCCAGGGATCAAACGCAGGTCTCCTGTGTTGCAAGCAGATTTTTTACCATCTGAGCTACATCAGGGAAGACCTAAATGTAATAGCTAAAACAGTAACTCTAAGAAGAAAAGAGAGGTATAAATACCACAATCTTGAGTCTGGCAATGGTTTCTTAATCATGATGTTGAAAGCAAAAGAAATAAAAGAAAACTGCACATATATTCAATTTCTTCAAAATCAGAAATGTTTGGGCTTCAAAGGATATCATCAGTATAATGTAAACCAAACCTACAGTATAGCATAAAATATTTGCTAATCAAATGTCTGATGTTACATATCTAGGACATATAAATAACTATTACAGCTCAATAATAAAAACACAACAACCTAACTTTAAAAAATAATCAGTGGATTTGAATAAACATTTATTGAAAGAAGATCTAGAAAGGGCCAATAAACACATAAAGAGATGCTCAACACTGTTGGACGTAATAAATTTTAGTAAAAAAAACTGTTAATTCTTAGTAGACATACAACTTAACTGACAGAATACTGAAGTATATGTCATATGGAAGAGTGGTTGGCTAAAGGGAAAATCACTGCTAAGTTGATGTAAACAGATTAATGATAAAATTTACTGTATCCAAAGTACACAGCACTTTACAGCTAATAGTATGGCACTACCACATTTTATCCATTCATTTGCCGACTGACATTAGATTGCTTCCCTATTTGGACTATTGTAAATAGTGCTGCTATGAACACTGGGGCTCATGTATCATTTTGAATTCAAGTTTTTAAAAATATAATTTAAAATACTGTATAACTTAATGCATAATTACAATCAAATTGCTCCAGGAAACTGTATCTTAGTTCTACTTATATTGGACTCTTGCCTTAATCAAGAGTGAGAGCAAAAGCAAGAGAGGAAGATTCTCATTATAAAGAGGGTAGATACTGTGTCAGCAAAGAAATCATAATTCTGCTAGTGATTCAACAGAAATTTACATTGCATGCCCAGGCCAAGACAAAGATATAAAGCGTATGATACGGTCTTATGGACAATAAAGACAACACATGCAAGCATGCATGCATACTAACACACACATGCACACACACACACACACACATAAACACACACTTAAAACCAAGAATCTTAACACTGCAGGATTATACATGTCAGAGGAAGGGAAAGATGCTGTAAAAATATAGTGGAGACCTAGCCCGGTTTTGTGGGTGCCAAAAAAACTGAAGAAGGCAACCTCTAGGCTAAGAACTGAAGGATGCTTGGGTGTCAGTCTAAGGTAAGAGAATTTCCAAGCTTATGTGAAGAGAGATACCACATAGTTCTAGAGACTGTAAGAAGTTCTTTCCACATTGAGGGTAGAGATTGAGGCAGGGATGATATGAAAAGGAGCAAAATGAAAAAACAGGAAAAGGTCTTACAGAAGAATTTATACTTCATTTAAAGTGAAGTGGTCAATAATTGTTCTAAAAAGCGGCACCGACAAACTCTACTTACTCTTTCCTACACTGCTTACATATCATTTGAGATACTAAATTTGACATTATCTAAAATTTACAAGTGAGTAATGAAATCAGTTCCTATTTCAGAACAATAACAACAATTTTTTTTAATACAAGTATGTCTCAATTATTTCATAGGACATGTTTATACTACGATTTGCTGTTTATCTGAAATTTAAATTTAACCTGAATGCCCTGAATTTTTTCATATTAAAATTGACAACCATGGTCAGCAGGCAATCAAGGGAGAACTTTTTAGGAGAGTGAACTTGCTCAAACTACCGCATAATTGCACTCATCTCACATGCTAGTAAAGTAATGCTCAAAATTCTCCAGGCTTCAGCAATACGTGAACCGTGAACTTTGAGATGTTCAAGCTGGTTTTAGAAAAGGCGGAGGAACCAGAGATCAAATTGCCAACATCCGCTGGATCATGGAAAAAGCAAGAGAGTTCCAGAAAAACATCTATTTCTGCTTTATTGACTATGCCAAAGCTTTTGACTGTGTGGATCACAATAAACTGTGGAAAATTCTGAGAGAGATGGGAATATCAGACCACCTGACCTACCTCTTTAGAAACCTATATGCAGGTCAGGAAGCAACAGTTACAACTAGACATGGAACAACAAACAGGTTCCAAATAGGAAAAGGAGTACGTCAAGGCTGTATATTGTCACTCTGCTTATTTAACTTCTATGCAGAGTACATCATGAGAAACACTGGGCTGGAGGAAGCACAAGCTGGAATCAAGATTGCCGGGAGAAATATCAATAACCTCAGATATGCAGATGACACCACCCTTATGATAGAAAGTGAAGAGGAACTAAAGAGCCTCTTGATGAAAGTGAAAGAGGAGAGTGAAAAAATTGGCCTAAAGCTCAACATTCAGAAAACGAAGATCATGGCAGCCAGTCCCATCACTTCATGGGAAATAGATGGGGAAACAGTGGAAACAGTGTCAGACTTTATTTTGGGGGGCTCCAAAATCACTGCAGATGGTGACTGCAGCCATGAAATTAAAAGACCCTTACTCCTTGGAAGGAAAGTTATGACCAACCTAGACAGCATATTAAAAAGCAGAGACATTACTTTGTCAACAAAGGTCCATCTAGTCAAAGCTATGGTTTTTCCAGTAGTCATGTATGGATGTGAGAGTTGGACAGTGAAGAAAGCTGAGCTCTGAAGAACTGATGCTTTTGAACTGTGGTGTTGGAGAAGACTCTTGAGAGTCCCTTGGACTGCAAGGGGATCCAACCAGTCCATCCTAAAGGAAATCAGTCCTGAATATTCATTGGAAGGACTGATGTTGAAGCTGAAACTCCAATATTTTGGCCACCTGATGCAAGGAGCTGACTCATTTGAAAACACCCTGATGTTGGGAAAGATTGAAGGCAGGAGGAGAAGGGGATCACAGAAGATGAGATGGTTAGATGGCATCACCAACTCAATGGACATGGGTTTGGGTAACCTCCAGGAGTTGGTGATGGACAGGGAGGCCTGGCGTGCTGCGGTTCATGGGGTCGCAAAGAGTCGGACACGACTGAGCGACTGAACTGAACTGAACTTAGTGACACAAGAGTGATAATGGCTGTGGACCTATATTCCAATGCCAGTTTGAATAATAGGAACCTTGCAACATTTTGAGAAATTTTAATGAAGCTCAGTTTGTCTACTATCTTTAACTCCCAGGAATCCCTCTGAATATTAATAATTGAGAAGGTGGGTTGAATTGAACATAAGATCAAGAAAAAACATTTTCTTAGAAAAATAAAAATTCACATAAAGGCAATATAAAATATTAATTTTTCTCTACATGTACATCTATAAATGTCATATACAATATTTATGTTATATATATATATACTACATCTTTTATTATAAAGATAAAATAGAGGACAAGATGGTTGGATGGCATCACCAACTCCATGGACATGAATTTGAGCAAGCTCCAGGAGATGGTGAAGGAAAGGGAAGCCTGGCATACTACAGTTCATGATGTCACAAGGAGTCTAACATGACCAAGCAACTGAACAACAAAAAATTACAAATTTCATTGCAAAAACCAAAACATTATTTCTAAATTTGGTCACTAGATATCAAAACACTGATACACATTCTTAAAAAGCTAATGAATATTTTCATCCATGAAATCCCAAACAACAATTATCACAGTTGTCAACATTTCATTAAACAACTTCTGCAACATATAATTACATTAGTAAATGTAACTAATTTTGGAAGAATGCGGCAGGCAAAGAATATATACACACTGCACTTCTTTTTAAGGAAGAATGTTTATTTAATCATCAAAAAAAGTTATCAAACATTTTTCAGTTCAGAGATACTGGGAATATATGTTTGAAACAGACTAACAACATCCCTGTCCTTGTGGAGTTGTCCACCTTTTGAATGAGTCAGACAAAATACAAAGAAACACATGAACCAATTATTGATAGTGGAAAGTACACTGAATGAAAGAAACAGATAATAGAGAAGCTGTTATAAAAAGTATGTACTTTTTTCTAAAATAATAATAATAATAAGCATAGTCAGGAAAATCCTCTGTGACAGAGGGGAAATTATAAGACAGGAGCAGAAAGGTGCAAAGGAGCCGGTTACAGCATCAGAAAGTTGGCATCATCTTATGAGGAAGAAGCAGCTTGTGCAAATTGGCTGAGGCAAGAGAGAACTCAGTTCATCCAAGGAGGGTTCTGTGGCTTGAACATGGTGACTAAAGGTCTACCAGGACTAGATCAGTACTTCACAGTACTAGCTTGTAGCAAAGGAAAATGATCACTCTGGTGTTTAGAAGATCAAGGAAGTGAGCAAAAGAGGGACTGGCAGATGATTCAAAAAGTGCCTACACTGGTCTTGTTGGGAAAGGACTTGGGCTTGGAATAAAGACTTGGACAACAAGAGTTGGAGAGAGGTGGGCAGGTTTGAGGGAAGACAAACCAGAAAGAATTTTTAGCTGTGAGAATAGGGTTCTGTGAAAAGTGTGGGCTGAGGTACAAATTGAGTCACCGTCAGCATATTGACCATATCAACACCTAAGGCTGTAGGGATGGGCAGAACCATCTGAGGAGAGAATGAAGAAGAAAAAAAAAAGAGAACTTCTAAGTCTAAACCCTGAAAAACAGAAGCTGAGGTACGGAAATAAGATAGAGCAAAGACAGAAGACACAGCTACTGAAGCCAACCTGTCCATGTTACAAGAAGGCCTGGGAGTTATTTCAGAATGGAAGAAAAACAGCTGGTTAGATTTTCCATTATTGTTCCTGGCTTTCTTCCTTCTTAATTGTGTGAAAACAAAGCATACCTTTTGTTCTTTCAATAGGATGACAAGAAAGGGGAAAGCAGGCATATTAACATGCCCTAATCCTTTATCTCAGATCTCTGACAAGCTTTAATTAGTTTGCTAGTTGAGGGTTTCCTGAGTAAATGCAATTCTGTCACTTCCAAACCATTCTGGTGCTTGGTATAACAGAATTTTTTGGTCTCCAGCTTAGATAACATTTCTACATTATCAAAAATAGGTATAAGCAATTTTGTTAGTTAACCTCCTATGATTTCTCCCTGATATTTTTGAAATAGTGTGCATAAAATTTCAGAATTGTCCTGTTTCAAGAACATAAAAAAATCATTATTTGTTCTGACATTAATTTTTAAATTTAGCTTTAAATTCCATTTTCCCATTTAAAATAGCTACACTCACTGAAATGGAAAAATACAAGACAAAAAAATACTTTTAGGGATTGAGATTTTGCCAAACTGAAGAGTTACTGCTAAATTTAAATATTCACTTTCATAACTATTTAAGAGGAAAAATGGGTTTTCAGATTAACTTATTCATTTGAATGTTAAGGATTTTCTTTAGGTCATGTTTGCTGAAGAATTAGCTGATGCAAGCAAGAAAAAGAATGAACACTTGACTGTAAAAATATATTTGGCTATCTTCTGCTTGCTCTCTTTTCTCTGCCTGTTTAACATAGGGAGTTCTCCCTTTCCCTCACCTCCAATTTGGTCCTTTACATTCCCGCCTTTTCACTCTGTGCATTCTTGGTATTGATGTACTATCACCTTCCATGTCACTGTTTTCAGCTAATGTTTCCCTTAGGAGCTGCAGATCTACTCAGTCTGCTTAATTCACCTTAGGTCTTTTATTATGCGATCTAAGTCTCTTTTTCATCTATAAAGTGGAGTAAAGAAGATTGAGTTTACAAAGCTGACTCAAGGAGTAATGAAAACTGGAAATACCTAGCATAGTATCAGGCACCTAGTAACTACTCAAGAAACATGAGAGCCTTTCCCTCTTTCTCTTTAGAGGCTCTAGATTATCTGTGGTCAATTCAATACAAATAAGAGCTCCAGCTAAGACCAGAGCAGTGAGGACTATTCAAAGCAAAGACAAGATTCTAATGAAAGTAATTTAGAAAGTTTAGTTCAGCAGCTGGGACCAGCCTTATGATGTGCGTCAAAGAATTACGTGCAAGGGAAGCCAGGTTTGGCGATCTAGGGGAAACCCCCCCAAGCCTCTTTTTTCCTTAAGAATGAGAAATAAATAAGTTGAGATAGTACGTAAAGCACTCATTTCATACTACCTTAAACTTCTCTTTTATCCTTTCCTAAATGGGATTTCTTTTACTAGCATTCACAAAACAGTCACTGTGTTTAAACCAGAAATTTTTGAAAGTAAATATTTTCATGGAGGATAAGTTAGTTGTCATTCTAGTTTTTTTTCAGCAACATATTATTTCTTTATATTTTTAGAATTGGATTATAAGTTTCAAACCTCATTCAATTTTTAAATCATTAAAATAATAAGCTTTCTAGACTTTTAGTAATAATACTAAATGCCAGAATAAATGGAATGACATTGAAGTTTTGAGGGTATGTAAGTTAGAAATATAATTCTATTCATAATTAAACAAGTGGAACAAAATTGTCATAAATATTTTAGTTAAGCAAAAACTCATGAATTTTTTGAAATATATATATATTATACATACTATCTATATGTATAAAAAAGCTATTCTACTACACTTGATAAAGTCTTGAAAAAGAAAAAAAAAATGGAGAAATTGGAAAACAAACTAAAAAAAATAGGACCGCTGAATATGAAATAGAAAAAGTGAAACAAACTAGGTAAAAGTAAAAGATCATCATACAGTCTAGGTGTTTTTAAACATGCTTGCTCATTAGAATTGTATCTGGAACTCTGGAGAAAAAAGCAATACCTGGGCATTTGTATTTTTCAAAAAATTACAAGATTTCTAATATCCATCTGGATTTTAAAAACTGATTATAGATTTCTCCATTAAGTGGTAGATGTAGTGATACAGATTTCTATTATTTTCTGTTGACCAATCATGATAAAGTGATAATAAAATGAATAATAATTACATAATCATAACAGTAAAAGATGTTTATCAGTTTTCACAATCAATGGCCAGACAAAAAAATAAAAGACAATTACAATCGAAAGCCATAATGGAAGTATGATTAAACTAACAATATAAAATATTTACATATATTTGAGGGAGTTAAATAGAGTGATGTGGTAAGTGGAAGTGCGTATATGCACATGGGCTCATGTCCCCAGCCAGTCTATGTCTTTTGGATGGTATATTTAATCCCTTTATACTTAACGCAATTATCAATATGTATAATTCTACTGTCATGTTAATTGTTTTGGGTTATTTTGTGTAGGTCTTTTCCTTCTCTTGTGTTTCCTGCCTAGAGAAGTTCCTTTAGTACTTGTTGAAAAGCTAGAATTCTCTTAACTTCTGCTTGTTTGGAAGGCTTTTGATTTCTCCATCAAATCTGAACAAGAGTCTTGCTGGGTAGACTATTCTTGGCTATAGGTTCTTCTTTTTCATCATTTCAAATATATAGTGCCATTCCCTTCAAGTTTGTAGAGTTTCTGTTGAAAAATCATCTGATAGCCTGATGGAGTTCCCTTGTATGTTATTTGTTGTTTTTTCCTTTATTGCTTTTAATATTTTATCTTTGTCTTTAATTTTGAGCCCTATGATGGGAATGTTGATGCGTTTAATGTTGTCCCATAGGTCTCTTAAACTGTCTTCATTTTTTTTCATTCTTTTATTTTTCTAAATTCTCTTTTGCAGTAGTGATTTCTGCCATGCTGTCTTCCAAGTCACTTATCCGTTCTTCTGCCTAAGTTATTCTGCCATCAGTTCCTTCTAGTGTACTGTTCATCTCTGTCTCTTTGTTCTTTAGTGCTTCCAGGTCTTTGGTAAATATTTCTGCATCTTCTCCATTCTTTTTCTAAGATCCAGGATCATCTTGCCTATCGTTCTGAATTCTTTTTCTGGAAGGCTGCCTATCTCCACTTCATTTAGTTGTTTTTCTGGGAGATAACTTTGATCTGGAACATAACCCTCTGTCTTTTCATTTTGATTAACTTTCTGCAAGTTTTCATTTCGGTGACTGTGGGATGGTAGTATTTCTTGCTTCTTCTGTCTCCCCTCTGGAGGATGAGGCTAAAAGACTTGTGTACGCTTCTGGATGAGAGGGACTCATGGTAAGAAAAACTGGGTCTTGCTCTGGTGGTGCAGGGCCACACTCAGTAAAACTTTAATCCTATTGTCTGCTGATGGCTAGGGCTGGGCTCCCTCCTTCTTAGATGTTGACCTGAGGTAACCCAGCCCTGGAATCCACAGGCTCTATATTAGGGTTAATGAATACCTCCAAGAGAGATCACATCAAGAGACACCTAGGACTGCGGCTGCCAGTGCTCCTGTCCCCTCAATAAGACATTGCTAATCCACACCTCCACATGACATCCTTCAACCCTAGCAAGTAGGTCTGCTTCAGTCTCCTGTGGGATCACTGCTCCTTTCCCCTGGGTCCTGGTGTGCTCAAGATTTTGTTTGTGCTCTTGAAGAATGCAGTTTATACTTCCCCCAGTCCTGTGGAAGTCCTATAGTCGAATACCACTGGCCTTCAAAGTTGGATTCTCTGGGGATTCTTAGCCCTTTTGTCGGATCCCCAGGCTGAGAAGCCTGTCGTGAGGCTCAGAACTTTCACAACAGTGGGAGAACTTCTTCGGTATTATTGTTCTCCAGTTTGTGGGTCACCCAGCAGGTATGTGATTTGATTTTATCTTAATTGTGCTCCTTCTACCATTTTGTTGTGGCTGGCTTCTTCTTTGTCTTTGGATATGGGGTATCTTTTTTTGGTGGGTTCTAGTGTCCTTCTGTTGATGGTTGTTCAACAGCTAGCTGCAATTTTGGTGCTCTCTCAAGAGGAGATTTAGTTGTGTCATTCTTAACACAGTTGCATGCATGCTAAGTCACTTCAGTCATGTCTGACTCTTCGTGACCCTGTGGGCTGTAGTTGGACAGGCTCCTCTGCCCATGAGATTCTCCAGGCAAGAATACTGGAGTGGGTTGCCATGCCCTCCTCCAGGGGATCTGCTGGATCGAACTGGAGTCTCCTGCACCTCCTGCCTTGCAAGCAGCTTCTTTACTGCTGAGCCACCTCTAAAACCATAACAATGCCTTACTACTTAACTTTTACTGCCCTGGGCTAATCAGAGGTGAACAGAGGCAGATGCTATCTGTTAACTGTAAGTATATTTGGGGCAAAAAAAAAAAAAAAAGTGAAATGATGGCATGGTGGACTCAATAGTTATTTCTTGCATAGTTGGTCCTAATGGTACACAAGGTAATGAGTGTTTGCCAAACACAAAAGACCTAGACCAAAAGCAGTTATCACCATATCTATGTTGTATCCAATGATTTAAGGTCAGAAAAACATCACCCATCAAATTAATGTCAATTGCAATTTTCTTAGTTTGTTCTGTTACTTATTTTATAAAATTTCTTTATGAATAAAAATATCTGCAAACATAATATCATGTTTTTAATACTACTTTAAGCCCACTCTAAGATTTGGGAGGAATTTTTTGGCTTTCATTTTGGGTTTAAAAGGATTCTACACATTACTCAAGTTTCAAAACTTTGCTAATACAGCTGGCCTCATAACAAAAAGAACATCACTCCCATCTGGTGGCAGACATCAAAATTTTGAACATAGTCTCAAAACAGAAATTAATCTTAACTCTAGACTAGACACTAGTCAATTAAATTCCTATTTCAAAAGTGACAAACACAATAACTGCCAAGTAATCCAACATATGACATCAATTCAAAGAAGTACTTGAAACATAATGAATTATTTTAGTTGTGGGTACCAAACATTAAAAAAAAGTACAATTTAAGAAGTGTTAATATGAGAGAATGAAACCATAATTGTAAAATAATAAAAACACTTTATAGCCTTTCAATTAAATATTAATATATGTCATATAGGTAAAATTCCCAAAGCATAACCTCATTCATTCAGTTCAGTTCAGTCGCTCAGTCATGTCCAACTCTTTACGACCCCATGAATTCCAGCATGCCAGGCCTCCCTGTCCATCACCAACTCCCGGAGTTCACCCAGAATTACATCCATCAGGTCAGTGATGCCATCCAGCCATCTCATCCTCTGCCATCCCCTTTTCCTCCTGTCCCCAATCCCTCCCAACATCAGAGTCTTTTCCAATGAGTCAACTCTTCCCATGAGGTGGCCAAAGTATTGGAGTTTCAGCTTCAGCGTCAGTCTTTCCAACGAACACCCAGGACTGATCTCCTTTAGAATGGACTGGT
Source organism: Oryx dammah (assembly GCF_014754425.2). Taxonomy (NCBI): domain Eukaryota; kingdom Metazoa; phylum Chordata; class Mammalia; order Artiodactyla; family Bovidae; genus Oryx; species Oryx dammah. The sequence continues at coordinate 55,199,624 of NW_024070209.1, forward strand.
TGGATCTCCTTTCAGTCCAAGGGACTCTCAAGAGTCTTCTCCAACATCACAGTTCAAAAGCAGCAATTCTTCAGTGCTCAGCTTTCTTCACAGTCCAACTCTCACATCCATACATGACCACTGGAAAAACCATAGCCTTGACTAGACGGACCTTAGTCAGCAAAGTATGTCTCTGCTTTTGAATATGCTATCTAGGTTGGTCATAACTTTTCTTCCAAGGAGTAAGCGTCTTTTAATTTCATGGCTGCAATCACCATCTTCAGTGATTTTGGAGCCCAAAAAAATAAAGTCTGACACTGTTTCCACTGTTTCCCCATCTATTTCCCATGAAGTGATGGGACCAGATGCCATGATCTTTTCTGGCATGGTTTTCTGAATGTTGAGTTCTAGGCCAACTTTTTCACTTTCCTCTTTCACTTTCATCAAAAGGGTCTTTAATGTACACCCGTGGTGGATTCATGTCAATGTATGGCAAAATTAATACAGTATTGTAAAGTAAAATAAAGTAAAAATAAATATTTGATTTTAAATAAATAAATAAATAAAGCTGAAACTCCAGTTTAAAAAAAAAAAAAAAAACAACGGTCTTTAGTTCCTCTTCACTTTCTGCCATAAAGGTGGTGTCATCTGCGTATCTGAGGTTATTGATATTTCTCCCGGCAATCTTGATTCCAGCTTGTGCTTCTTCTAGCCCAGCGTTTCTCATGATGTACTCTGCAGAGAAGTTAAATAAGCATGGTGACAATATACAGATTTGAGGTACTCCTTTTCCGATTGGGAACCATTCTGTTGTTCCATGTCCAGTTCTAACTGCTGCTTCCTGACCTGCATACAGATTTCTCAAGAGGTAGGTCAGGTGGTCTGGTATTCCCATCTCTTTCAGAATTTCCCACAGTTTATTGTGATCCACACAGTCAAAGGTTTTGGCATAGTCAATAAAGCAGAAATAGATGTTTTTCTGGAACTCTCTTGCTTTTTCCATGATCCAGAGGATGTTGGCAATTTGATCCCTGGTTCCTCTGCCTTTTCTAAAACCAGCTTGAACATCTGGAAGTTCATGGTTCACGTATTGCTAAAGCCTGGCTTGGAGAATTTTGAGCCTTACTTTACTAGCGTGTGAGATGAGTGCAATTGTGCAGTAGTTTGAGCATTCTTTGGCATTGGCTTTCTTTGGGACTGGAATGAAAACTGACCTTTTCCAGTCCTGTGGCCACTGCTGAGTTTTCCAAATTTGCTGGCCTACTGGGTGCAGCACTTTCACAGCATCATCTTTCAGGATTTGAAATAGCTCCACTGGAATTCCATCATCTCCACTAGCTTTGTTCGTAGTGATGCTTTCTAAGGCCCACTTGACTTCACATTCCAGGATGTCTGGCTCAAGGTGAGTGATCACACCATTGTGATTATCTGGGTCATGAAGATCTTTTTTGTACAGTTCTTCTGTGTATTCTTGCCACCTCTTCTTAATATCTTCTGCTTCTGTTACGTCCATTGTATTTCTGTCCTTTATCAAGCCCATCTTTGCATGAAATTTTCCCTTGGTAACTCTAATTTTTTTGAAGAGATCTCATTACATGTATTCAAATCTTATTTTTAATATATGTTATTTTTTCATTCACAAGGAAAGATATGGAGGTTTTAAATAAAGTTATGATTTTTAAGTTAACTTTCAGTTCAGTTCAGTCACTCAGTCATGTCCAACTCTTTGCGACTGAACTGAACTTATTCAGCCACAAAATCTCTAATAAAGACAGATAAACATTTTTCAAAGTCAGAAAAATAGCATTTAAGAATTAAAATGGGAATTCGTATTTTAAAAACAAAAACAGGAAAATATTTGGAAACAGATTAACCACATTACACCTACATTTGATCAAATAAATAAGTTTATTAGAACTCCCATCATTTGCTTTTAGTACATTCTTCACTTTCACACAGTTCTAATCCTCTGACAAAGATGAATAATCAACTTATTACAACATTATAGTATCACCATGGAACCATCCAAATGTTTCAGTTCAGTTCAGTTCAGTCGCTCAGTCGTGTCCGACTCTTTGCGACCCCATGAATTGCAGCACGCCAGGCCTCCCTGTCCATCCCCAACTCCCAGAGCTCACTCAAACTCACATCCATCGAGTTGGTGACGCCATCCAGCCATCTCATCCTCTGTCGTCCCCTTCTCCTCCTGCCCCCAATCCCTCCCAGCATCAGAGTCTTTTCCAATGAGTCAACTCTTCACATGAGGTGGCCAAAGTACTGGAGTTTCAGCTTTAGCATCATTCCTTCAAAAGAACACCCAGGACTGATCTCCTTTAGAATGGACTGGTGTGATAGAACATAAAAAGACACATACTGACTTAATTCTCAGAAGTTACTTCATTTCTGAGTATCAGTTTATTTCTCTAATCACTTTCCAACTTTAAATTCTCTAATTTTAAATCTAAATCTGTTTCCCTGATTTTATTTTTTTTTTAATTTTTATATATTTATTTATTTTTATTTTACTTTACAATTCTGTATTGGTTTTGCCATACATTGACATGAATCCACCATGGGTGTACATGTGTTCCCAAACATGAACCCCCCTCCCACCCCCTTCCCCACACACACACACATATGGACACCTTATCTTTGACAAAGGAGGCAAGAATATACAATGGAGTAAAGACAATCTCTTTAACAAGTGGTGCTGGGAAAACTGGTCAACCACTTGTAAAAGAATGAAACTAGATCACTTTCTAACACCACACACAAAGATAAACTCAAAATGGATTAAAGATCTAAATGTAAGACCAGAAACTATAAAACTCCTAGAGGAGAACATAGGCAACACATTCTCCGACATAAACCACAGCAGGATCCTCTAAGATTCACCTCCCAGAATTCTGGAAATAAAAGCAAAAATAAACCAATGGGACCTAATTAAAATTAAAAGCTTCTGCACAACAAAGGAAAATATAAGCAAAGTGAAAAGACAGCCTTCCGAATGGGAGAAAATAATAGCAAATGAAGCAACTGACAAACAACTAATCTCAAAAATATACAAGCAACTCCTGCAGATCAATTCCAGAAAAATAAATGACCCAATCAAAAAATGGGCCAAAGAACTAAATAGACATTTCTCCAAAGAAGACATACGGATGGCTAACAAACACATGAAAAGATGCTCAACATCACTCATTAGCTTTTGAGATAAGTATTAACTTTTTGAGTAAAGTTTAAAAAGATCTAAATATAGAAGGCATTTAGAGCCCAACCTAATAGGGCCCCATGCACATTACTGAAAATGATACAGAAAAAGATTAAAGAGAGCTCCTCTTCTCAGGAGGTTCTTTCCCCATCAGGTCAATTTAGAACAGCTCATTAAACATCAATGGTATTCTTTTATCAGATGCTTAGAGTTATTTCTTAAGCTGCATATTCATCTTTCTATAGAAAAACAAGAAACAAAATTCTAACAAATTTCATCCTGTACTATTGTGATGGCCTTAGTTTCACTATGTTTAAGGCTGAATTCCAGTAATTTTATAAGTTTCTCCCTAAGTTATCTTTGATTAAATGTCAAACATAATTCTTCTAAATCTACATTAAAAATATTTTTTCTAAAGAAAACATCCAATGAATCCCTATTTTATACATGGCATCCAATTCCTAGTAATAATTAATTACTATCAATTAAGGCATATCTATCAAGTAATAAAGCCATTACTATCAAGCCAGTACTACCAAGTAATAAAGAACATTGCATTAAGAGCAAACCTATATTACTATGAAGGACAGGGAAGCCTGGTGTGCTGCAATTCATAAGATTGCGAAGAGGTAGAGATGACTTAGTGACTCAACAATAATATTACTATGAGAACACTGTCAGACATTTAAATCATTTTAATGGACTGTCTCAGGTGCCATTATAATATCTCATGACATATCCATAACTTACATATGAGGACAGATTAAGTAACATATTCAAGCTCTGATTCACAATCAAGCCTTCCTAACTTCAAAGCTTGTATAAACATAATCACTACTTCAATGGTGTGAAAATAATTATAAAATTGCAATTTACAAATCTACAAAATTAAGGTAGATTTTGCATTGGAAGAATAATGGCCTTATGTATATACTTTTTAATTACAAAGAGAATATTTACATTTTCATTTCTAACTGTTTTGCATAGACAAAACTGTTTTTGTATATTTATACTATATCTGGCTATCTTACCTTATTCTCACATTAATTTCAATGGTACACAATAATATTAAGAAAGATTTTATCTGTCCTGTTCCTATGTTTACATGATATATTCCTTTATCTTAAAAGCTTGATCTTATTCTTATTTAAAGTTTTTATTAGAAAAGATTACAAAATTCTGTCAAATGTCTGTTTAGTATTCCAGGATATAGTCTATTGAGAAACTAAAATATTTTTGTTTCCTGATAACAGACTATCATTATATTCTTTAAAAAGTCTTATTTTGTTATGAATATGCTAATCTTTTGATACACTGCTGGATGATAGTTTCTACATTTTATGTAGAATTCTTTTTTGCATTTAAATTCAGAAATAAGATTGAATTACCACGGTCCTTTTATAAAGTTATTTTAGAGTGTCTTGAATTTTTAATATAAAAGCTATGTTTCTTCAAGAACTACTGAGAAGCTGTTAAATTTTTTCTATGGTGGAAGCAGAACTTTAAGTAACATTGCAATTATCAGTTCTTTAAATATCAGATAGTATTCAGCTAGACATCCATCTGTTCTGGTGCTTTTTAATAACAGATCTTTAAAAGCTTTCCAATATTTATATGGCTTAATCCAGTTTTCCACTTCCTCTTGGATAAATCTTGGTTATTTCAATCTTTCTAGGAAGTTATTCCCTTCCTCTGTGCTTTCATTTTCCTAGGTGTAGAGTTGTATGTAATAGTCAACTATGCTTCTTTTGATGTCTCTTGTTTCTAGAGTTGTTTCTGCTTTCTCATTCATAATCTTATGTATTCTTTATATGTTTTCTGTAATATGTGCCTGAGGGATTTATATTGGCCATTTCAAGAAAGAATCAGGGCTTCCCTGGTGGCCCAGTGGTTGGGAGTTGCCTGGCAATGCAAAGGACAAGTAGTGGATTTCTGCTCCAGGAAGATCCTACACACTGCAGGGCAATTAAGCCACTGCACCACTGCACCACCACTACTTGAGCCAGCACTCACGAGCTGCAACTACTGAGCCCATGTGCTACAACTACTGAAGCTTGAATGGCTCAAGTCCATGCTCCGCAAACAAGAGAAGCCAGCTCAAGGAGAGGCCCATGTAGCACAATCAGAGAGTAGCCCTCATTCTTCACAACTAGAGAAAGCCGTTGCATGACAACAAAGACCCAGCACAATCAAAAATAAATAAATAAATAATATCTTTAACAAAAAATAATCAAATTTTGAATTAATTTAACCCTTTGAACTCACTATTTTAGTGATTCCAGTTTTTATGGTTATTAAATTCTGATTTCTTAGTTTCTTTTGATGTTCTTCTTCTAACTTGTTGAATACTTAGTTTATTTCTGGTTTTTCTTTAGTAAGAAAAGGCATTTAAAGCTAAAATTTTGTACTAAGCACAGCTTTTACTGGGTATGTATATTTTGTTAAGAAGAGATCATCTTTTTCACTAAGTCATATATAGTTTATAATTTCCCTTTGCTTTTAAGAGTTATCTAAGAGTGTGTCCTAATTTCCTAATACATTTGCCAAATATAGTTTTTCCATTTCCTAATAAAGCTTAGTATCACAGAACATGGCCTATTAAAGATTTTTACTCTCTTGAATTTATAAAAGTTCAGGCATCTTTGTCAAGGTGTAAAATGCATAAGATGAATCTTTTCTCACATGAAATTGCATGATTTTTATAAGGTAATTTTTTCGAAAAAGAATCTTGCCTTTTCAACATTGTAAGTTAAACATGCATCTCATATACATTATGATAGAAATGACGTAAAGTTTTGTTTACTACTTGAAATAGTTACTGATGGTAAATTCCTGACATCATTTTTCTTATGACAGTGAATGAATTTTATTGAGAATTCCTAAACTTCTGATGTTTATTTCAACCCTATCCAGATTTATATAAACTGCAGGATGGCTATAGGCATATAGAGTCACTGGATATTTCAATGAATTTTATTCCATTCATAAAACTGTAATATGTGTTTGATTCATATGGGGCTTTGTTTAGGTTAGTTTTCTCTCTCATTTCCACCTTTTGCTTTAAATGTTGAACATGGAGTTTATATCTAATATTATCTTATCTCTCCTAAATTATTCATATGTCTTCCAAGGATCAACAATCGTATTACTCTTACCCTTAAGATTTCATTCCAGGGGTGGGAATGGTGAGTCTCGATAACATAAGCATATTATCGTGAAACAATATTTACAAAAGCCTGTCTTAAAAGTCACATTTTTGAGAGAATCATTTTTTTTAATTTTTTTTAAATCACTGTAGGAACACTGTAAGAAAGGTAAGCCATTTAGATATTAGGAGACACTGGAAGGGGGTTAAGAATAGTTACAGTGCTAAGTCACAGTGTGAAATTCAACAAGACTTTGTAAGTATTTTCCCATATTAAGTGAAAAAATATGAATTAGACTATTAACTGTCTTTATTTTCTTTCAACAAATATTTTTTAATCTATTGCCTTTATTGACAGAATTTGAAATGACTGGATTGAAAGATACATGGAAAAGGCTGTAATTTTTAAATGTAATCTTAGATGTTTTGGTCATAAGTCAAGAGCAAATATGTAAAGATATGAAAATTTTAAGAAATAAGAGACAGTTTATGTGTAATATTGTGCTTGCCCATGCTAGATTCATTCATATCCTTCTCACTGGCTCATACAGTATTGGTTTACGACCAGTATGAACCTGAAATTCAACCATCAAGAAAAGAAAAATGGAGACAAAAAAAAAAAAAAAAAAGAAAAGAAAAATGGAGACTACATTTAATCAACACAGGGCACTATGTTCTAATTGTTGCTTCATTTCATCTGCATGATAAGGGTTAAATATATTGGCATGTAATCTGAAGTGAAAATTCCAACGCTAGAATAAGGTAATCTGTGTTTGTAACCCAGCTGACAGAACTACATTTCCGAGCAGACCAACCACAAAGAACCTCCCAAACCAGGCTTTTTCAAGCTATCTATGATGAAAGGTCAAATATATGTTATTCTAAAAGTGCATGAACCAAAGATTTTTAAAAATACAAGACAATGAATAACCCCAGAAATTTAAAGATAAAAAGCACAAATTTTATGATTAGCTTCAACATGCATAAAATTACTCTATAAAACTACCATAAATTTTTCAAAGCACTTACTTTAAATTTCTGTGCTTATTGCTGTCCAATAACAAATAATTCATGGATCAGTCTTAGTCCACAAACCACAACTGCAGCAGCCAACATACTCTCAAATCTAAGAGTCTATCAGTGTTAGGTGTTTCTTGAATAAATCTGTATAGCACTAATAAGAATCATGACCACATTAAAAAAGGGCATAAATCTAATGAAATGTTTCAACAATACAAACAAACATGTCTACTTCCTAATCCCTAGAACCTGTGAATGTATTACCTTAAATGGCAAAAGGGACTCTGCAGAAGATCTCAAGATCCAGAGATTATTTTAGAATATCTGGGTGACCCTAATATAATCACAGGAGTTCTTATAAGAGGGAGCTTCCCTGATAGCTCAGATGGTAAAGAATCTGCCTGGAATGCAGGAGGAAGGAGGGTTAAAGTCAGAGGTCAAGATATGATGGTAGAAGCTGAAGTCAGAGGGAGAGATTTAAAGGTGCTAAACTGTTGACTTTAATGATGGAGGAAAGCACCACAACCAAGGACACAGGTGCACTCCTGATGCTAAAAATAGGAATGAACTTCCTCCTTAAGGAACACATCCTTACCAACATCTTGCGTTTAGGACCTTTGACCCCTAGAATTGTATGACAATAGATGGGTGTTGTTTAAATTACTAAGATTGTGGTAATTTGTCATAGTGGCAACTGGAAGCATATAGGCATACAGACCTTGGTTCTGTAACAACTATAGTTGTTACTATAACAACTACCTGAAAATGTGGAAATGGCTTTGAAATTGACAGTAGGCAGAGGCTGGGAACATTTTGAGGAGCATGATAGAAAAAGCCTAGATTACCTTGAACAGAGAGTAAAATATGGATGTTAAAAGCCCTGCTGGTGAGGACTCAGAAGGAAGTGAACAGCACGGTAGAGTAAGCTTTTATCATTTTAGAAATTATTGAAATCATTATAAATGGACAGTTAAAGGAGGGCTCAGAAGGAAATGAAAACATGTTTTTGGAAAATGGAGGAAAAACAATATTTGTTATAGAGTAGAAGAAACCTTAGCTGAATTGCTTCCTATAATTATGTAGAAACCAGAGTTACGTGATGACCTTGAATATTTAGCTAAGATTTCCAAGCAAAGTATTGAAGGAGTGGCCTAGTTTCTTCTTCCTGCTTATAACCAAATGTAAGAGGAGTTGGTGATGGACAGGGAGGCCTGGCGTGCTGCAATTCATGGGGTCACAAAGAGTTGGACACGACTGAGCAACTAAACTGAACTGAACTGAAGAGGAAAGAAACATATTGAGTCAAGAATTATTGGTACTTCCCTGGTGGTCCAGTGGTTAAGACTCCATGCCTCTACTTCAGGGGGCATGGGTTCAATCCCTGGTTAATGAATGTAAGATCCTGCCACATGCGACAAGATGCAGCCAGAAATTTTTGTTGTTGTTAAGAATCTTAAATTGAAAGGAACCAAGACCCAGTGATTGGGAAACTTTTCAGGTAGGCAGATTGCAAGAGGTGTTAAAATTAGAAGTTTCAGTTTCAGGAAAAAGTGGCTGTTGAGAAAAAAGTCAACTTTGCGTCTAGATGACATGAGTCTGAGTGAACTCCGGGAGTTGGTGATGGACAGGGAGGCCTGGTATGCTGAGATTCATGGGGTTGCAGAGAGTCGGACACGACTGAGCGACTGAACTGAACTGAACTGAACTGAACCTTTGGTTAGTGCTTTGGAAGGATTAAAATCTTGGTATGTTCATTCACACAAGGAGCTCTTGGAAAGATTGGACACAGGATTCATGGATTCCCTCAGTGATTTCAGCAGAGAACAAATTGGAGATGAGGTTATCCATGATAGATCTACAAAGTATCCTGTTTTCTAATAGAGAAAATCTCAGATATATACAAGAGAGAACCACAGGTTTCTCAAGAATGTTATATCAGTTGAAATACTGACAAATCTGAACTGAAAAAAAGAGAGAGATGAATTTCAAAAAAGCTGTTGTACTTTCAAGTTGCACAGGCAGGAAATATTCAACTGAAAATACATGCTATCTTTCTTGAAAAAAGAATAATGATTCTTAGAGTAAAGAACCAGGCCCAGAGGGCAGAGCCTTGAGCCACAGAGGATTATCACCAAGCCGTGAAATCTAATTGAGTTTGCCTAGTTGGAATTCTAAACTTCTTGAGACTAGTAACCTTTTTTTTTTCTTCCACATTCTCTCTTTTTAAATGAAAATGTCTGCACCTGTTATCTTATGCCTGTCCCACAATGCATTTTGAAGGCGTATGATTTATTTTCTAATTTCACTGGTACATAGATGGAGAGAAATTCTACTTGAAGAAGGAATATAACTAGAACCTTGATGATAAGCATGAGAATGCACAATTATGCCTAACTGTTTGCAACCCATGGACTGTAGCCCACCAGGCTCCTCTGTCCATGGAATTCTACAGATAGGAGTACTGGAGTGGGTTGCCATTTCCTGCTCCAGGGGATCTTTCCCATTCAGGGATTGAAACCATGTCTCCTGTATTTCCTGTACGAGCAGGTAGATTCTTTATTACTTCACCACCTGGGAAGTCCCTGTCTAGAACCTTACTCATACCTAATTTAGAAGATTTAGATGGTGAGATTTGGAAATTTTTAGCTGATGAATTTTAGATGAGATTTTCTCCATATTCTAACCCCTTGAAAGTCTGAATATGCTACCTAAAAATGGCAAGAGAGACTTTTCAGATGTGATTTGCTCAAAGATCTTGAGATGAGGACATTATTCTAGAGTATCTGTATGGGCCCAATTTAATCATAAGGGTCCTTATAAGAGTGAGACAGGATGAAATATGAGGACATGAGCAGAGGTCAGTCAGAGAGAGATTTGAAGATGCGGCACTGCTGGCTTTGAATATGGAGGAAGGGGCCGAAGAAGGGAATGGCCTCTAGAACATGGAAAAGGCAAAGAAACAGATTTTCTACTTGAGCCTCCAGAAGGAATGCTTCTTTACCAATATCCTAACATTAGGACCTCTGACTTCTAGAACCATAAGAAAATAAACTTGTGATGCTTTACACCACCAAGTTTACAGTAATTTGCTATAGAAGCTACAGAAAACCAATATAAGTGATCCCTACCCAATATAAATGGTCTCTACTTAATTTGTCATGGCATTTCTCTACAAATATACCCATAAAATCTTGAATTTTAACTTTCTGAAATTCTTAGTTAATATAGCAAATAATATACTTCATAAGACCACAAAAAATTAATTTTTAAAATTTAAAAATCCAGAGGATGTTTTTCTGTTGATGGCCCTCATGTGGAAATGTGACAACATAAAAATGGAACATTTTATCATTTCAACATGATGAATTTTCCCTTTTAAACTAAAGACAAAGTAATTCAATAAATATACTTCTCTCTTAAATACGCAATAGAGTTCCTCCTAACTGCATTAGCATCTGAAAGCAAGCTAGGCATGATTTATTTAGACTTTGAATCCATTACTGCAAATGAGGGTCCCCTTCACCAAAGCCCCTTCTTTAATTATCTCATCAACTTAATTTCAAAAATCACATGAAAACTTTTGTAAGAAGCACTCCAAATCCTATTGAGAAGACAAGAAAATTGGGGCAGGAATACATATTAAGTAATTAGCAATGTGGCATGATTCATTCATGCCTAAGGATTTTCACATTCTTCAGAAAGTCATGATATAATCACAATAGAAATACACACAGGTAACAGTATTTCAGAGCATCTCTTACCTGTGTAACAAGTGGTTCCAAAAGCCTCTCCACTGTTAGGGTCCGGATTTCCAAACTTTTGGGGTCCCATTTTAAAATGATCGGTGAAGTTGCCGAAGTCATGCTCCCTACAGAAACACACAATATCCATTAGAAATAATGATCACAGAAATAATCTGAGCTTAGGGGTTCAAAATCAATAAGTCATCAAAAGTTAGAACATATTTGAAGATTATCTGTCTGGTTCAACCTCATCAAGTTAGAGCTAGGGAAATCAGAAAATAGAACTATGTGAAGTAGTGATGTGAGGATCAGATTGAAAATGGGTATTTCTTAAGGGCACCTGTATTCATTAGACAAACTTTTCGGGCCCAACTGACACTGAAATATGTCACTCACTCGGTGTTTAGTACACATATCCACCTGCTATATACTGGGAAGGGGATTCCCAAGAACCCCCCTGCCAATGCAGGAGACTCAGGAGATGCGGGTTTGATCCCTGGATTGGGAAGATTCCCTGGATGAGGGCATGAAACCCACTCCAGTATTGTTGGCTGGAGAAACCCACAGACAGAACAGCCTGGCAGGCTACCGTCCGTGGGGTCGCAAAGAGTTGGACACAACTGAAGCAACTTGGCACGTACACACACATTTGCTGGGAAAGCCTTGGTCATTGCCCTCCAGTACCTGTGGTTTCAAGGCAAAAGTAGCAGAGGTTGGCCATAGTTATGCCTCAGTGTGGCCTGTGCTGTGATCAAGGAATACAGAGAAGGCCACAGGAGAACTGAGGAAAGGACATCAAAGTCAGTCACCAAAGGAGATCAGCAAAGACTTTAAAGAAGTACAATAAACTCATCATGACGATCAGATGAAAGACCCCAGGTCCTAACAAAAGGCTTCTTTGTTTTTGTCACATCATAACTGACCACTGAGGATATTATGCTTCCTGGAAGAGCTGAGTTTTATTCTCTTAAATAGGAGAGATATCTTACAAAATGAGTTGCAATGATTCTGAAAATTAGTTTGCTGCTATTTACATACTCTCTGATTACTCACTGCATTTACATTCTTATCCCATAAAATGAGTGTCTGATAAGATTATTTATTTCATTCTACAACAATCCTTTTCTACCTAAGAACCATGGGTGTGCAGGTAGCAACCTTGCACATATCATGCACATGATATCATCCCAGCCTCAAAAGAGTAAATTAGACATTCTGTCAGGGGTGTGCTTCTCACTGAGAAGTTGACTGCTCTCTGATGAATATATTTTGACAACTAACCACTGGACAAGCAACCTTAGATTATGCAAGGTGAATCTGAATCATTTGCTTTAATACCATCATAAATCAAACTGTTCATAGCTGTTCTCTTCTGAATCAATGTCCCCACTCCATTCCACTCTTATAAATCAATGTAGATGATTATTTATTTATTTATTTATTTATTTTTTTTAGATGATTATTTATATTAGAATTAACACTACAAAAAAGGTATCGCAAGAGGCACATGTCTCTTTACTGCCCTGCCACAGCTAGTCCTTTTGCAAACAGACCTAACAAATTTGCTTCAAGAAAAAAAAAAAAAGGCGAAGACGCAGTATGCTGGTATTTTACCTCTCTCCAAATGCTATGTTTTAAATAAACTAAGCATAGCAATCCAACCATATAGACCGATTTAGACTTGGGTTCCTTCACAACAACAATAGTTGGCACGGATATGCTGCCTTTCCTCCAAAAACCAAAAAACACTTTACACATTTCCATTCACACTACCAACTGCTACATAGCAGCTCTAACATGCCCAGAATTCTGCTGTTAGGCAGCACACCTTCCTGTGTTGTGAGAGGATGAAAATGCCAGATTCCTTCTACCCACACAGGATACCTTCATCCTTGCCAAAGCCAGTCCTACCTAAGTAACCCAGCTCTTTGTTGTTGTTGTTGGGTCATTAAGTCATATTCGACTCTTGTGACCTCATGAACTGCAGCATGCCAGGTTCCCTATCCTTCACAATCTCTCAGTTTGCTCAAATTTATGTCCACTGAGTCAGTGATGCTATCCAACCATTCATCCTCTGTTATCCCCCTTCTCCTCCTGCCCTCAGCCTTTCCCAGCATCTCTTAGGGCACAATGATTTCCAGTCCCCAAGAAGTTCCCTGTAAACTTCTTCACAGCTCTCATGGAATAATAAGTGGCCCCAGTAATGATGACACACCACAGGGTCCTAGAGGAAAGACAGCTGGATAACTAGTAGTGGCATAGTGAACTCATTTTAACACAGCAGTGAAAGGTAATAAGTAGACTGTGCAGAGAATCACCACTATTACGTGAGCATGCTTGTGCATATAAGCTGGTGGAACAGGAAGGCACACAACATCTTTATGCATGTTCTGATGTATTACTAAAGAGATGAGCAAAACATACTGATGTGAGAAATAAAAATGCTGGGACCCTTATATTAGAGACACTAATCTAGCATGCATCAAGCAAAAATGGGAGATGCTTAAAAAAGACTTCAAGGCAACTGTGAACCAAGAAGCAGAATTAGAGCAGAGCCTTGGATCCTGAAGGTTGGAAGACTTATAAATCTAAAACTGAAAGGACAAGAGTGACCAAGCAAATCATAAAACAAAAATGGTAACAGCCTTATATAATTTATGAATTTATCCTGAAAATCATTACATTGCATATGCAAACACTGATGGGTTTACTTCTTTGCCATGTTTTTATATGATCATTATCCTAGCCAGTTCAAGATATCCATTAGGATGAGGGCCAAGACAAGAAGCTTTAAAACAAAGTTTTGGTGAGAAAGTGAGAGATGTGAAAAAGCGAGAGAATTTTCTAAGTTTCCTCATGAATCAAGCCTGAATACACTGAACTTACTGTTTCTTCTCTGAGTATTAGTAATACTGGCTAATGATCTAACATTGTTATTATTTGCCATTTACAGATAGGTAAGCTGAGGCATGAAACAGTTAAGAGAGCTACCCAAGGTCACAAATTTTGAAACTAAACTGCCTGGCTTCAGGCTTTGTGCTCATAAGCACCATGAAACATTATGTTTCACTTCTTATAACGAGGAACTCCTAGGCTTAGGTCTATGCCAGCATCACCACAGTGCTTCTGAACCATGGAAGGGAGGCAGAGACATAGACAAGAATGGAAAATCCAGGAGCTAAGCACTTCTGGAGAATGAGAGAGAGAGGGAATGCAGAGGGACACAGAGTAATGACAGATGAGATGGGGGGAACACAAAGGGCAGGTGCCCTGATGCACACGTGGAGCCCATGGGAAATGTGCTTCATTTCCTGGTGAAGCAGAACAGTTTCCTTTAGCCACTTTGATCCCTGGGGCAAGAATGGGATGCTGATGGTGGGGATGGGCCACCTAGGGAGCAACATAGCACCTGGGTGAAGTCAAGCTGCTGCTGCTACTGCTAAGTCGCTTCAGTCGTGTCCGACTCTGTGCGACCCTACAGACTGCAGCCTACTAGGCTCCTCTGTCTCTGGGATTCTCCAGGCAAGAACACTGGAGTAGGTTGCCATTTCCTTCTCCAATGCATGAAAGTGAAAAGCGAAAGTGAAGTTGCTCAGTTGTGCCCAACTCAGCGACCCCATGGACTACAGCCTACCAGGCTCCTCCGTCCATGGGATTTTCCAGGCAGGAGAACTGGAGTGGGGTGCCAAGAGAAAGACCTTATGATGAGTTATGCCAAGTAAACAGAATTTTGGTCCCCATGACCTCAGACCCTTTGTTTTAAACTTGTGATTATGTTATATTTCATGGTGAAGAGGATTTTGAAGATAATAAAGGTTATTAATAAGAGACATAAGTGAAGTTGCTCAGTTGGGTCCAACTCTCTGTGACCCCATGGACTGCAGCCTTTTAGGCGCCTCAGTCCATGGAATTTTCCAGGCAAGAATACTGCAGTGGGTTATCATTTCATTCTCCAGGGAATTAATAACCTTATAAAGGTTATTAATAACTGGACCTTAAAATAGGGACATGATCCTCGATTATCAATGTGGCCCCAATGTGTCACTGAGCACTTAAAAACAACTTCCTCCTGGCTGGGGGCAGAAGAAGCAGTCATAGAGATGCAGCGGACAAAGACATCAGGTAGGGCAGAGGAGGGAGGCGGAGGGATTCAAGGTGTGAAAGGGACTCGACCCACCATTGGAGATAGATGAAAACCATGAAAGGAAACATGGGTAGATTCGGGAAGCTAAGAGTGTACCCTGGTTGACCTCCAACAATGAAAGAGGGACCTTAGGTTACAACCACCAGGTACTGAATTCAGTTAAAACCCTGAATGAGGTTGGAAGTGAATTCTTCTCCAGTGCCTTCAGTAAGGACTTCAGTGCTATCAACATCATGATTTCAGCCTTGTGAAATGCTAAAGAGAGGACCCAGACACGTCTACCTGGGCTTCTGACCTTCAGAGAGTACAAGTGAGAAATCTGTGCTGTTTTTAGCTGCTAAATGTGTGGTCAATTTTTACAACAGCAATAGGAAACTATGACAGGTGGCTGTCATAGTTGTTGAATTTGTGTGTGTATCATATCACCTAGAGGGCATGTTCATACACAAAGCAATCCAGACAGTTTCTGATTCATTAGGTCCAGGGTGGGTCTGAGAAACTGCTTTTTTTTTTTTTTTCTTGCACTTGGAACCAGTGCCCAGATGATTCTACTGGTCCAGGAATTGTACTTGGAAAACCACTGTTGTGATCACAGTCCATGGCCATGCATGCCAGGAGGGAAGCAGTGATCAGGAAGATGTAAGATATCTCTGTGGAGATCCTAGGACCAGTAATAATAACACTGCTGTTATTACAAGTATCACTGGGATCATTATATCAATACTTTCTGGATGGTATTTATGATTTTCCAATGCCTTGAAGCGATTCTCAATGGGAAAATGAAATGGCATACCAAAATCATTTCAGTTTTTTTAAACCACATGTACACCAACCTCCAACATCCCCAAAAGTTCTCAGTTTCCCCAGAAGATGCCTTTTCCAAGTAGTATCCCTGCCACCAGAGAAGGCAGTGGCACCCCACTCCAGTACTCTTGCCTAGAAAATCCCATGGATGGAGGAACCTGGAAGGCTGCAGTCCATGGGGTCGCTGAGGGTCGGACACGACTGAACGACTTCACTTTCACTTTTCACTTTCATGCACTGGAGAAGGAAATGGTAGTGATCCCTGTGAAGAATGTAAAGTAACAGTGGGAGAGAGCCACGCCCCTCAGTTCACCAAAATCAGAAATGAGGGTCCAGGAATAATTGCTTAATAGAGAATAATGTTTCCAAAGAATCAGTTCCTAAATATTTTGACGTTATTTGAGGGCTATGAAAAAAAGTTTTCCAAAAATGCCATCTGAAATATGATCGTAATTCTCATTTTTTGTTGTATTAGTAAAGGAAGTTACCTCTAACATTTCGCCCCTCTATTGTAAGAGGGATTTTTTCTAGAGTTGAGAATGTGCATATGCATCTCAGACAGGAGTAGAAGTTGAGAACCAAAAGCAGAAAAGGAGGCATCTCATCTGATTCAAAAACCCTCAGAGAATAAAAGGCACACTGATTGCTACCTGCATCAGCACCAGATCTAAACAGATAATGACAGGTATTCAGCACTCTTCCTGGTGGTACCCTGGCTATGAAAATAACCTGGCTCCTAACTTGAACCTTTTTACCTGAAATCTCCATCAACATCCATACAGGACTGCTGTGAGGATTATATGAGTTACGTGTGTAGAACATTTGGCAGAGTGGGGAAGCATAGCCTAGATTCTTAGGATATGGTAGCTACCTCTGCTAATACTCCTGGTGGCAGCAGCAACAGTAATAAATGGTAGCCATACTTACGGTAGGAAATAAGCTGGGAAAGCCCTGCTACTGATATTCCACCATTAATTTTGCTCAATTTCGCTCATTTCTTTTCCTGTGACTATAAGGAGGCAATGTGTCGCCCATCACTGTCCTCGACATAATAAGCATTCAGAGTCCTTGCTCAGTGAACTGACAGGGGACCCAAGATGCAAGTTGCTGCTTCAATTAGAAGATCCATCACTATTTTTAATGCAAAATTGAGGTGATATGTAATTTTTAACTGCTCTTTGCTGTTTGCAGTAGAAGAGAGTGGGGTAGTTATTTCTGATACTGTTAAAGTTTAACACAGCCCTCAAGTACTACATCTGCAAGACCTCTATGTATGGTAAGCTCATACCTTTAACAAAACACTGAAAGAAATACTGTTGAACAAAAGCATCATTCTAATAATTTCAAAAGGTTGTAATAATAATACATGTCTAAGCAAAAATGCCTGTAAAGTCTACCTTAATATTTTAAGCAAATATTAAATAAGTATTAAACTATTAAATTCTCTTCACAACCTCTTTTTTAATTCTACCCAAATAAACAAAACATCACCAAAAAGGAATATAAGAATAAAGCTCCACAGCCTAAAGGCTGTCAGGATGACAAGTTTAGACTAATAATATATAGCCTAGAGCTTGCTGATTAAAAAAGAAATATCCATGTCCATATCTCACTGAAATGAGTTTTTACACTTACAATAGCATACTCATAAAATTTAAAACTATGTGCCAACTTAATAGAAATTCACTACTCCTGATATATGCTAACAGAAAGCCAGTAATTTGAAACTCAAAATGAAAACTAGTATCTGTCAAATTCATTTCCATGCTTTTCACTACATTCATATTCTCGTCATTTAAATTCATTTTGGAGCATAAACAGACTCAATCTACTCCTAAAGTATGATTTGCTTTCCATTTGGATGTGAACATATGTGATACCCAGGTAGGCAGTGCTCATTATATATGCTGTTAGGTTTCCTAAGTCCTAACAAGGACTCGGTTTTTCTAAACAAAATATATCTGACCAAAGGTTAACTAACACTGTTCTACCTATTATTCTACCTATTATTCTTCAGCAGCATTTCAATTCTGATTTAGGTAGTAGATCCCAAAAACTGAAAATAATAACTTACTATTTCAGATAATATATTTTGAGAAATTATCTTTATAGTCCAAAAGTAACATCAAATTATTTAATAGGAACACATTATTTAATTGGCAATTAACTTATTCTCTGTCCTTCTAACCTCCTGTAAATTAGAAATCCATATGCAATGATTATATAACGTTAATCTTTATAAGAATCTCAACATTTCATACTCAGGTTACAGCAAAATAACCATAAACTGCTCCCTTTATCTTTCATTTTGATGTATAATGCAGCCCAAACTAATTTTCTGAAACATTCTTTTTGTAGAACAAAGTAACTGCTTAACTCTCTTCTCCAACAATTCCCAAGTCTTTGTAACACAGCTGTCACTCTACTTTTTGACCGTGGGCTCCTGGATCTTATTTCTTTAACAGGAGCTTACTACTGAAAACAGGTCTGGAATACATTATAACAACAGGGTTTATGCCATTTCCCAAAGTTCCCACCATACTGTGCTCCTTCTCACCCTCCAAAATCCAGACACTGACATCTTCATATTGTAATAAACCCTAAATTGCTACTGGATTTACAGTCAGTAGCAAATGATCATCCTTTTTTTTTTTTTTTGGTAACAGGCTCATTGCTAAGAAATTGACATTAGTTTTAAATAAGGTTATAAACTTAGACTTATAACTAGATTATAAACTCATTAAGGCACAAATCTGTATAATAGCATATTAGACCCTTCATAAATATATGATTAAATACAAATATATAAAATATGGCCTAATGGGAAGAACCCCTGGAGAATGGAATAAGTAGTAAGTACTACTTACTCCAGTATTCTTGTCTGGAGAATGCCCATGGACAGAGAAGCCTAGCAGGCTACAGTCCATGGGGTCACAAAAAGTCGGACACAACTGAGCAACAGACACACACACACATTTAAAAAAAAAAAACTATGTTATATTTATATGTATGCTTAATTTAAATATATACCTATGGTTTTTATGTATATATTTTTACTCAATATATTCATTTTTAATTGGAGGATGATTGCTTTAAAAAATTAGGATGGTTTCTGCCATATAACTGGATCACTAGTTTTTATTTATTATGTCTTAAATCTAGGTGTCATTTTTGTTCAGGAAAAACTAAACTCTGGGCTTCCTTCAGCAAAGCAGTGAGGCCTTGATATTTGATTGCTGAGATCCATGTGGCAAGTTTTTTGTGAAGGATTGTACAAGCTCTGCAAGTTGGCCCACAACTGCCCTTAGGAAATATTTCTTCTCCTCATTGATCCAAACTGCCTTTCTTCCCTAAGGCCCAGTGTCTTTTCCTTTCTCTGAATTCCATCAGTATTCCATCTAATCAGAATAGCTAGTGCATAATATTTAATCTGAATACAAAGTGTCTTGTGTTGCTCTCTCCTTGCTTTATATAAATTTGTCCTCTCAAATACACTCAGGGATAGGGAATTTGCTCCCTTTACAATGATTAGGATGGTACTGAACATTTAGTAAAAATGCCAAGTTCAAATCTTACAATCAAATACACACACACAAAAAAAATGATTCTAGTTAAAATACTAGTGCTTTTTTGCAAAAAGGGAGATTTTCTACTCAGAACACAATAGTTCAGATACCACTTATCTGAAAAACAGAACCCAAAGTGATTTTCCTTGCTCAGAATGCCTTCCATATTCTAGCAGAAAAGGCAAATCGCATATGCTCCAATTCTCCCTTCCTTTATCCATTTATTCAACCATTCACTTAATCAGGGTAAGTGTACTAACCACCCAATGTGTATCATACTTTATGCTGATTGTTTAAGATGAAACGGGCTCTAATTCATCATATTTTAAAAACAAGAACAATTCATCGAGCAAGGAGTGTTCAGAGCATGAGCTTGGATGAGAATGGACACCTGTAGGGCCAGTGTCCTTCCATTTCACCAGGGCACTTATATCAAGCAATAGGTAACCAAGAGCACGTTCAAATTTTGGATGCATTGGTCAAGTAATATTGAACAGTTTGTGCAACTGAAAAACAGGGGAAAATTCAACACCGTTTTGAACTGTTGCCAGAAAAATGCTCTCCAAAAAGTGAACAAGAGTATGAAAAAAACATTTAAGTAACCTTGGGACATAGAGTGAAAAAGACAAAGTAATCAGAATATTAAGATATGATGTCAAGAAATGAATGCAGATATTTAGGTAAGAGCTATTTTAAATTGTTCAGTGATTATAAGAATACTTGTGTGTGTGTGTGTTAGTTGCTCAATTGTATATGACTCTTTGCAGCCCCATGGACTATAGCCTGTCAGGCTCCTCTGTCCATGGAATTCTCCAGGCAAGAATACTGGAGTGAGTAGCCATTATTCCCTTTTCCAAAGGATCTTCCTGACCCAGGGATCAAACCTGGGTTTCCCACATTGCAGGCAATGTATGAGCCACCAAGAAGCTCATACCAGGAACAATACTTAACTGGTACTCAAGGATTTGATTTTTAAAGCAAGCTCAAATGTGTTAATATTTTATTTTAAAAGGGAAAGTTAAATCCATTGATGCACTGTTAACGAGGAATTAAGTTGCAGGGATTCAGAAATGATTTAAGCCTAACACTGCTGCTTCTTTCAGTTTCCCATTTTAAAGTGGCTTATTCACCTGGTGTAACCACCAGGCACTGCTGTTCATCTGGTGGCAGTTTAGTAAATGGAAGATAACTCACCTGCATTGTGTTATCGCTGCCTTATTCAACTGAATTACTAGATGTGAGAGGTCATAACACATTATAGCAATTATATTTGCTTACAAGTCTTTTGTTCTGAGGATTGATATTTCGGCCTCAGTGGTACTCAGCATATATTCCTGCTGACAAATCACATTATCAAACTTGTTAGAAAAAGTCATTTGTGAAATGAGAAACTAATCCAGATTTCCTCCTGGTCATCTGAGGCATTTAATTTTGTCTTATGAAGTAAAAAGTACCTCAGGGGCTATGCTTTTGTAAAGACAAAACTAAAAGCTACAGTGGCATTTAGGACATGCAGATGGACTTTGTTAAGTCTGCACATTTCGTGGTAGTACCCCTTTCCATTTAGTTCATCATATTTACATTTCACAGCAACTAAGACTTCACGGAACACTCTTGGTCACTGGCCAAAGTTCATTATCATTATTAACAGTTTCATGTTTCTGTCAGGAAGTCCTGTTATGTAGCAGTGAAAGGGAGACCTTGAACCCTGAGAGGGACAAGATATGTATGAGAAAGTAACATACAAGGACACTAATGTGTGGTAACACATATATTATTAGCTGTGCTATCTTCTATTTGCCCTGAGATCAACATGATGATATCCCAATTTTACAAGAGAAGAGAACTAAAGCACAAGTATATTATTTTTTCCAAAGTTAATGAAACTCAGTCAAGATTTATTTCAAATTTGTTTCCTGTACCATATAATGCCACTTCCCCAGGTTAAATACTGTACTTCACAGGGGCTGGACAAGCTAACAAAATACAGAAACATGTGGATAATAAATACTTAATAGGTTATTTAAGGTAACTAAACCATTTGGGGATCATTCTCAAGCTTCCATTTGTTCAGAGAAGACTAGACTTTTCTAAACATCTCTTGGGATCTTTCTCAGCAGGTAAGTGTACAGATCATCTTATCCAATATTGAGGTTTTCTGTCTCATGCAAGTTTGAAAAGATTTCCTCAAATATCTCATTACACATGGGTAACAACCATCTTCATTCTGGTGACAAGAATCACGTCAGATGACCCACTGGAAAACTTATCAAAACATCTTCCCACCCTTACCTTCCTCCCAGTTTTCTTCTTGGAAGAGACAGTTTGGTCTCTCTTTCCTACTCCTTCCTTCCCTGACTCCTAAGGCCTCAACTCTATCAATCACAATCTCTACTTTTTTATCTTTTAATTCATCCCTCTTAGGCAGCTCCTTTTAGTCAGCCATGTCCGACTCTTTGTGACCCTATAGCCTACCACACTCCTCCGTCCATGGGATTTTCCAGGCAAGAGTACTAAAGTGGGTTGCCATTTCCTTCTCCAGAGGATCTTCCCAACCTAGGGATCAAACCTAGGGTCTCCCACATTGTAGGCAGATGCTTTACTGTCTGAGCCACCAGAGAAGTCCAGTCAGCGAGAACTCTTGTCCAAGTAAAAATTGAAAATATAAAAGAAAAAAAAAATCCCTCTCCATCCTGCTCCTTTCTTGACATCTTCTACTTCCCTTTCCCTTCACAACCTGGTT
Source organism: Oryx dammah (assembly GCF_014754425.2). NCBI lineage: Eukaryota > Metazoa > Chordata > Mammalia > Artiodactyla > Bovidae > Oryx > Oryx dammah. Next base: position 55,221,979 of record NW_024070209.1, read on the forward strand.
TCTTGAGAGGGCAGTCTGTAATGTTTCTTCTGTTTCCTCACTGCCCACCCATTCCCCAGCCCACACAACCTGGCTCCGACCCTCACCATTCCACTGAAATTAGCCATACAAAGTTACAAATGATCTCCCAGTTGCTTAATTCAACAGACACCATGTGCTTCCCCAGCCTATATACTAAAATTAGGACAGATGTAGAAAAGATTATCATGGACTTTGGACAAGAATGACAACCATATTCATGCAGTGTCTCCTATTTTTATAATGGGTACTCATTTTGTTATATATAGATACATATCTAGATATATCTAGGTAGAGAATGTATTTAAATATAGAAAAAATCTAAAAAGATATACATCATAATTTTAGCAATAGTTATGCTGGCTGATGAGATGTTTGGTAATTCTTAAGTTATATATAATTATGTATATTTCCACTAAATATATATATATATATTTTTCACTATATGTATATATCTCATTATATATTTTCAAATTACATAATGGTCACATATACCTTATCTAAATAAATATAAATCTATCACCTCAAACCCCTTCATGCGTCACAGCCTTGTTATGGTGCAGGGGCTTGCATAACTCAATGAAGTTATGAACCATACCACGCAGGGCCACCCAAAACAGACTGGTCATAGTGAAGTGTTCTGATAAAATGTGGTCCACTGGAGAAGGGAATGGCAACCCACTCCAGTATTCTTGCCACAAGAACCCCATGAATAGAATGCAAACACGATATAACACTGGAAGATGAGCCCCAGGTCAGATGGTGTCTGCAGGTATTGGAAGGTATGCTATTAGGGAAGAGTGGTGGGCAATTACTAATAGCTCCAGAAAGAATGAAGGGGCTGACAAAAGTGGAACTCACACTCAATTGTGGGTGTGTCTGGTGATGAAACTAAAGTCTGATGCTGTAAAGAAAAATATTGTATAGGAAACTGGAATGTTAGGCACATGAATCAAGGTAAATTGTACGTGGTCAAGCAGGAGATGGCAAGAGTGAACACCAACATCTTAGGAATCTGAGTAAAATGGACAGAATGGGTGAATTTCATTAAGAGGACCACTAAATCTACTACTGTGGGCAGGAATTCCTAGGAGGAAATGGGGTATCCCTCATAGTCAACAAAAGAGTCCAAAATGCATTACTTCGGTGCAACTTCATAAATGACAAATGACCTCATTCCATTTTCAAGGCAAACCATTCAACATCACAGTAATCTAAGTCTATTCCCAAACTGCACACCAAAGAAGTTGAAGTTGACCGGTTCTAAATGAAGAGCTACAACAACTTCTAGAACTAACACCAAAAAAGTTGACCTTTTCACCACAGGGGATTGGAATGCAAAGGTAGGAAGTCAAGAGGTACCCAGAATAACAGACAAGTTTGGTCTTGGAGTACAATATGGAGTAGGGCAAATGCTAACAGAGTTTTGTCAAGAGAATATGCTTGTCATAGTAAAAACACCAATTTCCAAAAACCCATGACAACTCTCCACATGGACATCAGCAGATGGTCAATACTGAAATCAGACTGCTTATATTATTTGCAGCTGAAGATGGAGAAGCTCTATACAGTCTGCAAAAACAAGACCTAAATGGCTCAAATTATGAGCTTCTTATTGCATAATTTAGGCTTAAAGTGAAGAAGTAGGGAAAACCACTAAGCCATTCATATATGACTTAAATCAAATCCCTTATGATTATACAGTGGAGGGGACAAATAAGATTCAAGGAATTAGATCTGGTAGATAGAGTACCTGAAGAGCTGTGGATGAAATTTGGTAACATGGTATAGTGACCGAAACAATCCTAAAGAAAAAGAAATGCAAGAAGGCAAAGCGGTTGTCTGAAGAGCCTTTACAAATAGCTGAGGAAAGAAGGGACATGAAAGGCAATGGAGAAAGGGAAAGATATACCCATGTGAATGCAGAGTTCCAGCGAATAGCAAGGAGAGATAAAGAAGGCCTTCTTAAATGAACAATGCAAAGAAATAGAGGAAAACAATGGGATGGGTAAAACTAGAGAACTCTTCAAGAAAGTTGGAGATATCAAGGAAGCATTACATGTAAGGAAGGGCACAATAAAGGATAAGTGGTAGGGATCTAACAGATGCAGAAGAGATTAAGAAGAGGTGGCAAATATACAGAAGAACTATTCAAGAAAGGTCTGGATAAAGATGGTGCTGAGGTCACTCACTTAGAGTGTGAAGTCAAGTGGGCCTTAGGAAGCATCACTACGAAAAAAGCTAGTGGAGGTGATAGAATTCCATTAGAGCTATTTCAAATTCTAAACGATGATGCAGTTAATGTGCTGTACTCAATATGTCAGCAAATTTGGAAAACTCAGCAATGGCTATAGGACTAGAAAAGGTAAGTTTCCATCACAATCCCAAAGCAGGGCAATGAAAAGAATCTTCAAACGACCATTCATATACAACCATTTCACATATAGCAAGGTTATGCTCAAAATCTTTCAAGTTTGACTTCAGCAGTATGTGACCCTAGAACTTCCAGATGTACAAGATGCATTTGGAAGAAGCAAAGCAGAGATCAAATTGCCAACACTCATTGGATCAAGGAGAAAGCAAAGGAGTTACAGAAAAACATCTATTTCATTGACTATGCTAAAGCCTTTGACTGTGTGGGTCACAACAAACTGGAAAATTCTTAAAGATATGGGAGTACCAAACCACCTTATCTGTCTCCCAAGAAACATGTATGCAGGTGAAGAAGCAATGATTAGAATTGGACATGGAACAACTGACTGGTTCAAAATTCAAAAAGAGTTCAACAGGGCAGTATATTATCACCCTGCTTGTTTAACTTATATGCAGAGTTATATCATGTGAAATGCCAGCCTGGATGAATCACAAGCTGGAATCAAGATTGCTGGGAGAAATATCAACAACCTCATGGATGCAGATGTCACCACTTTAACGGCTGAAAATGAAGAGGAACTAAAGAGCCTCTTGATGAAGGGTGAAAGAAGGTGAATATGCTGGCTTAAAACTCAACACTCAAAAAAATGAAGATCATGGCATCCAGTCCCATCACTTCATGGAAATACAAGGGGAAAAAGTGGAAGCAGTGACAGATGCTGGAGTCTGAAATCACTGCAGATGGTGACTGCACCATGAAATTAAAAGATGTTCTTTGGAAGGAAAGTTTATGACAACTCTAGATAGCATATTAAAAAACAGAGGCATCACTTTTGCTGGCAATTTTCCATGTGATCAAAGATATGATTTTTTCCAGTAGTCATGTACAGATAAGAAAGTTGGACCATCAAGAAGGCTGTTGTTGTTCAGTCACCCAGTCATGTATGACTCATTGTGACCCCATGGACTCTAAGAAGGCTGAGAGCTAATGAATTGATGCTTTCGAATTGTGGTGCTTGTGGAGACTCTTGAGAATCTCTATACTGCAAGGAGATCAAACCAGTGAAGCCTAAAGGAAATCAACTCTGAATATTCATTGGAAAGACCAATGCTGAAGCTGAAGCTTCAGTATTTTGGTTATCTGATATGAGGGACCAACTCACTAGAAAAGACCCTGATACTGGGAAAGATTGAAAGCAAAAGGAGAAGAGGGTGGCAGAGGATGAGATGGCATCACTAGATAGGTGGCATCACACATTAGAGAGCATCACTAACTCAACTGACATGAATTTGAGCAAATTCTGGGAGACAGTGGAGGAAAGGGGTATATCTGGCATGCTTCAGTTCGTGGGGTTGCAAAGAGTGGCACAGGACTTAGTGACTGAATAACAACAAATCACCTCAAAATATCCAGTAGCCCCATTTCAGTTCTTATCTTACTTGACCGTTCAGAAGTATTGATAATATGAATATTTTACTCTTTCCTTGGTTTCAAGGACACCACTCTCTTCTTTCTTCCTCTACCCACTTGTTGCCCTCAGTCTTAGCTACCTCTGATTCCTCCTCTATTCTGCAGTGAGTTTGTTTTTCCAAAGTATAAATTATATCATGTCACTCTCTGTTGAAAAGCCTCTGATGACTTCCACTGCAGCGAGAGTTCCAATTGTACTAAATGTCCAGCAGTATTGACTCATTACTCAGCATTCATCCACCTTGCATCTTAAGTCTTTAGACTCCAGATTCAGTGAACTGCTATGTGTTCTCCAAAAATGTCATATGTTCTTCATTTTCCCTGCTCTTTGTATAGCCTCTGGTTGGTCTCATTCACGTCAGCAGTTTACATTACATTGAAATTAAGTTTAAGTTTACATATATGTTACATATATGTCCCAAATCTATTTCTCTAGCTCTGGGCCCTTGCTTGAGTTCTAGCCCCTTATAGTAATTACCAGTTTTCCAATCACTTCAACATCAACATGCTTAAAAGTGAACTCATCATCTTTCCCCCAAAACTGATCCAACTCCTGTCATACATCAGTGAGGAGAACCACTCACTATTCATCGAGCCCTGTCAGAAACCCAGGAGTCATTTCTAATTCCTTTCCTTGATGCTATCTCCTACATGAAATCGCTCATCAGGTCAAAAACATTCTACCTCTGATATTTCAAAAATATACCTTCTTTTTTTTCTCCATCATTACTGCCTTTATCAAGGCTCTCATTCGTTCTTCCTTAGATTATTGAAAAGCTTCTTTTGCCTGATCATGTGGCCCTCAGCCTTAGCCCACTCTGATTCCTCCTCTATTCTGCAGTGATTTTTTCCCCCAAAATATAGATTTCATCGTGTCACCCTCTATTTTTTTTCCCCTGATAGCTCAGCTGGTAAAGAATCTGCCTGCAATGCAGGAGACCCTGGTTCAACTCCTGGGTCAGGAAGATCTGTTAGAGAAGGGATAGGCTACCCACTCCAGTATTCTTGGGCTTCCCTTGTGGCTCAGCTGGTAAAGAATCCACCTGCAATGTGGGAGAACTGGGTTTGATCCCTGGGTTGGAAAGATCCCCTGGAGAAGGGAAAGGCTACCCACTCCAGTATTCTGGCCTGGAGAATTCCATGAACTATATAGTCCATGGGGTCACAAAGAGCCGGACACGACTGAGCAACTTTTACTTTCACTTTCATGTCACCCTCTATTGAAAAGCCTTTGATGACTTCCACTGTAGAGGGATAAAGTTCCAATTGTACTGACTGTCCATAATATTGACTCATTACTCAACATTCATCCACCTTGTATTTTAAGTCTTTAGGAACTCCAGATTTAGTGAATTGCTAGTTGTTCTTCAAACACTCCATATTCTCTGATACCTCTAAACCTTTGTCCTGTCATTCCTTCCACAGGGAAGCTCTTTCCCTGTTTTCTTTACTTAATCAAGTCAAAACTTAACTCAGGTACCATTTCTAGACCTGCTCACACCCACTCTTGCTCTTACAGCATATCATGCTTGCCTCTCAATTCAGTTTAGTTCAGTTCAGTCGCTCAGTCGTGTCCGACTCTTTGCGACCCCATGAATCGCAGCACGCCAGGCCTCCCTGTCCATCACCAACTCCCAGGGTTCACTCAGACTCACGTCCATTGAGTCAGTGATGCCATCCAGCCATCTCATCCTCTGTCGTCCCCTTCTCCTCCTGCCCCCAATCCCTCCCAGCATCAGAGTCTTTTCCAGCGAGTCAACTCTTCGCATGAGGTGGCCAAAGTACTGGAGTTTCAGCTTTAGCATCATTCCTTCCAAAGAAATCCCAGGGCTGATTTCCTTCAGAATGGACTGGTTGGATCTCCTTGCAGTCCAAGGGACTCTCAATACCACAGTCTTCTCCAGTACCACAGTTCAAATGCATCAATTCTTCAGCGCTCAGCTTTCTTCACAGTCCAACTCTCACATCCATACATGACCACAGGAAAAACCATAGTGTGCCCTAATTCACAGCCTGTTTTAATTGTTCATTCATTTGTAGCTATCACACTAATAGAATGTTGGAATCCTTGAGGAGAGTGCTGAGCATTTAATTCTTTACATAAACACATAAGTAAATGACTGGAATAAAAGAGGTGGATATGACGTAATGGAGATGTAAAACAAGGCCTCTACACACAAAATATTATTGTGTCACTCTTAAAATTACTGAAGTAAACTAAGTGCATCTAAGGGCATTTGTTCAATCCCAAATCTGACAACTTAAAGAGTTCAAAATTCAGGAAGAATTTTCAACAAAAAAAAGCTGGAACTTGAATTAGAACCATCCTTACTGACAAGCATAACGTCTTTTATGAAGGCATTTTGTTGCAGGATGTCGTGATGCTGTGCAGGAAACACAGCAAATGAAGTGGGAAACCATATTTTACTTATCGCTTTACTTCCCAGCCACCCAAATGATTCTCTGGGTAAATCACTTGCTTTATCTGAAATTATAGGACAGTGCCTTTATGAGCCTGAAAGAACCAGATGGTCTTCTGTATACCCATTTACACTAAAATAAATAAGTATAACATTTCACTGAGAATACTTTTCCACCAAAATTATTTTCAGTTCCTATAACACAAACCAGGTGATACACTAACTAGGTATGATTATCTGATTATCTAGGGGCCTATTGAAGACATTCCTTAAGGACTACCAAGGAATCTTTGTTAACCAAATTTAAACACTGCCTTCCATACACTAGTATTATGGACCTCACAGCAGGAAGTATGACTTTACATCAGCTCATCAACACTACAGAGAGATTACCTGTAATCAGTGGGTAGAACTTTGGTCCAGGTTCCTCTCTCTTCTCTGACCAAAATATAGGCATGCATGAATGCACCCTCTAACAGGTGAAAAACATGGAAACAAATAGCACTGAATACTGATTATGTGCACAAATACAGATTATGTGTGGCCAACATGGAAAATACTACATCTCACAGACAACTTCCTCAGTAACCTCTCAAAGCCTGCTGCTCTTTCTCTCAAAAACAATCTCAGTTCATTCAAGTATTATGTATCTACAGCTTCAGGTTAGGGCTTGATCTTTCTCCAGCCCAAGGAAGAAGAATCTTAGCTTTTACCCATGGCAGTTATGCAGAATTCCACATAATGAAATTTTTTACCCTCATCCAAAATACCAACCGGGATCTTATTAAGTAATACTACTAATACCTGAAAAAACTCTTAACTCAATGTCATGTCTTGGACCTACGAATGTTTTTTTCATCGTACCTACCACTACAAATGTGGTAAGTTTATCAGCACAGGTAAATAGCAAATTAAAAATACAGTATGGAACACACAATTGATCCTCATTAGGTTTTTGCTGCTTGATTAGAGTAAATATATGTATAGTTATTTTAGGAGATATTTATAAAACTAAAGTTTTCTGTTTTAGGGGCTCATTTAGATGTAAACAGAACATTCCAAGTTCTCTTCTAAGATACAAATTGGCTCTTTACAGAAATTTTATTGAAGCATATTTTACTTTACATTCATGAGTTTTTAAGTGCTTTCTACGTTCAATTTTACAGAGTGATTATAATTTCTTTGGAGTTCCTTTTATATTAAGTAGTATTTTATAAATAGTGATAATTATTTTAATTCCTGCTTTAATAAAAAGACCTTGAAATATTTTATTGGAAGAAACTAAATTAGCATCAGTATAGAAATCTGAATTTGAAAGAAAAGCATATGCACTGGAAACTACTGCAACTGGTTCACAATTTAGAAATATACACCATTAACCACATAGTCAGCTAAACATGAAAATTAAAAGGGTTTAAAAATCTGTGAACTGAATTCATAAAAACAATTCAAGGGATATAAAACAAATCTATCTTCAGTGGAATGTACCATAGATCCTAAAAATGTTAACTCACCTACAAATGCTATTTCAATCAAGACACTGAAAAGCTAAACATTAGGAAAAATCAAGCAAAGGAGCTGTTTCAGTGAGACTGGAAGGATAGTTTGGACATTTAGAAAATAACTGGAGAGCACTTCAACTTTTCAGATTTCAGCCAATTTATTTGTTCTGTTTTATCAAATATGGAGGGCAATAAGAAAAAGGTACTAATGTGCTCTGAACTTCGTGGGTCACAAGTATTACCCCAGTTTACTAATTCCTTTCATGTTCTTTGAGAGTTGGGGTTTCTTATATATTTACAGGGCAAAACCACCTAAAAGTCTTCTCAATATTCATGAAAGAAGTGCCACCAATTCCTCTTCTATCTAAAAGGGTTGTGCTGAATACATGAAAATGCTTTGCTATACAACAGTCCCCTGGTTAGACTGCAAATGTTGTTAAGGCACTGCTGCCTGAAAGACATGCAGTGGTTCTGTGACTCTGAGCAATGGGAAAGTCATTTCAGCTTGGACCCCAAATATGAATGATTCTGCCTGCACAAAAAAATGTAAAAGGAATGTACACCTCTCACAGGTATAGAGGATTTGATCTAACAAGCATGTAGCTGGTAGAGATAAGATATGAAGGACAATACACTCACATTGACAGAACTGATTGAACAGACAGATAAAAGCAAAGTTAGGAGTTAGCACATCAGGTAATACAGCATCATAAACACAGCATAGAGAAGGAAAGGAAAACCTTCAAAACGAGCGTGCTTAAAAGGAACCCTGAACACATATACCAGAGAAACTCAGGATTCTCATAAAACGTAGCAGAGAAAAAAGAAAAAAACTTGAAACACAAAAAACAGGATCCCACAAAACAGGAGAAAAGAACACAGGACTTCCCTGGTGGTCCAGTGGTTAAGAAGGTTAAGAAGGTGACACAGTATTCAATCCTTGATCTGGGAAGATTCCACATGCTGAGGGGCAACTAAATCCATGTACCACAACTACTGAGCCCGCATGCCCCAACTACTGAAGCCCACACACCCTAGAGCCTGTATTCTGCAACAAGAGAAGCCACCACATTGAGAAGTCCAACTACTGCAACTAGAGAGGAGCTCCGACTTGCTGCAACTAGAAAAAGCCTGTGTGCAGCAGTGAAGACCCAACAAAGCCAAAAAATAAAATAAGTAAATAAAATTTTAAAAAAGAAAAGAACACAGCTAAGGAACAGAAGGATTTTGGCCAGTTTTCCCTGACAAAGAAGTGGAAATTGATATCCAAAGATACTATATTCGTACCTTGCTATATTTCTGTGTATAGTAAAATGCATTGTACATAATTCTCAGCTTAGAGACAAACTCAATCATTTTCAAAGGGAAAAAAAATTGTTGCTGTAGAAAAAAGTTGAAGGCTGACCCACATAGTGTTGTTTGGTAAATGTACCTGGATCACTGGCTCCTCTGTCACAGTCACAAGAAAGGTTTTAATGCCCCAAAGGCACAAAAGTTAGGTTAAGTGATAACATCTTTAAACCAGACCTGAATCATACATTGAGGAAGGAAATGGCAAACTACTCCAGTGTCCTTGCCTGGAAAATCCCATGGACAGAGGAGCCTGATGGGCTGCAGTCCATAGGGTAGCAAAGGTCGGGCATGACTGAGCAACTAACACTTGAATCATACAAAATGATTCGTAATAACTGAAAAAGAATTAGGAAATATAGAAAAACAAAAAGAAAAATTTCCCCAAATTTCATTCAACCTTTTGATGTTATTTAATATCAGACTATTTGTTTCTGTCTCACACAACGTATACTACAAGTTTTTCTTTAAAACTGAGACTAATATACACTGTTTTAAATAACTTGCCTTGTTTGTTGTTTATTTTACATCAATTTTCAATGTTAATGTGTTTCTGTGTGTAAAAGCTACAATGTAGGCTATTTTATTTAATTTTCCTGACCAATTCTTTGTGGTTAAAGACATGACAGTTAGAACAAGACATGGAACGACAGACTGGTTCCAAATTGGGAAAGGAGTAAGTCAAGGGTGGACATTGTCACCACGATTATTTAACTTATATGCAGAAATATCATTATGTGAAATGCCAGGCTGGATGAAGCATAAGCTGGAATCAAGATTGCTGGGAGAAATATCAATAACCTCAGATATGCAGATGACACCACTCTTATGGCAGAAAGTGAAGAAGAACTAAAGAGCCTCTTGATGAAAGTGAAAGAAGAGAGTGAAAAAGCTGGCTTAAAACTCAACATTCAAAAAAATAAGATCATGGCATTCAGTCTCATCACTTCATGACAAATAGATGGAGAAACAATGGAAACAGTGACAGACTTTATTTTCTTGGGCTCCAAAATCACTGCAGATGGTGAGTGCAGCCATGAAATTTAAAAGATGCTTACTCCTTGGAAGAAAAGCTATGACAAACCTAGACAGCTATTACAAAGCAGAGACATTACTTTGCTGACAAAGGTCTACCTAGTCAAAGTTATGGTTTTTCCAGTAGTCATGTATGGATGTGAGCGTTGGACTATAAAGAAAGTTGCGTGCCAAAGAGTTGATGCTTTTGAACTGTGGTGTTGGAGAAGATTTTTGAGAGTCCCTTGGACTGCAAGGAGATCAAACCAGTCAATCCGAAAGGAAATCAGTCCTGAATATTCACTGGAAGGACTGATATTGAAGCTGAAACTCCAATCCTTTGGCCACCTGGTGCAAAGAACTGACTCACTGGAAAAGACCCTGATGCTGAGAAAGATTAAAGGCAGGAGGAGAAGGGGATGACAGAGGATGAGATGGTTGGATGGCATCACTGACTCAATGCACATGAGTTTGAGCAAGTTCCAGGAGTTGGTGAAGGACAGAGAAGCCTAGAGTGCTGCAGTCCATGGGGTTGCAAAGAGTCAGACACGACTGAATGACTGAACTGAACTGAGACGTACAGTGTCTTCCAGTTGTGAATGTGCCCGGGATTTGATCACAGTTGGCTGAGCTATGGAGAAGTCAGTGCCATAAAAGGAGCTTTATACTCACAGTTCTCAAGAGGAGGAGGCATGCTGTATATTCACAAGGCCACATGGGAAAGCTGACGGGTAAGTCAGGAGGCAGAAAGGGATGAATGGAGAGAGACTTTATTATAGCTCCAAGGGAAACAATGGGTGAGTCAGAATAGGTAAATTTGAGATAGATTTAGAATTGGATAGATTGAATAATTCAGTGGCTCTGAACTATAGGGATGATCCAAAGTGGTCTAATACCTAGTCCTGGGGTGATTCAGGACGGGAGAAATAATTGGCTTGTTGTGTGGAAGTTAGATAAAGGAGGTAGTTCCATCTAAGATCTTTGAATTGCTTGGTTTACCATGAAAGGTATGCTCCCAGGCAAGGTATTGACTGTCTTTAAAAATTAGCCAGCCCAGAGGGGAGTCTCTCCAGGGCCAGCAAGGCACCAAGATGTTGCCTATGTGTGTTTCTTCATGGACTGTAGCTTGCCAGGCTTCTCTGTCCATGGAATTTTCCAGGCAAGAATACTGGAGTGGGTTGCCATTTCCTCCTGCAGGGGATCTTCCCAACCCAGAGAATGAACCCACATTTTCTGCATCTCCTGCACTGGCAGGCAGATTCTTTAGCACTGAGCCACCAGGGAAGCCCAAGATGTAAAAACATCCTAAAATACAAAGAAATATATAAAACGTGATGAATATGCCCACATAGAATCTTTGTGAGCTTCCTCTCCTCCCTCTACCATCTGTTAAAACACTAGGATTCAATCCATGTATATCACCAATGCCTTCATCACCTGGCCCCATTCTTCTTTAACATCTGGTATTATTCTTTGATGACCTCAAAGCCCTGAGTCTAAATCATCTAAGACTCCAAACTGTCCAACAATGATTTTTCTTTCTCTCCATCTCAGTTACTCATTCCACACAACTAATTTCTTGGTCTAGCAATCACTAGAACCACCTCTACCCCCAAAAGGCAGTGCTGGGAGCTATAAGGTCAAAGGGTTAAGGGATTTTTTAAAATAATTAAGCAACTCAAAGCTGGGTTCTTCCAACGTTCAAAAGATTGTGGTTTTTTTTGTTTTGTTTTGTTTTGTTTTTTTTTAGCAAAATATGCCCAAGATCAAAGCATCTAAAAGGGCATCAGTACAAGTTGAGATTAATGGACTCTTCCCAAAACAACAATGGACAGACAGCTGTTTGGGGGTTAAGTTGGTACTTTAATTTTTTAATCAAAAATTTAATTTTCATATCTTTTACTTCTGAAATTCAACTTCCAGTCATTTATTTCACTGACAAAATTTATAAAACAGGATTTTCACTATGTTCATGCTCTCATAATGTCTGGACAACTGTACAAGGGCCACTGTGCCTAGAACAGGAGGGAAGAAGAAATCTGAGAACTGGAAAGGGACAGGTCACATGAGGGCTCATAGGACAAGGGTAAAAATCTGGACTTTATTCTCAGTGCAAAGGGAAACACACATGAGGTTTTCAGGAACAGAGTGAACTCCAAAAGTAAAGCTGTTAGGTTTCTGAAATATGCCTGAAGGGGTACAACAATAAAGAGCAGAAAAAAAGGACAAAGCTGCTGTTGATGATACAAGAGAGCAAAATATCTTGAAAACCATGTAAAATGATAGAAATAATATTTTCAAGAAAGGAAAAAAAAACAATAAAGACAATGGTAAAGCTGGGAGAAAGTAAGTCAGAGGTTATCTAAAAACTACAGGAGAAAAATTCCATTGGGCAAAATACCTTATCAACAAATTAAGTGATACCTCATGGCTGAAAAGAGAAAACAACAAGAATAATCTGAACTGGTTTCCTGAAAGAAAAAAAATAATTTGGCATGATCCATAGTCAACAGAAATGTTGGTAATAAATTCTTCAAAAGCAAAAACAGATTTTCAATAAAAGTTTTATAAAGAAAAATTCAGTGTTCCACAATAGACAACTTCACCAATTTCAGGCAACTTCTCCAATTTTAAGTTGTTAATTTTTTTAAAAAAAAATTGTTTCTCAAATTGGAAATGCCTAGGTCAAAATATCAACTCAGTTCCACGAGAACCTGAAGAATGACTTAAAATTACAAATAGACCATTTTAAAAATAAATTTACCCCAGGTTTCCCTGGTGGCTCTGACAGTAAAGAATCTGCCTGCATTGCAGGAGACCTGAGTTGGATCCCTGAGTCTGGAAGATCCCCTGGAGAAGGGAATGGTTACCCACTCCAGTATTCTTGCCTGGAGAATTCCATGGACTACATTCAACCTACTGAGCAGAAAATTCACCATTCCATATTATAGCATCTTTACTGTTTGGCACAACATCAAAGTTATTCAAGGAACAGTATGTTTCCTCTCATAAAACAGAAAGCCTGTATTTAAAAAAGCATGTTTTTAAGACATCAAGTATCAAAAGCCTTGAAGAAGAAATGTTAACACTTTCACAGTGTGTAGTTAAATACTAAATAAATTAACTAATAGACTCCAAAAATAAATCATCAATTGAATATGTTTAGACTGGGAGTTACATGAAAATTTTCTAAGTCATTTGAAGCACAAAGGATTACTGTCAAAATATAGTACAGTGGAATTCCATTTTGTAACAAACAACAGGAAGTATGATTCAATAGAGAAGTACCATGATATAACAAGGGAGTCTGACCATGTGTGTGCGTATGGAGAAAGAATTTCACCTGTGATGTAATCACAGCTAAGATATAACCAGCTCAAAATAGTGAAACTGCACATTTCTGTTCTACCAGATGGGTCACATACCCATGGGAAATCTGGACTAGAGAAGGCAGCAGGCAGTGCTGTAGGGTATTTACAGGATAATAATCATCCCACAAACTTCCCTTAAAGGAATTCTGAGAACATGAATGTGTAGTCTTATCACTATGTATGTTAAACCCTCTTTGGCATATTTCAAGTAACTCTCGGAGTTTCTATGCTCCTTGGACTCATATGCTAACTTGTTTTTATGCTGTATGGGAAAACAGAAAGCCATTGCTGAAATAACTAAGAACCACAGGATTTTGGAGTTGGAATAAAACCATTTTTTTAAAAACAACACATTCTTCAATGGAAAAGCCATCTATATCTTTAGAAACAGCCTTGTAACTCTTTCTTTTCATGTATGAATGGTAATCTCAAAATGTGGAACCAAAATACACTCCCAGAGTTATAGCCCCCAAAACTTCTGCCATAGAAGCAGTCCTGAGGAGAAAGAATTACACAGAAGGTAAGACCCAGGGATATGCAAACTTGGAAAACCTGCATCAAACTATATATCTTTACCAAAATGAATCAACATTTTGATCGTACCTAAGCATGCAGATGACACCACCCTTATGGCAGAAAGTGAAGAGGAACTAAAAAGCCTCATGATGAAAGTGAAAGACAGTGAAAAAGTTGGCTTAAAGCTCAACATTCAGAAAATGAAGATTATGGCATATGGTCCGATCATAGTTATAGTTCAGTCGCTCAGTCGTGTCCGACTCTTTGTGACCCCATGAATCGCAGCATGCCAGGCCTCCCTGTCCATCACCAACTCCGGGAGTTCATTCTGCTCCCATCACTTCATGGCAAATAGATGGGGAAACAGTGGAAACAGTGTCAGACTTTATTTTGGGGGGCTCCAAAATCACCGCAGATGGTGACTGCAGCCATGAAATTAAAAGACGTTTACTCCTTGGAAGGAAAGTTACGACCAACGTAGACAGCATATTCAAAAGCAGAGATATTACTTTGCCAACAAAGGTCCGTCTAGTAAAGGCTATGGTTTTTCCAGTGGTCATGTATGGATGTGACAGTTGGACTGTGAAAAAAGCTGAGCACCAAAGAATTGATGCTTTTGAACTGTGGTGTTGGAGAAGACTCTTGAGAGTCCCTTGGACTGCAAGGAGATCCAACCAGTCCATTCTGAAGGAGATCAGTCCTGGGTGTTGTTTGGCAGGACTGATGTTGAAGCTGAAACTCTAGTACTTTGGCCACCTCATGCGAAGAGTTGACTCATTGGAAAAGACTCTGATTCTGGGAGGGATTGAGGGCAGAAGGAAAAGGGGATGGCAGAGGATGAGATGGCTAGATGGCATCACCGACTCGATGGATGTGAGTTTGGGTGAACTCCGGGAGTTGGTGATGGACAGGGAGGCCTGCAATTCATGGGGTCAAAAAGAGTCGGACATGACTGAGCGACTGAACTGAACTGAAGCAAACATGCCAGATACTTAAAATTGGTAATTATATTTCTATATTTCTATTTCTACTGGACTTCCCTGGTGGCTCAAACTGTACTAGAAATTTTTCCTACTGAAACAGTCTCCATCTCCCTGCCCCAATCTCAAATCTCTCCACATAACGTACTGCACTAGCCCCTGAGTAACTGTTCTAAACTATAACCCAACATTGTTTCTGAAAGACGACTTAAAATCCTTTGGCATTTGCCTACCATTATCTCCTGCCACACAAGGTTGTTCAACATCTAGTCCTGCTCAGCTGCCCACACTGCTCCTCAAGCCACCTACAGCATACTTTTCAGATTCACATTCACCTCCTACACCTTTCCCATATTCTCAGGACTACAAACACACACACACACACACACACACACACACACCCCAACTTGCCATTCTTAGGATACATATGCCGATTTAAACACACAGGATTATGCAAAAGTTTTGTCTGTGTCTCTCTTGCCCAGCAAACAAGGTCCCACTGATCTTTAATGTCTCAACAAAGGCTTGCTTTCTTGTCTTATTTGATGTACTCTGCATATACGTTATGGAGAAGGCAATGGCACCCCACTCCGGTACTCTTGCCTGGAAAATCCCATGGAGGGAGGAGCCTGGTGTGCTGCAGTCCATGGGGTCGCAAAGAGTCAGACACGACTGAGCGACTTGACTTTCACTTTTCACTTTCATGCACTGGAGAAGGAAATGGCAACCCACTCCAGTGTTCTTGCCTGGAGAATCCCAGGGACAGGGGAGCCTGGTTGGCTGCCGTCTATGGGGCTGCACAGGGTCGGACATGACTGAAGCAACTTAGCAGCAGCAGCATATACATTAAAGAAACAGGTTGACAACATACAGCCTTGACATACTCCTCTCTCAATTTAGAACCAGTCTGTAGTTCCATATCTGGTTCTGTTACTTCTTGACCTTCATGTAGGTTTCTCAGAAGGCAGGTAAGGTGGTCTGGTTGTCCCATCTCTTGAAGAGTTTTCCACAGTTTGTTGCAATCCACACAGTCAAAGCCTTTAATGAAGTCAATGAAGCAGAAGTAGATGTTTATCTGGAATTCTCTTGCTTTTTCTATGATCAAACGGATGTTGGCAATTTGATCTCTGGCTCTTCTGCCCTTTCTAAATCTAGTTTGAACATTTGGAAGTTCTCAGTTCACGTACTCTTGAAGCCTATCTTGGAGAATTTTGAGCATTACTTTGCTAGTGTGTGAAATGAGTGCAATTGTGTGGTACGTTGAACATTCTTTGGCATTGCCCTTCTTTGGGATTGGAATGAAAACTGACCTTTACCATGTGCGAATTTTACCAGTTCTGTGTGTATGTAGGTCTTTTTCTCAAAAATGTGCTTTTTCACTTCCTCCCCTCCATTCTCCACTCCCTGGACTAATGTGTAATTACAGCTTAACATCAAATTAACACACCTCTTATCCTGAAAAGCTTCATTTGAAGTCCCTGTTCTTGGATTGCTGTTTCCCCTATGTGCTTCCTATTTCTAAGCACAAGGCGAATTCTATTAAAATTAAAGATATGGTCACCTCAGAAGGGTCACTTGGCTGACTTGTGTAAAATGCTATTTGAAGAAGTGATTGGTGAAATTAACCTTCTAGCTTACAGACCTAAAAGATGGTGCTCTCATAGAAAGTCTGTTTTCTCCCCATTTAATGAAAGCAGATGAAGCAGAGAACTAGTTAAATGTCCCTCCAAATACATACTTGCAACTACCCCTTCCTTAATTTCCCCAAACTGAGCCAGAAAGAATATAGATCTCATCCAATATGCCCAGAAATCTTCAAAGCTGCCAGGGGGTCAGTGAGAATCTCTGAAGGCTGGGGAATATAGATCATTAATGAACTATTTGCACAGGGCAGACACCCATTCTGAGCTAACCATTATTCTCAGTTTATCTTCAACACAACTAAGGAAGGACCTGGGGGACCTGAGACAGCTGTCACCTTGGGACTGCAGGCATGGGTGTCAATGCTGCCACTATAGTTTTGCTGATGGTGCTTACTTCAGGCTCAGGACAAACATGCCCAGATCCTGGTCTCCTGATGCTACCCTTGGTTCTTTCTCAGCATGTACACCATGGGGAAACTGCTCCTTCTCCATTACAGTGACTTTCAGGGCTCTTTGACACCAACCCACAGTAAGAAATACATTTTCTCTGTCCACTCAAGGACACATGAACATCCATGAATATACTCAGAATAAAAGGTTTACAGTACTTACTTTTTCAGATTCTCTTTTCAATTTTATTACATTTTTAATCATTAAGTAGCCCTCAGTATACTGATTCCACAGGCCACTAATATCAATGTACCCCTTCAGTTAGAAAAATACTGATATTTTTTAAAGAGGTGTAAGTATCATATTTACAACTATTGAGAGTCATAATCTTCTAGTTCTCAATTATAACAATTATCATATCACAATCTATGACTTACTCATCAAACAAATATTGTATGTATGTGTTAAGTCACTTCACTCATGTCCAACTCTTGGCAACCCTATTAATTGAGCCTCGATTATATGATTGAAAGAGCCCTTTATTGATCATCCTCTCTCTTTCTGGGCATTTCATTTTATTTTATTTTTTCAAATATAAATTTATTTATTTTCTTTGGAGGTTAATTACTTTACAGTATATCACTCCAACAATGGCTAAACTCTGGAAATGCTGAATCTATCTTAAATTTCTTTTCTATCTTCTGATACTTTGTACAAAAGAACCATGGATTGTCTCCCCAAATATGTCTATTTGCATTGCTAACCCTTCTGCACTTTGGATTCCACTCCTTTTTGTGCCTTTCTTGATACATCCATCTAGAAGGATTTTGGCACTCCTAGTACACCCTCCATGCAGGATGCTGCCACATGTTGCCACTAGAATAATAATTATGCTCCATGGTAATTGCATAGCCAGCACCTGAGAAGCAAGAAAAAGGGCCACCTAGCTGATCCCATGCCCAATCTGAGTCAGAAATCTCTTTCCCAATCCATATGCACACACCACACAGTAACACTCCACAGTAATGCAAACTTCTCACGATAACTAGAATACATACTCTTTGATTACAGAAACTGTTCTCACCAATGACTCTCCCAGGATCTGGTATAGAAATCAAAGCATAATAGGCTATCAATGAATATTGACTTAATGCTCAACACCAAAAACATCCTGGTGACTTAGTTTCTACTTACTAGTTTTAAACCAGCATCCTCTACTTGATTGAAATCCTTGCCCACAGTACCTTTGCTAAAATAACTTCCCAATTGTAGTGTGTTTCCTGAGTTGTTCTTCTTTGCACATTTTCCAATCCCTTCTCCTGGCTCCATTTCATCAAATTTCCTCATCTGGTAAACATTCTTCAATTTTAATTACATGCTTATTGTGGTGAACCACAATCGAAGTAATTTTAGAAGGTGAGATATCTGCTAACTGTAAAGGAAAAAAAGACTAATGAAATTCAGATATCTTCCCTTGCTTATTATCCAAATTTACAGCTGTTTGCATAGCTCTACTTAATGAATATAGATTTTTCATATCCAGCGGAATTCCTAATCTCTTCCTTGTTTCTGTTTAAAACTGTCTATCCTCCCACAGAAATCAGGAAATAATCTTTCTTTTTTTAAACCTGATTTGCCTAGAGTTTTCCTCACATTTGCTGCAGAAAGATATTTAAACATATTTTGGGGATTCCCCTGAAAAGAGGCAGAAGAAAAGTAAGGAAAACAAAAAGGTGGTAGATGATGAGAGATGGAGAGAGAGAGAAAGAGATCTCTTCCATATGGCTCAAGAATTCTTTCATGACTGATGAAAGTCAAACTATGGAGATACTACTAAGAATGTGCCTAGGTGACAGACTGGTCTAGTTTCTGTCAAAGTTCCTAAAACCTTTATTAAAAAACTTGAAACAAAAGTAACAATCCATTGAAATGAATCCTCTAGCTCTTTCAATCTAAACTGAATTTCCTTTCCATTTATTGTCAATCATGAAAAATCCAATGTCTTGCATAAAAACAATGTTTGTAGAATATATACATGCATCTGATCTTTTCTTCATACTTGTCTGCAATAGTGGAAATTAGTTATCAATTATAATATTTAATATTAAAGGTCTACATTCTATAATTTTAATAATTTCCCTAATCCCATGTTGAATCTACAAAATACATATAAAAGAACTCATTAAATCTGTAATGATTATAAAACATTTTATGTCTGGATTCATGCAAACTTCAGGTTTATGGTATTTCATCAGGATATTCTCATCAGTATTTACTTGCAATGGAAGGAATGGATAGACTGTGATAGGAGAGAGTCTCACAAGAGCCTGGAGACACAGAAGGCTGATTATTCTTATTGTTAACTTTTCTAAGTCTCTAGTTAAAATTCTTCATGGAGTACTTGCCCCTGTAGGTGTATATCCCTAAGTCTGTGTTGATAATGCTGGCCAGCCTCTCAGAAAATGCAACCATCACAAATGCACAGAAATGGATAAGCACACCTTTCTTACCATCATCAGCAAAATGTCAAGTACTCACATAAGGTTCAGAACATCCTCTCCACATACAATAGCCCACACACCATTATTAGCTTTAGGACAACCAAAATTCTTCTCAGAACAACAAAAACCAAATGCTGATGGACTATGATTCATGAAAATCTCCTTCCTAAAATCGCCCCTAAAAAACTTATTTCAAAACAGTACCTACTAAGATGGTTTTGCAACAATATTTATTGAACTCCTATGTGAGTCCTAGCTCTTAGTCCCTCATCAGTGATTTTCACAGTTAATGGGCGACAAAAAGAGATTCTATTTTAAGAAAGGATAATGCCTCATTAAAAACTAGTTTCCGTATATTATTCAAAGAACTGTTTTTTTAGTATATATGAGTCATAGTAAGGTATCTTCTACAGATCTGGCTACCAAAAATCTCCTCCCCACAAACCCCACATACTGGGAAAAAGGACAGGCAGGGGGGAAAAAACTCCAAGGCCACAGTAATGGTTCATCCGTAACATATGAAATGTCTAGTTCTCTGAGTCACCCTGATAAATAGTCATCTAAATATAAATAGTCATCTAAATATAAATGCTTGTTACTAACTCTGCCTGCACTGATACTGAAATGAGGAGCTAGGGAGCATCTATCAAGCATTTAGTGCCCCAAGTGTCTCAGTGGTAAAGCATCCACCTGCCAATGCAAGAGATACAGGATTGCTCCTTGGGTCAGGAAGATCCCCTGGAGAAGAAATGTCTACCCACTTCAGTATACTTGCCTGGATAATCCCATGGACAGAGCAGCCTGGCAAGCTACAGTCTATGGCATTGCAAAAGTCAGATACCACTTAGTGGCTAAATAACAACAAATAAACCAGTTGAAAAATAATGGTTCTTATCATTGTTATTAGGATAATTCTGTCTTCGTTTGTTTGTTTTCTTTGGTAGGAGGAATGTTAAAAATGTCACTTATCAAATATCCATCACAGTTTAAATGACCATGAAATAAATTTTTCTCCTTCTCTTAAGAGCTGTTATGTAATTTATATATGATGTTTTCAAAGTTTCAGGCATCTGGCTTCAAAAGATTGAAAGTTTCAGCAAAAAAGGGAGTAATACACAGGGGAATTCATGAACAAACAGAATATTTAAGAAAATGAAATAAATTCTTTCTACTGGATCACTAATAATTTCTTAAATACTGAGAGAGATTCCTTCTTCATATTCATATTGAACACTGGTGAAGATTAAAGAGAACTGGAAGAGACTCTCCATTTTTAAGGAGTCTTTTTTGTTTACTTAACTAAAAAACATACTTTATTCAGATTTCCTCAATTTTTACCTAAAGTCCTTTTTCAGTTCCAGAACTGCATCCAGAATAGCAAACTGCATTTAACTTGTCATATCTCCTTAGGCTTCTCTGGGTTGTAAGAGCATCTCAGATGTTCCTTGTTTGATGATTTTGACAGTTTTGAGGTGTACTGGTTGGGTATTTTGTAGAAAGACCCTCATTTAAGATTTGTCTGATATTTTCTCATAATTAGGCTAGGGTTATGGGTTTTGGAGAAGATGACCATGAATGTAAAAAGTGCCATTTTGATCACATAAGCTATTAATGTGCTTAGTTGCTTAGTTGTGTCCAGCTCTTTGTGAACCCCTGGACTGTATCCTGCCAGGCTCCTCTGTCCACGGAATTTTCCAGGCAAGAATACTGGAGTGGGTTGCCATTTCTTACTCCAGAAGCTATCAGTATGACATCACTATTTACATTAAACTTGATCACCTGGGTGACAGTACTTGGTAAGTTCATCTGCTGTAAAATTACTCTCCTTCAACACTGCAGTCTATAGAAGGAACTGATTATGTATAGCCCATGCTTAAGGAGCAGAGAGTTAAGCTACATAAATTATTAGAAATGTTTTTACATTGGATATGTCTATTCTCCATTTATTTATTCAATCGTGTATTTACTTCAGATGAATTTGTGAATATTTTATACTTCCTGTTATAATACACTACTACTTTATTTTGTAGTTCCAATTGCCCCTGCATCCCTTTCATGGGGCTCCCAAGAAATGCTAGTGGTAAAGAATCTGCCTGCCAATGCAAGAGATGTGGGTTCAATCCCTGGAGCCCTTTTACATGTCCCCATTTGTTGTGTTTTTGTTTGATATTTTCCTTATTTCCTGGCACTTTAAGATTCTCTAGGCTCATACTGAAGATTTCTGGCTCAAACCTACAATCAACCATTTCTCCAAGGAGTCGTGGTTCCTTTCATTGGAGAATGTATCAGAAACCAAGTTCTGAGTGCTAGGTGTGCTCACTGTTTCTAAGACCTCTCAGCTACCAGAAAACAGAAACTTGCATATATATACTAACCCAGGAATATATACAAATCTATAAACATTTTTGTAGGTTACCACCTTTATCTATATTAAGTAAACATGATTTATTCCAGCTCTTGCCTACCTGTGGTCTTCCTCACCAAAACCTATAACTTCAGTCTAGTCATGAGAAAAAAAAAAATTAGTGATTCAAATATTCTATACTCCTTTCATGAGATGCAATGCAACAGACTTGCAATATATTTTGGTCGGCACAGTCAACAGCACTGTTCTTCAGTGGTCTCGAGCTACAGCCTTCAAGGAGGGCCTGGGTCAAGTTCAAAGACACAGCCATGACCTTGGATCAACTGGGGTAAAGAATCAGAAAGTTGGAAGGTGCTGGAATAAATGGGCTTCATAGGCGTGATCAGGAGTTTGTAAATTATCAATGGATGTTGAAGTTTGTGAGGAATATTAAGCCACACAATGACATAAATAGATCTGCAAGTCTTGGCTACAAACATTTAACTGCTGGTGGGTACAGAGCACAACAAAGCCAGATTAGAATCCATCGTGATGATTTTTTTTTTTTAACTTACTAGGAAAAAGACTCTCATAGTCTAGCATCCTACTCATGTTACTTACTGTAGATTGATACAATTTAAACTGCAAAAAAATGTTTTTTCAATCTGAAAATCGAGTCAGTAAAAAAGAGAATTTTCTTTTCTTTTCTTTAGAAGCATACCTCCTACCTGCAAGGTAGAAAATGTTTAACCCTGTGGTTAAGTACTATACTGCTGTGCAAATTTTCTGGCTCTCACATTAAGATGCACATGCTTTTAAGTCAAGGAGATTATGAGATGCAGAATCTGTCTGAGCCATTTAATATCAGTGAAGCAGGCAACAGCAGCAGGGGTATTTTTCATGACACACCTATTGAAATGTGATGCTATATTCAAACACTTTCTTAATGACAACCATTCACCCACAATATTAAGGAGCCTCAAATAAAGTGTTTTAAAATCTGGAGATTCAACTCCTGTGTCAAAACAACTCAAGGTGTAAAGTGAAAATGACTATTTGGAAACCAGAAAAGTAATAAAATTAGAAAACTGCAATAAATAATGTCAGCAGGGCCCACTGCAGCCAAGGTTAAACAATCTGTTCTTCAGATATTATTAAGGTAGTGAGACCTGAAGTCATGCTAGCATCACTGTTGTGGGCGTAACCTCAGACAGCTGGAACTGATACCCAATTATCACTCTCTGTGTAGGATCTGGCACTGCAGTGCCTTTCTTCTTTTATAATTTTCATCACCAGTTAAGGAAAGAATATGTTCATTATCTTCAAACCTAATGGAGTACAGTGGCTGGCACTCTTCATTTAAGGCTTATATACATGTTTGTGCACACACTCCTCTCTAACTCCAAACTGAGCTTCAGGAAGATTAGCCTGTGACTCACACATTTATGAACTTTCATAGCATCTAACACAGGGATGGGCCCTTATATGTACTCTAGCTCTAATGTACTACAATACTTGATTTACTGAATGACAATTTCATATTTCAGAAATAAGAAAGGAGCATACATAAATGTTCTGAAAATTTGGAGAAGAAAAACGAGGGCAGATGAGGCATTTATTCAGGGAACAAATGTTACAGAACTTACATGAAAGAACATTTAAGAGCACTGCTTTTAGGGTTTAAGAGGCAAACCTCAGGCATTTTTCTAAAATTCATTTTATTCAAGTATAGCTGATTTCAACACTGTGTTAATGTCTGCGGTACAGCACAGTGATTCAGTTACACACACACACACACACAAACATATATATATACCCATGCATATATATATTTTTTAATTGGAGGCTAATTGCTTTACAATGTTATGTTGGTTTCTGCTGTACAAAAACATGAATCAGCTATAAGTATACATGTTTCCCCTTCTTCTTGAGCCTCCCTCCCATCGCTCCCCCATCCTACCCCTCTAGATCATCACAGAACACAGTCTGTATATTTTACACATGATAGTGTATATATGCCAGTGCTAATCTCTTAATTCATCCCACCCTCTCCTTCCCTCACTGTATCCACAAATCTATTCTCTATGTCTGTGTCTCTATTTCTGCCCTGTGAATAGGTTCATCAGTATCATTTTTCTAGAATCCATCCTTTATCATATTCTTTTTCCATACCTTATTTGAGGCTCCTTAATATTGTGGGTGAATAGTTGTTGTTAATAAATTGCCTAAATATAGCATCACATTTCAATAGGTGTGTCATGAAAAACACCCCTGCTGCTGTTGCCTGCTCTACTGATATTAAATTGGCAGATATTATACCACTGAATATAGTTCCCTGTGATATACAATAGGATCTTGACATTTATGGGGCTCCCCTCATGGCTCAGATGATACAGAAGTTGCCCGCAATGCAGGAGACCCAGGTCTGAACTGTGGGTCAGGAAGATCCCCTGGAGAAGGGAATGGCTACTCACTCCAGTATTCTTGATTTTTAATCCATGATTAACTCAGAATGACAAAAAGTCTGAATTAACCATAGTGGCTATGGAAAAGATCTCCTGGAGAAGGGACTGGCTACCCACTCTAGTTTGGAGAACTGCATGGACAGAGGAGGCTCAAGAGCGACAGTCCATGGGGTCACAAAGAGTTGGACAAAACTGAGCAACTAACACTTTCACTCGTTATTTATCCATTCTCCACATAATAGTTTGCATTTGCTAATTCCAAACTCTCAGGTGTTTTCTTTTTCTTCATCAGCAAACTAAACCTCTCACTGACACAGGAATTACATATTAATACATCATAAGTTACCTCAAACCATCACCCCTAAGAACTGGTTCTGAACATCAAGCAGATGGAAGCAATCCTTTAACTACTGTGAAAAGAAGAATACTGGCAGGGAAAAGAGAATGGAATATGAGAAAATCTTAAGCAAAAATTAATATACATTGGGAAATCTCACCTCTGAGGAAAGTCAAAGTGGGATCTTCTGAAAAAAAATTTTAAATAAGCATGTAGCAGATATATTGGTTGTTGCTTAAAGAATACACCCCCTTGCTCCATGCCTGAGGCATTAGGTGCCCAGCCTCAGCACATTCCTCAAGGCTTAAGGCTTACCCAGCCCCTTCCTATCTGTCAGTCATGGGGCTAAGGGTGTGTTTCTGTATGTGTCCTGTGTGTAGGACTCACTTTGATCAAAGGGACATGAGAGGGGATTTACAGGGGTCTAACAAGGAGATCCAACCAGTCCATTCTAAAGGAGATCAGTCCTGGGTGTTCTTTGGAAGGAATGATGCTAAAGCTGAAACTCCAGTACTTTGTCTACCTTATGCGGAGAGTTGACTCATTGGAAAAGACTCTGATGGTGGGGGGGTTGGGGGGCAGGAGGAGAAGGGGACAACAGAGGATGAGATGGCTGGATGGCATCACCGACTCGATGGATGTGAGTCTGAGTGAACTTCGGGAGTTGGTGATGGACAGGGAGGCCTGGCGTGTTGCAATTCATGGGGTCGCAAAAAGTCGGACGCGACTGAGTGACTGAACTGAACTGAACAATTTACTGGAGAGATTTTCCTCTCTGGAGAGAAAAAGAATTTTTGACACTATTTATCTTACTTAGTGCTTTAAAACCAACTTTCATATGAGAACAGGCAATTTTTGACCCCGAAGAGGCACTAACACTCTAGAGTGATGAGATAAGAACAAGAGGCTGGGCCCCTGATGGCTTCATGGAGCCTCTAATGAACCCGGCCTGCTTTCCTCCAGACTTTTCACTCAGAAACAAGAAAGGTTCCATGACTTTATCACTATTGGTTAAGTCCATTCAAATTGACACAGTAGATTTAGAGCCTTTAGAAATATAAAGGAAGGAGTAATAAACATAAAGCAAACCATGAATTAAGTAGCAGAATGGTGAATGGGTCAGATACAGCTATCTGACTAAATACAGCCAAACAGAAATCTGAAAGTGGAAATTGTAAACATTAATGAAGTAGACTGGACAAACGCCAAACTACAGAGAAAATGAATGAAGAAAGCACAGAAAGATTAATAAATGAAAAATAAAGAAAAGTTAAAAGAGAATATATTAAGTGGCTCCAATATAAGCCTAATGCGCATGCACACTAACTGGTATCAGTTGTGTCCGATTCTGCAACCCTATGGACAGTGGCCTGCCAGGCTCTTCTGTCCATGGTATTTTCCAGGCAAGAATACTGGAGTGGGTGGCCATGCCCTCCTCCAGCAAATCTTCCCAACCCAGGGTTCGAACCCACATCTCCTGCATTGCAGGTGGATTCTTTACTGGTGAGCTACTTGAGAAGCCTGTATATACACATATATAGAAGTGCATATATGTGTATAATGTAGGAGAAATAAAGTTTAAAATGTACAACATCACAACTTAGTCTGGAGCAATTCCTCCAAACATGAGAGGTGTAAACTTGTACACAATGATCAGTTTCCATTTCCACCTCGGCAAAACAGTTTCTCCTGTCAGGAGAGGAATGTCAGGAATATATTCCATAACACAGCACATATAATTTAAAATGTACTATATTTTTAGTAAGTTTTTGATCAAAGTGAAATATTTAATGAAGTCCAATTAGTCCACTGCCTTTTAAATCATGGAATATTTCAATAAATATGGGCTCAACTTTTTTGTATAGAAAAGTCAGCTGTTTAAGTCATTTTTAAATGTGTTTTTTAAAAAACAGAAAGAACATTCAGGAGAAAATTTAATGGATATGGGACAAAGATGATAAACATAAGCAATGAAATCAAGTCAAAAGAAATTATTCTGACATTTAAAAATAAATTATACCAAACTTTGTCAGATTATACATAAGCTAAAGTTACTAAAAGAAAAAATTTTCACATAAAATTAATTAACAGGCATGCTGGTTATTTGAGAATCCAATTAAAAAGAGGATTGATTTATGCACATGCTAGAAAAAACATTAAATTTCTTGATAATTTTACACAAAACATTGATGTCAACAAATATTACAGAATAC
Organism: Oryx dammah; assembly: GCF_014754425.2. Classification (NCBI taxonomy): domain Eukaryota; kingdom Metazoa; phylum Chordata; class Mammalia; order Artiodactyla; family Bovidae; genus Oryx; species Oryx dammah. The sequence continues at coordinate 55,248,887 of NW_024070209.1, forward strand.
ATTAAATATACTTTCTCTTCAGCCACCAGCTGACTAACAAGTGTCATAAATCACTCTAGTACTCTTGCCTGGAAAATCCCATGGATGGAGGAGCCTGATAGGGTACAGTCCATGGGGTCACTAAGAGTCGGATACAACTGAGCGACTTCACTTTAACTTTTCACTTTCATGCATTGGAGAAGGAAATGGCAACCTACTCCAGTGTTCTTGCCTGAGAATCCCAGGAACGGGGGAGCCTGGTAGGCTGCCCTCTATGGGGTCGCACAGAGTCAGACACGACTCAAGTGACTTAGCAGCAGCAGTAATGCTCAGGAAACCTTGAAAACCCCTGAAATATAACAGCTGATACATGAAATAAACCTGAGAGACATTAACCCAAATTTGAAAACAATCTTGTAAATTTATGTATAGCATTATCAATAATTAGTTGTAAAGCTAAAAGACACTTTCCCAAGCTGTCAATAATTATATATACACACTTCAGCCATGCTAGAGGAAAGATTAAAATTTATCATTTTATTTTTTTCTGTAGAAAACGTCATATGGAGAAGGAAATGGCAACCCATTCCAGTATTCTTGCCTGGAAAATCTCATGGATGGAGTCTGGTAGGCTACAGTCCATGAGGTCGCAAAGAGTTGGACATGACTGAGCTACTTCACTTCACTTCAGTTACTATACAACATCCAGCTGAAGACTAGCAGGGGGTACTCTTTCTGCCCCCTTCTGATGCCTATGTCAGAAGCTTTCTCTATCTCCTTTATACTTTAATAAAACTTTGTTACACACACACACACAAAATTATAAACTTTTGCATATGAAGAGGTGATCAAAAGGTATGCAGCCAAAAAAAAAAAAAAACTATAACATTGATGTTAGGTAGTTAATAAGAATATTATTAAATTTTTTGAATTTTATGATATTTGTGATATTTATCAGTCTTCTAAAATTCATATTTTTTGTGACTTCTCATTCTAAATAAACATCCACATTTCTACCTATTTTCATATTCCTAATTCTTATTCATTTTCTTGAGTAATAAGGGCTTCAAATTTAGTATTTTCTAGGGTCCACAAAATGTGGATCTCTTCCAGAGACAGAATTGGTTATAACCAATCAATTCTTAGGAAAATGTTTGCAAAGTATTAAAATGGAAAATTTAATATCTTTAGATTAACTGCATTTGACATTTCAGAACAAGGAATACATATATAATCCAAAGTGCTTCCTAGTCAAGTTAGTTAATAAACATGCAAAAATATCTCTGAGCCCGGAAATGAATCCACACATATAAGGGCAATTAATCTATGCCAAAGGAGGCAAGAATATACAATGGAGAAATGACAGACTCTTTAGTAAATGGTGTTGGGAAAATTGGACAACTATATGCAAAAGAAACTGGACTACTTTCTCACAACATGAACAAAAATAAATTCAAAATAGATTAAAGACTTAGATATAAGACCTGAAATCATAAAACTTCTAGAAGAAAAATAGGCAGGAAACTGTTTGGCATCAGTCTTAGTAATTTTTTTTTGGGGGGGGGATACATCTCCTTAGGCAAAAGAAGCAAAAGCAAAAATAAACAAGTGGGACAAAGTCAAACTAAAGTGCTTTTGCACAGGGAAGGAAACTATAAACAAAATGGAAAGGCAAACTACTTAATGGGAGAAGATGTTTGCAGATGATATATCCAATAAGGAATCACTATCCAAATTATGAAAAGAATTCATATAACTCAATATGAAGAAAAAAGCAATTAAAAAATGGACAGAGGATCTGACTACACATTCTTTCAAAGACATACAGACGACCAACAGTCACATGAAAAAGATGATTTATGTGACTAACCATCAGGGAAGTGCAAATCAAAACCACGGTGAGCTATCACCTCATATCTGTCAGAATGGCAAAAAGACAAGAAATAACAGTGCTGGAGACAACAGAGGAAAAAAGAGAACCTTCACACTGTTGGTGGGAATGTAAACAGGTGCAGCCACTATGGAAAATAGTATGGAGATTCCTCAAAACATTAAAAATAGAACCATTATATGATCCAGCAATTCCACTCCTGGGTATTTATCTGAAGAAAACGGAAGTACTAATTTGAAAAGACATATGTCTGTGTTCACTACAGCATTATTTACAATAGTTAAGATATGGAAGCAATCTAAAGTGAAAGTGAAAGTCACTCAGTTGCGTCCAACTCTTTGTGACCTCATGGACTATGCAGTCCATGGAATTCTCTTTGCGTCTTCATGGACTATACAGTCCAAGGAATTCTCCAGGCCAGAATACTGGAGTGGGGAGCTGTTCCCTTCTCCAGGGGATCTTCCCAAACTGGATCGAACCCAGGTCTCCCACATTGCAGGCTGATTCTTTACCAGCTGAGCCACCAGGGTACCAGCTGAGCTACTAGGGAAGCCCTATCTATCAATAAAAGAATGGATAAAGAATTTATATATAAATATATAACTTCTTTATATATATAGATACAGATATTTAGATATAGATATAAAACTCAGCCATAAAAATAAAAGAATGAAATTAGTGCCACTTTCTACAACATAGATGGACCAAAGGGTACGATGCTAAGTGAAATAAGCCAGAAAAAGACAAATACTATATTATTTCACTTATATGGGGAATCTACAAAAAACCAAGTGAATAAACATCATATAAACAGATATATTAGTATATAAGAGAACAAACTGGTGGTTGACAGAGAGGAAGGTGGTGAGAGGAAGAAAGAAACAAGTGAAGGAGATTCAGTTCAGTTCATTTCAGTCACTCAGTCGTGTCCGACTCTTTGTGACCCCATGAACCGCAGCACACCAGGCCTCCTTGTCCATCATCAACTGCCAGAGTCCACCCAAACCCATGTCCATTGAGTCAGTGATGCCATCCAACCGTCTCATCCTCTGTCGTCCCCTTCTCCTCATGCCCCCAATCCCTCCCAGCATCAGAGTCTTTTCCAATGAGTCAGCTCTTCAACTTCAACATCAGTCCTTCCAATGAACACCCAGGACTGATCTCCTTCAGGATGGACTGGCTCAATCTCCTTGCAGTCCAAGGGACTCTCAAGAGTCTTCTCTGACACCACAGTTCAAAAGCATCAATTATTTGGTGCTCAGCTTTCTTTATAGTCCAACTCTCACATCCATACATGACTGCTGGAAAAACCATAGCCTTGAATAGATGGACCTTTGTTGACAAAGTAATGTCTCTTTTTTTTAACATGCTGTCTAGTTTGGTCATAACTTTCCTTCCAAGGAGTACGCATCTTTTAATTTCATGGCTGCAATCACCATCTGCAGTGATTTTGGAGCCCAGAAAAATAGTCAGCCACTGTTTCCACTGTTTTCCCATCTATTTCCCATGAAGTGATGGGACCGGATGCCATGATCTTCGTTTTCTGAATGTTGACCTTTAAGCCAACTTTTTCACTCTCCACTTTCACTTTCATCAAGAGTCTCTTTAATTCCTCTTCACTTTCTGCCATAAGAGTGGTGTCATCTGCATATCTGAAGTTATTGATATTTCTCCCAGCAATCTTGATTCCAGCTTGTGCTTCCTCCAGCCCAGCATTTCTCATGATGTACTCTGCATATAAGTTAAATAAGCAGGGTGACACTATACAGCCTTGATGTACTCCTTTTCCTATTTGGAACCAGTCTGTTGTTCCATGTCCAGTTCTAACTGTTGCTTTCTGACCTGCATACAGGTTTCTCAAGAGGCAGGTCAGGTGGTCTGGTATTAAGAGGTGCAAAATAAATGAGTCATGGGTATGAAGTGTGCAAAATAAATGAGTCATAGGTATGAAGTGTGCAACGTGGGGAATAAAGTCAACAGCTATGTGATACCTTCGTATGGTAACATATTATAACTAGACTTATCCTTACACTTTAAAATGTATAGAAGTATCGTGTAACAGGAATTAATATAGTTTTACAGGTCAATTATATTTCAAACACAAACTCAGAAAAAGAGGTCAGATTTGTGGTTATCACAGTCAGAGGTGGGGGGGAGGGAGAATCAGATGAAGGAATTCAAAAAGCACAAATTTGCAATTATAAGATAAATAAGTAATAGGGACATAATGTACAACACAGTAAATATAACTAACGATGCTATATGTTATACATCAAAGTTGTTAATAAGGGTAAATTCTAGGAGTTGTCATAACAAGGAAAATATTATTTTTCTTTCTTTAATCTTGTATCTGTATGAGATAATGGATGTTCACTAAACGTATTGTGATAATCATTTGATGATATACGTAAGTCAAATCATTATGCTGTATACCTTAAAATTATAGTAGTATATGTCAATTACATCTCAAACTGAAAGAAAAAATATCGCTGAAACGTACTATGATTTTCTTGTGTTTCAATAATGTGGAATCCTTATACCATGACTTAGCAGAAACAACACAACGAATAAAACAGATAAGACAAATAAAATAACACAACAAATAAAGACATTTCTGTTAACATTTGGATTACTTTTCAATGCTATACATCCACCATCAGTCTCCCATTTACACAATTAGATGTTTCATTTTTAATCTCTGTGTATTATTTCTTTGGTCACATCTTCCAGAAGTATTCCTAGGTTTCCCAAAACAACAATTTCAAGAGCAGATTGCTTGCTGAATTGAATTTAGTACCACTCTATTTTGTTAATTCTCTTCTCATAAGGTTTAGAGAAAATGGGATTCTCTGTCCTATATTTCCCATGAAAAATGCAAAAATATGAATAGGCAAAAAGTGATATTTGGCCTACATTAAGCTACGAAGTCATCCCATTTACAATAATGTATATTTAATGAACTTCAGTACATTTACTCAGGGCTTCCCTGTGGCTCAGCTGGTAAAGAATCTGCCTGCAATTCGGGAGACCTGGGTTCGATCCCTCGGTTGAGAAGATCCCCTGGAGAAGGGAAAGGCTACCCACTCTAGTTTTCTGGCCTGGAGAATTCCATGGACTGTATAATCCATGCGGTTGCAAAGAGTCAGACACAACTGAGCGACTTCTACTTTCAGAGCTTCAAAAGGGCTTCCCAGGTGGTATGACTGGTAAAGAACATGTCTGTTAATGCAGGAGATGTAAGAGAGATATGGGTTCTATCCCTGGGATGGGAAGATCCCCTGGAGAAGGGCATGGCAACCCATTCCAGTATTCTTGCCTGGAGAATCTCAGGGTCAGGCTACCGGTCAATAGGGTCATAAAGAGTCAGATACAACTGAAGTAACTTAGGACACACGCATGCAGAGTTTCACAAATCCAAGGTGTTGATCAGCAGCAGTACAGCCTCGTGTGAAGAGGCCAGGCTATACAGTCAGATAGTTTGCTCTTGTTTGAATTCAGACCTTGTGTGTGATAGCTCACTGACCTTAAGCAAGTTTTCTGACTATATTTCACTTCCCAACAATAAAATGAGGCTGGCAATAATAGTGCCAATATAATGAGACTAGCGGAGATCAAAAGGATAATCCAAGTATATTGCTTAAAAAAGAATATGGCACATAGTAGACTCCTAATAAATGTCATCTTTTATTATTATTAATCACAATCCCCTCTATCCACCAGTCTCCAATTCTTACCTAGAGTGTTTAAAGTAAAAAGCCAACCACATGCTTCCCTGGTGGCTCAGTTGGTAAAGAATATGCCTGCAATGTGGGACCTGGATTCGACCCCTGGGTTGGGAATATTCCCTGGAGAAGGCAACAGGCACCCATCCCAGTATTCTGGCCTAGAGAATTCCATGGACTTTACAGTCCATGGGGTCACAAAGAGTCGGTCACAACTGAGTGACCTTCACTCATGATACAGTACCTGAAATACAGAGGAGCAAGCACAGGAAGTTTGTTTCCTCTTGAAAACAGTAGATCTAGTTCAATTATTGTTACATTATCTATATTTTTAAAAAACCAAGAATTTCAGGCCATTGAGTAAAGGTATTTAGAACAACCCCTAAAACTTGTAGTTATCTCTTCCTATTAAAAAAGGACTGTGACACCCCAAACAAAGACCATGTTATGTACACATTCTGAAAGTTTGGAAACAGTTTTACTGAAAACTGCAGAGTGATAAATAGGCCCAGAGAAGATTTGTAAGGCAGACATAACTTTCTCAGGTTGAAGCTTAATCACACATTCTCATTCTAAAAAGGAGATATGACTCAGCACTCATGTAAACAAGCATTTTTTGACCTAAACATCAGACAATTTTATCGCAATGGTGGATGTTTTCATCTTAGCAAAATTGGGTGGTCAACTGGAGCACTACAAAATTGTTTTCAGTATTTGTGAAGAAATCAATTGAAGTCAATGCCCAAGCAAAAAGAGTAGTATATCAAGACGGTTTAGATACAAAATCATGTAAAATTAACTTGAATCACAAACAAATTCAATTGTATTTCAATGAAATTTATTAATATTCACATAAGAATGTTTCTTAAAGGTAGATATTTTACATTCTTTTGCCATGCTTACAAATTTAGGAAAACAATACTACACAAATCTTATAAAAATAAATCTGCCATTCTCACAAACATTAATTAACAAGAATATGAACATTAATTTCTCTGATTCAAGGATTTAAGTTTTCATCTTTATAAATCCTAGATCCATGACTTCTTCAGTTTGAATGATTCACAACAAATGTAACAAAAGAGAACATAAATCACAATTTCCTACCCTGACAGTTAAAATGGGGAATCCATCAGATTTTCTTAACATTTTCTAAATTTGATTCATTCTTTGAGTTGCTAGGTTATTTTTCTATTGATATTAGGCCTGAATCATTTTTAAAAATCAAATAATGCTTTACTTGTTTCATGCTCTCATTCCTAGTAACTGAAGTCAAGCAACAGAACTTAAGAGTAATCTGAATAATTTTTAACATTCAATGTGCAACCCTCACTTATCTTTTTAAAGAAACATCTTTTTAAATAGTGTACTGTAGGGAGAGTGGATACATGTATATGTATGGCTGAATCCCTTTGCTGTCCACCTGAAACTACCACAACATTTTTAATTGGCTATAAATTTAAAAGAAAATTAAAAATAAAATAGCTAGAAATAAAATAAACAGTGTACTATATTACATCTTGTTCTTCCCAGGTGGCACTAGTGGTAAAGAACCCACCTGCTAATGCAGGAGACATGAGAGAGGCAACTTCGATCCCTGGGTTGGGAAGATCCCCTGGAGAAGAGCGCAGCAAACCCACTCCAATATTCTTGTCCCATGAACAGAGGAGCCTGGTAAGCCACAATCCACAAGGTCGCAAAGAGTCAGACATGAGTGAAGTGACTTAACAAAGCAGAGCACATTGTATCCTAAGAGTGAATCTTTAGTACTACAAAGTGTGGGTTGCCTCTACACTAATGAGGCAAGATTTATAAAGCAGGTGCTCATACACTTCTTTGTGATGAAAACGGTCTACCTAACAAGAAAAACAACCATGTCCCCCACAAAAACAAGCTGGGGATTCTAATTTAGCATTTGCTGTTCAAAAGTATTTGAGGACAGCATTTATTAAAATCCAAGCAGCTTCCTCTTCAGTTCGGTTCAGTCCAGTCGCTCAGTCGTGTCCGACTCTTTGTGACCCCATGAATCGCAGCACGCCAGGCCTCCTTGTCCATCACCAACTCCCGGAGTTCACTCAGACTCACGTAAATCGAGTCAGTGATGCCATCCAGCAGTCTCATCCTCTGTTGTCCCCTTCTCCTCCTGCCCCCAATCCCTCCCAGCATCAAAGTCCTTTCCAATGAGTCAACTCTTCTTAGTTATCAGTAAAACAAATATAAAATGTGTGCTACAATATATATCTTGGTCTGATTTGGATTAGTCAAAGATATTCAGGGAAAAATGACCATTTGGGCCAGTCTCTAACATATGGAATACTGTACTCAGGATACATTTATTCTACCAGTATTGTCTACTCGACCATAAACATGCTTTTGAAATAATCAAACAGTTGCTAAGATCACTTTCCATCAGCACTGTGGAAAATGTGCTGACTGTAAAGCATTCTGGAATAACATTTTCTGCACCACAGGTGAAAACTTGGCTGGTTCTACAGGGTTCAAGCAGTTAAACTTTGGCATCTAGGACAAGTCTACCACAGGCAAGAGAGGTAACCGACAGACTTCACATGTCAATATACTGATTTTCAATGCATGATTAACTCGGAATGACAAAAATCTGGATTAACCAGGGTGGCTCAGACAGTAAAGAAACTGCCTGCAATGTGGGAGACCCAGGTCCAAACCCTGGGTTGAGAAGATCCCCTGGAGAAAGGATGGTTACCCACTCCAGTATTCTTGCCTTGAGAATTCCATGGGCAAAGGAGCCTCGGGTTGCCAGGGGTTAGCAGTCCATGGGATCACAAACAGTTGGAGACAACTGAGCAACTAATCACTTTTCTTCAAAAGTGTGAATGGTTATTTATACCACTGACTTATATAAGTCAACTGAAAAAGATGAAAAACACATTCTTAATAACATCAAGGTTTATGCTTCTCCTACTATAGGGAATTAAATCCTCCCCCCCAAAATGACTAACTGTGGAAATTGTTAGGTGAATGAACTGAGTTGTGATTACCTCTTCAAATTCACTCTTCAGAACTTCCACCTGCGCATTTTACTAGCCCCACTACTTAAGACTTTTCCGCATTATCTGACTATAAATATCTAGCCCATTCACAGCTTTTCCTGACCTCCGGTTATTCAGTTCAGTTCAGTTGCTCAGTCGTGTCCGACTCTTTGCGACCCCACGAATCGCAGCATGCCAGGCCTCCCTATCCATCAGCAACACCCAGAATTCACTCAGACTCACGTCCATCAAGTCCGTGATGCCATCCAGCCATCTCATCCTCTGTCGTCCCCTTCTCCTCCTGCCCCTAATCCCTCCCAGCATCAGAGTCTTTTCCAATGAGTCAACTCTTCGCATAAGGTGGCCAAATTACTGGAGTTTCAGCTTTAGCATCATTCCTTCCAAAGAAATCCCAGGGTTGATCTCCTTCAGAATGGACTGATTGGATCTCCTTGCAGTCCAAGGGACTCTCAAGAGTCTTCTCCAACACTACAGTTAAAAAGCATCAATTCTTCAGCACTCAGCCAACTCTCACATCCATACATGACTACTGGAAAAACCATATCCTTGACTAGATGGACCTTAGTTGGCAAAGTAATGTCTCTGCTTTTGAATATGCTATCTAGATTGGTCATAACTTTTCTTCCAAGGAGTAAGCGTCTTTTAATTTCATGGCTGCAATCACCATCTGTAGTGATTCTGGAGCCCAGAAAAATAAAGTTTGACACTGTTTCCACTGTTTCCCCATCTATTTCCCATGAAGTGATGGGGACTGGATGCCATGATCTTCTTTTTCTGAATGTTGAGCTTTAAGCCAACTTTTTCACTCTCCTCTTTCACTTTCATCAAGAGGCTTTTTAGTTCCTCTTCACCTTCTGCCATAAGGGTGGTATCATCTGCATATCTGAGGTTATTGATATTTCTCCTGGCAATCTTGATTCCAGCTTGTGTTTCTTCCAGCCCAGCGTTTCTCATGATGTACTCTGCATATAAGTTAAATAAGCAGAGTGACAATATACAGACTTGACATATTCCTTTTCCTATTTGGAACCAGTCTGTTGTTCCATGTCCAGTTCTGACTGTTGCTTCCTGACCTGCATACAGGTTTCTCAAGAGGCAGGTTACATGGTCTGGTATTCCCATTTCTTTCAGAATTTTCCAAAGTTTATTGTGATCCACACAATCAAAGGCTGTGGCATAGTCAATAAAGCAGAAATAGATGTTTTTCTGGAATTCTCTTGCTTTTTCCATGATCCAGCACATGTTGGCAATTTGATCTCTGGTTCCTCTGCCTTTTCTAAAACCAGCTTGAACATCTGGAAGTTCACGGTTCACTTATTGCTGAAGCCTGATTTGGAGAATTTTGAGCATTACTTTACTAGCATGTGAGAGGAGTGCAATTGTGCAGTAGTTTGAGCATCTTTGGCATTGCCTTTCTTGGGGATTGAAATGAAAACTGATCTTTTCCAGTCCTGTGGCCACTGCTGAGTTTTCCAAATTTGTTGGCATATTGAGTGCAGCACTTTAACAGCATCATCTTTCAGGATTTGAAATAGCTCTACTGGAATTCCATCATCTCCACTAGCTTTGTTCGTAGTGATGCTTTCTAAGGCCCACTTGACTTCACATTCCAGGATGTCTGGCTCTAGATGAGTGATCACACCATCGTGATTATCCGGGTAGTGAAGATCTTTTTTGTATAGTTCTTTTGTGTATTCTTGCCATCTCTTCTTATTAGGTACCCCCAAGATATGATCTCACACTTTTATAATGCTGTTCAAAAATGTAACTGGATAACTGTCTGCTTAATTCTGTACTTAATGTGTTCCTCCTCCCTAGATGAGCAGCTATATAAACGCAGTGGCAGCCCCTCCCTTCTTCCCTGAGTACCAAACGCTGCTGGCCAGAGCCCACCAGACACAAATCCTCACACAGGTTGCTGATGACTGTTAACTGTGAACACAGCCAGCCTACAAAAAGTATGAGCATGAACAGAATAGCAGTGTATCTATGTTCCTATCCTCAAAACAACTATCAACAATGTGCCAATTTCTAAATGATTTTTTTTAAAGAATTATTTTGAAACACCTAAAATTTCATCCTATCTTATCTCATTCTTTCCAAAAGTGATTTCTTGCTTTAGCTGATATGTATCAGTTATCAAAACACAAGTCCATGTGCCTGATGCACACTGAGGGCAAACAATACCAAAATGTCAGTTTGAAACAGAGAAAGGTTTATTGCAAGACCCTGAGAGCAGGTGGGTGGCTTGTGCTGTAAAACCCTCAAATTAACAAAAAACTCTCAGCAAAGCCCTTTTCTAGGAAAGGTGAAGGAGGGGTATGTTTAGTTGTTGGAAACTTCTTGGTATAAGATCCTTTGTTCTTGAGGTCAGGTCAGTTCAGTTTAGTCACTCAGTCATGTCCAACTCTTTGTGACCCTGTGGACTGCAGCATACTAGGCTTCCCTGTCCATCACCAGCTCCTGGAGCTTACTCAAACTCATGTCCATCAAGTCAGTAATGTCATCAAACCATCTCATCCCTTGTCATCCCCTTATCCTCCTGTCTTCAACCTTTCCCACCATCAGGATCTTTTCCAATGAGTCAGTTCTTCGCATCAGGTGGCCAAAGTACTGGAGTTTCATCTTCAGCATCAGTCCTAGCAATGAATATTCAGGACTGATTTCCTTTAGGATGGACTGGTGGATCTCCTTGCAGTCCAGGAGACTCTCAAGAGTCTTCTCCAACAATACAGTTCAAAAGCATCAATTCTGTGGTGCTCAGCTTTCTTTATAGTCCAATTTTCACATCCATACACGACTACTGGAAAAACCATAGCCTTGACTAGACAAGCCTTTGTTGGCAAAGTGATGTCTCAGCTTTTTAATATGCTGTCTAGGTTGGTCATAACATTTCTTCCAAGGAGCAGGTGTCTTTTAATTTCATGCCTGCAATCACCATCAGTAATGATTTTGAAGCCCCCCAAAATAAAGTCTCTCACTGTTTCCACTGTTTCCCCACCTATTTGCCATGAAGGGATGGGACAAGATGCCATGATCTGTTTTCTGAATGTTGAGCTTTAAGCCAACTTTTTCACTCACCTCTTTCACTTTCATCAAAAGGCTCTTTAGTTCTTCTTCACTTTTTGCCATAAAGGTGGTGTCATTTGCGTACCTGAGGTTATTGATATTTCTCCCAGCAATCTTGATTCCAGCTTGTGCTTCATGCAGCCCGGCAGTTTGCATGATGTACTCTCCATATAAGTTAAATAAGTAGGGTGACAATATACAATTTTGATGTACTCGTTTCCCAATTTGGAACAAGTCTGTTGTTCCATGTCCAGTTCTAACTGTTGCTTCCTGATTTGCATACAGATTTCTTAAGAGGCAGGTCAGGTGGTCTGGTATTCCCACCTCTTTTAGAATTTTCCAGTTTCTTGTGATCCACACAGTCAAAGGCTTTGGTGTAATCAATAAAGCAGAAGTATGTCTTTTTCTTGAAGTCTCTTGCTTTTACAATGATCCAATGGATGTTGGTTCCTCTGCCTTTTCTAAATCCAGCTTGAACATCGGGAAATCTTTGGTGAAGCCTCGCTTGGAGAATTTTGAGCATTAATTTACTAGTGTGTGAGATGAGCGCTATTGTGTGGTAGTTTGAACATTCTTTGGCATTGCCTTTATTTGGGATTGGAATGAAAACTGACCTTTTCCAATCCTGTGGCCACTGCTGAGTTTTCCTTATTTGCTGGCATATTGAGTGCAGCACTCTCACAGCACCAGCTTTTAGGATTTGAAATAGCTCAGCTGGAATTCCATCACCTCCCCTAGCTTTGTTCATAGTGATGCTTCCTAAGGAATGATCAGGTAATAGTGCTGTGCTGTGCTTTGCTTAGTTGCTCAGTCATGTCTGACTCTTCGCAATCCCATGGACTGTAACCCACCAGGCTCCTCTGTCCTTGGGGATTTTCCAGGCTAGAATACTGGAGTGGGTTGCAATGCCCTCCTCCAGGGATCTTCCCAACCCAGGGATCAAACCCAGGCCTCCCACATTCGAGGCAGGTTCTTCACCATTGGAGCCACCAAGGAACCCCATGAAAACTGCAGGGAGTAGCCTTTCCCTTCTCCAGGAGATCTTCCAACTCAGGAATTGAACTAGGGTCTCCAGCAGGCGGATTCCTTACCAGCTGAGCTACCAGGGAAGCCCTGGTCAGGTAACTAAGGTAACTAAATTCCTGTGAATCTCCACCAAAGGAATATTATTCTCTGTTCTGACCAGAAAGGGCAGAATCTCCAGGCACAGTTTTCAGCCTCCGAGGTCCAGGTCCTGTCGAAGTGGAAGCAGATCTTAGTTGACCACTCCCTCAGGGCCTCCCCAAATGCTGTCCACTTGTCATGGCTGAGAGAGCCAGGTGCCAGGACCCAAGGAGCCCTCAAACTCCTCAAGCTGCCCAAACAACAGGGGCAGGTCCCACAGACTATGACCAGGGTGATTGCCACTGCCATTAGGTTGATTGGGGGGGATGGGGGAGAGGGTCACTGCAGCCTCAAAGCCTGGGCCCAGCCAGTGGGCAGCCTTGTCAACAGCTCTGGAGCCCTGACGTCACAGCCCCCAGCCTGTTCTCTGGCACTCCCAGCTCACCCCATGGCTGAGGCCAGGGATAACAGCACGCAGCAATGTCCACATGTGAAGGACTGAGTGAGGTCATGCTCCATTACACAGAGACCCCATGTTTTACAGCAAATGATTTCTAGAACTCAACAGACACTTATGTATTTATTAGGAATGCAGACCATGGTTCAGGTAAATTGAAACTTACATAAATGGTGTACTCTATGTATTCATTTGCAGTTAGTATATTTTTAAGATTTATCTATGTTTTGCTCAGATGCTAAGTACAGTCCATCCCTTTGCAACCTCATGGACTGTAGCCCACCAGGCTCCTCTGTCCATGGGATTCTCCCGACAAGAATACTGGAGTGGGTTGTAATTTCCTCTCTCAGTGAATCTTCCCAATTCAGGGATTTAACTGGGGTCTCCTGCACTGGCAGGCAGATTCTTTACCACAAGCACCAACTGGGAAGCCCTTTATCTATGTTGGATACATAAATATTAGATAATTGCTTTATGTACAGGTGCTATTAGTTCTACATAATTATACTGTATCCATTATTTTTCATGTTATTTTATTTTTAACACCTTTATTTAGGTATAAATGTACATATTCAAAGTGTACAATTTGTTGAATTGTGGCATATGTGAAACCATAACCACAAGCAACAGTATAAACGTAGGCTTCACCTCCAAAACTTTTCTGCTTCTTTACAATTTCCTTCCTCTCTCCCACAGCTCAGCTGGTAAAGAATCTGCCTGCAATCCAGGAGACCTGTGTTTGATCTCTGGATTGGGAAGATACCCTGGAGAAGGGAACAGAGACACACTCCAGTATTCTGGCCTGGAGAATCCCATGGACTGTATAGTGCACAGGGTCGCAAAAAGTCAAACACCACTGAGTGACTTTCACTCACTCACTCCCACTTCCATCCTCGTCCCTTCTACCTAGATAATGATTGCTATATTCTTCTGTCAGAAGCTACTTTACAATGTCTAGAATTTTATATTAATGGAAGCATATACTGTGTGCTCTTTTTTTCTGTTTTCTTTCATTCTACATAATTGAGATATATACATGCTGTTTGTATCTGAGTTCATACATTTTAAATGCTGAGTAAGAATTTCATTTCAGGCATGTACCACAATTTGTTTATCCATTCCCCTGTTGATATACATCAGACTGATTTCCAGTTTTGGCTATTATAGAAAAGCAGTCATAAATATGCACTTGTAACTCTTTGTGTAGACATATGATAAGTATATCTTTAAATTCTGAATAAACTGACAGACTGCTTTCTAAATGTTTTTATCATTTTACCTTCCCAGCAGCAGTGTTTAAGAGTTCCAGTTGTTGCACTGGAACTCCTCACAGAAACACAGCATGATTACTTTTTAATTTTAGCTATTTGAATAGTATATAACACATTGTGATTCTGATTGGCATGTCCATAATGACAAAAATGAACTTATTTTCATGTGCTTATTTGCCATCCTTATACCTTTTTCAGTTCAGTTCAGTCTCTCAGTTGTATCTCAGTTATTGTAACCCCATGGACTGCAGTACGCCAGGCTTCCCTGTCCATCACCAACTCCCGGATCTTGCTCAAATTCATGGCCATCGAGTTGGTGATACCATCCAACCATCTCATCCTTTGTCAACCCCTTCTCCTCATGCCTTCAATCTTTCCCAGCATCAGGGTCTTTTCAAATGAGACAGTTCTTCGCATCAGGTGGCCAAAGTACTGGAGTTTCAGCTTTAGCATCAATACTTGCAATGAATATTCAGGACTGATTTCCTATAGGATGGATTGGTTGGATCTCCTTGCAGTCCAAGGACCTCACAAGAGTTTTCTCCAACACCACAGTTCAAAAGCATCAGTTCTGTGGTGCTCAGCTTTCTTTATAGTCCAACTCTCACATTCATACATGACTACTGAAAATCATAGCCTAGACTAGATGGACCATTGTTGGCAAAGTAATGTCTCTACTTTTTTTTTTTTTTTTTTACTTCATTTTACAATACTGTATTGGTTTTGCCATACATCTCTACGCTTTAATATGCTGTCTAGGTTGGTCATAGCATTTCTTCCAAGGAGCTAGTGTCTTTTAATTTCATGGCTGCAATCACCATCTGCAGTGATTTTGGAGTCCAAGAAAATAAAGTCTGTCACTGTTTTCATTGTTTCCCCATCTATTTGCCATGAAGTGATGGGACTGGATGTGAGAGTTGGACTATAAAGAAAGCTGAGTGTCGAAGAATTGATGCTTTTGAACTGTGGTGTTGGAGAAGACTCTTGAGAGTCCTTTGGACTGCAAGGAGACCCAACCAGTCCATCCTAAAGGAGATCAGTCCTAGGTGTTCATTGGAAGGACTAATGTTGAAACTGAAACTCCAATACTTTGGCCACCTGTTGTAAAGAGTTGACTCATTGGAAAAGACCTTGATGCTGGGAAAGATTGAGAGCAGGAGGCAAAGGGGACAACAGAGGATGAGATGGTTGGATGGCATCACCGACTCAACGGACATGGGTTTGGGTGGACTCCGGGACTTGGTGATGGACAGGGAGACCTGGCATGCTGCAGTTCATGGGGTCACAGAGTTGGACATGACTGAGTGACTAAACTGAACTGAGCTGATGGGACTGGATGCCATGATCTTTGTTTTCTGAATGTTGAGCTTTAAGCCAACTTTTTCACTCTCCACTTTCACTTTCATCAAGAGTCTCTTTAATTCCTCTTCACTTTCTGCCATAAGGGTGGTGTTATCTACATATCTGAGGTTATTGATATTTCTCCCAGCAATCTTGATTCCAGCTTGTGCTTCTTCAGTTAAATAGGCAGGGTGACAATATACAGCCTTGACGTACTCCTTTTCCTATTTGGAACCAGTCTGTTGTTCCATGTCCAGTTCTAACTGTTGCTTCCTGACCTGCATATAGGTTTCTCAAGAGGCAGGTCAGGTGGTCTGGTATTCCCATCTCTTGAAGAATTTTCCACAGTTTACTGTGATCCACACCATCAAAAGCTTTGGCATAGTCAATAAAGCAGAAATAGATGTTTTTCTGGAACTCTCTTACTTTTTCGATGATCTAGCACATGTTGGCAATTTGATCCCTGGTTCCTCTGCCTTTTCTAAAACCAGCTTGAACATCTGGAAGTTCACAGTTCATGTATTGCTGAAACCTCGCTTGGAGAATTTTGAGCATTACTTTGCTAGCGTGTGAGATGAGTGCAATGGTGCGGTAGTTTGAGCATTCTTTGGCATTGTATTTCTTTGGGATCGGAATGAAAAAGGACCTTTTCCAGTCCTGTGGCCACTGCTGCATTTTCCAAATTTGCTGACATATTTAGTGCAGCACTTTTACAGCATCATCTTGTAGGATTTGAAATGGCTCAACAAGAATCTTTCAGCTTTAGTATGTCTGAAAAAAAGCTTTCTTTTGCCCTTCTTTTTAAACTATATTTTGGCTGGGTATAGAAGTTTAGGTTCTTTTTTTTTCTTTTATCACTTGAAAGACATTATTGTTCTATCTTTTTTAGTGTTTCAAATGGGAAATATGCTGTCATATTTATCTTTGTTACACTGCATATAACATTTCTTTCTTTTCTCTGTCTGTGCTTTGATATCTGTTCAAGTCATCTCTATCATGCTTTGTCATTATGAAAAGTTTCTATTGTTGTGTTCTAAAGTTCATTAATCTTTCTTTTTGTGTCATCTCTAATTGACCATTAATACTTTTCAATGTATTTTTCATGTCATTCATTATAGTTCTTATTTCTAGAAGTTAGTTTGCATCTTTATAATTTTTTGGTATCTCTATTCAAGCATCTGAAATACAGAGTTGATCAACTGTTTTCTTTGTCCTAATTATGGGTCATGCTTTCTACTTCTTTCCTCACTGTGTAAGTGTAATTTGTGTTGAGATTCCAGACACTGTGAATTCTACTTTGTTGGGTGCTGGTTAGTTTTGTATTTCTATATGTGTTCTTGAGCTTTGTACTGGGACACAGCTAAGTTGGTTGCAAAAAATTAAGCCTTTTGGATCTTGCTCTCAAAACTTACTAGGCAATATCAAAGTGTTGACAAATCTAGAGTTAATTACTCCTTAATACTGAGGTAAATCCCTCCTGAGTCCTAAAACCAGTGTCTCATAACTCATGAGATTTTTCCAATCTTGCTAGCCTAAACTGGTATTATCACTGAATGTGTGTGAGTACCAAACACACTTCCTTCTAATTATTTTAGTGATTCTTTATCGGCCTCGGGTCTTTTCCTCACACATGTATACTCATCAGCACTTAGCTGATTACGAGTAGGGAACTCTCTGAAGGGCTCCAGAATTTTCTGTCTGTCCTACAGTCTCCTCTCCAGTATTCTGTCCTGCACATGCTAGGTACCTCAGTTTGCCCATAATCACAGCTTGGTTTCCTCAACTCAGCAAGTCCACCAGTGTATGATGACAATCATGTGTCTCCACTGTGCCCTGAAATCTCTGCCAGTGTAGAAATATGGACCATATTATGGCTCATCTCTCTTACTGCCCACCTCTCAAGGATCACTGTACATTGATGTCCAACTGCTGTTGTCTTGTAAACTGCTGCCACACATAATTTAACACAGGAGCTAAATTTGGTCTCCCTTACTGCGTCTTCAACAGGAGTAGTAATCCCCAATAGGTAAGCCTCTTCTTTCTCCAAATGAGAACATGGTTAATTTTCACAATAAAAATGGTGTTGCAAAAAAAAAAAAAAAATGGTGTTGCAATAAACATGCCTATACGGCTCTTGTCTCCAGGGTATATAACTAGGAATTGAATTTTAGTATCACAGGTATTAAAGATGTATGCAGGTACATCTTTACTGAAAAATTATTCTCAAACTCAGCTCTTTCAATCCATATCGCTACCAATAACTTATGGTAATTAGAGTTCCCACATATGTTCATTAACATTCCACCTACAGTACAGTTTTATTAGTTTTTACTAATCTGCAATTTGCATTGCCCAGATTATGAGTTAGTTTAATATATATTGGAATTTCTTCCTTAGAAAGTTGCCTGTTCAAAAGCTTAGCCTATTTTTTAATTGAAGTATAGTTAATTTACTTAGTTTCAGGTATACAACAAAGTGATTCAGTTTATATTATATATATAATTATATATATACATTATATATATATATATATATATATATAGGCTTTCCTGATGCCTCAGATAGCATATACATATAAATAAATACTCTTTTCCAGATTATTTTTCATTATCACCATACTTATGTGCAGTCACTAAATCATACCTGACACTATGTGATCTTACAGACAGCTTCCCTCTAGGCTCCTCTGCCCATGAGACTTCCCAGGCAAGAATACTGGAGTGGGTTACATTTCCTTCTCTAAGGGATCTTCCAGACCCAGTGATTAAATCTGTCTCTTTTGCATTGGCAAGTATGTTCTTTATCACTGAGCCACCAGGGAAGCCCATTTTTCATTACAGGTCATTACAAAATATTGAATATAGTTCACTGTGCTTTACAATATGTTCTTGTTGGTTATCTGTTTTATATATAGTAGTGTGTATATGTTAATCCCAAACTCCTAACTTATCTCTCCCTCCCCCACCCCTCAGTTCAGTTCAGTTCAGTCGCTCAGTCATGTCTGACTCTTTGTGACCCCACGAATCACAGCACACCAGGCCTCCCTGTCCATCACCATCTCCCAGAGTTCACTCAGACTCAGGTCCATCAAGTCCGTGATGCCATCCAGCCATCTCATCCTTGGTCGTCCCCTTCTCCTCCTGCCCAAAATCCCTCCCAGCATCAGAATCTTTTCCAATGAGTCAACTCTTCCCATGAGGTGGCCAAAGTACTGGAGTTTCAGCTTTAGCATCATTCCTTCCAAAGAAATCCCAGGACTGATCTCCTTCAGAATGGACTGGTTGGATCTCCTTGCAGTCCAAGGGACTCTCAAGAGTCTTCTCCAACACCACAGTTCAAAAGCATCAATTCTTCAGCACTCAGCCTTCTTCACAGTCCAACTCTCACATCCATACATGACCACAGAAAAAACCATAGCCTTGACTAGATGGACCTTAGTCGGCAAAGTAATGTCTCTGCTTTTGAATATACTATCTAGGTTGGTCATAACTTTTCTTCCAAGCAGTAAGCGTCTTTTAATTTCATGGCTGCAGTCACCATCTGCAGTGATTTTGGAGCCCAAAAAAATAAAGTCTGACACTGTTTCTGTTTCCCCATCTTTTTCCCATGAAGTGATGGGACCAGATGCCATGATCTTTGTCTTCTGAATGTTGAGCTTTAAGCCAAGTTTTTCACTCTCCTCTTTCACTTTCATCAAGAGGCTTTTTAGCTCCTCTTCACTTTCTGCCATAAGGGTGGTGTCATCTGCATATCTGAAGTTATTGATATTTCTCCCGGAAATCTTGATTCCAGCTTGTGTTTCTTCCAGCCCAGCGTTTCTCATGATGTACTCTGCATATAAGTTAAATAAGCAGGGTGACAATATACAGGCTTGACGTACTCCTTTTCCTGTTTGGAACCAGTCTGTTGTTCCATGTCCAGTTCTAACTGTTGCTTCCTAACCTGCATACAGATTTCTCAAGAGGCAGGTTAGGTGGTCTGGTATTCTCTTTCAGAATTTTCCACAGTTTATTTTCTATGTCTGTGAGTCTATTTATGTTTTGTAAATAGTTCTTTGTATAATTCTTTTAGATTCTACATATAAGTCATAACATGTGGTATTTGTCTTTTTGTCTTCACTTAATATGAAAATCTCTAGGTCCATCAATGTTGTTGCACATGGCATTATTTTATCTTTTTTCATGGCTGAGTAAAACACACACACCACATCTTCTTTATCCATGCTTCCTTCAATGGACATTTAGGCTGCTTCCATGTCTTGGCTATTATAAACAGCAATACTATAAACACAAAGGTGAATGTATCTTTTTGCATTACAGTTTTCTCCATATATATACCCAGGAATCAGACTGCAGGATCATACAGTAACTCTATTTTTACTTTTTAAGGAACATCCATACTGTTCTCTATAGTGGTTACACCAATTTACCTTCCCAACAAGAGTGTACAAGGGTTCACTTTTCCTAAAGGATGATTCTTAAACCACTCATTGCTTCCATGCATAGTTATTTGGAATTCTTAATATAAGATGAGTAATAAGACATTACATTTGAGTTATGTTTCTAAAATTTCTACCTGTAGCACACAGAATCCAGAGGGCACAAACTCAGTAGCTGGGGTGTGCAGCCTTAGTTGCCTGAAGCCACGTGAAATCTCAGTTCCCTGACCAGGGATCAAATCCACATCCCCTGCATTGGAAGGTGGACTTTCAACCACTGGACCAACAGGGAAATCTCCCACTTAGTTTTTTTTTGTTTTTGTTTTTTTTTACTTTACAATTCTGTATTGGTTTTGCCATACATTGACATGAATCCACCATGGGTGATGACCCAGAGAGATGTTGTGGGGAGGGGAGTCGGAGGGGGGTTCATGTTTGGGAACGCATGTACTCCCACTTAGTTTTTAAATTGAATTTTTTGTCATTCAGAAGTTTTAAATTTTAAAATAGGTGAATACAACATTTTCTCTTTTTATAATCTATGTTTATCGTGTATAGTAACTTCTTCCCTAATTTGGGATTTGAAGTATACAATTACCTGAATTAGTGTCCATTTAACAGACTAACTGTGGCTCAGATCATGAGCTCCTTAGTGCAAATTTCAGGCTTAAAGTACAGAAAGAAGGGAAAGCCACTAGGCCATTCAGATATGACCTAAATCAAATCCATATTATTTATACAGTGGAGGTGAAGAATAGATTCAGTGGATTAGATCTGGTAGACAAAGTGACTAAGGAACTATGGATGGAAGTTTGTAACACTGTAGAGAAGGCAATGATCAAAAGAATCCCAAAGAATAGGCAATGCAAGAAGATGAAGTGGTTGTCTGAGGAGAACTTACAAATATATGAGGAAAGAAGAAGAAGCAAAAAGAAAGATATATGCTATTGAATGCAGAGTTCCAGAGAATGGCAAAGAGAGATAAGAGGGTCTTTTTTAATGAACAATGCAGAGAAACAGAGGAAGACAATAGAATGGGTAAGACTAAAGATCTCTTCAAAAAAATTGGAGAGATTGAGGGACTATTTCATGCAAGCATGGGCATGATAAAAGACAGAAGCAGTAAGGACCAATCAGAAACAGAAGAGATTAAGAAGAGGTGGCAAGAATATACAGAAGAACTGTACATAACAGGTCTTAATGAACCACAACAGTGTGGTCACTCACCTAGAGCCAGATATCCAAGGAGTGTGAAGTCAAAAGGGCTTTAGGAAGCATTACTATGAACAAAACTAGTGGAAGTGATGGAATTCCAGTTGAGCTATTTAAAATCATCAGAGATGATGCACTTAAAGTGCTGCACTCAATATGTCAGCAAATTTTGAAAACTCAGCAGTAGACACAAGACTGGAAAATGTCAGGTTTCATTTCAATCCCAAAGAAGGGCAATGCTCAAGAATGTTCAAACTACCATACAACTGTGTTCATTTCACATGCCAGCAAGATTATGCTCAAAATCCTCCAAGCTAGGTTTCAGCACTATGTGAACAGAGAACTTACAGATGGATAGCTGGGTTTTAAGAGGCAGAGGAACCAGAGATCAAATTGCCAACATCTGTAGGATCATGGAGAAAGCAAGGGAGTTCCAGAAAAAAACATCTACTTCTGCTTCAACAGCTAAACTGAAGCCTTTGACTATGTGGATAATGTAAAAAAAAAAAACTGTGAAAATTCTTAAAGAAACCAAACCACCTTACCAGCCTCCAAAGAAACCTGTATGCAGGTCAAGAAGTAATAGTCAGAACCAGACATGGAACAATGTTCTGGTTCAAAATTGGGAATGCAGTATGACAAGGCAATATATTGTCACCCTGCTTATTTAACTTACATGCAGAGTACATGCAAAATGCAGGCTAGCTGAATACTAGCTGGAACCAAGATGTCAGGAGAAATAACAACTTCAGAGATGCATATGATACCACTCCATGGCAGAAAGTAAAGAGGAACTAGAGTCTCTTGATGAAGCTGAAAGAGGAGAGAGAAAAAGGTGGCAGAACACTTAAGATCAGTGCCGCCAATCCCATTACTCCATGGCAAATAGAAGAGGAAAAACTGGAAACAGTGTCAGATTTTAGCATCCTAGGCTCCATCTTCCTGTAGCCATGAAATTAAAAAATGCTTGCTTCTCTGAAGGAAAGCTATGACAAACCTAGACAGTATTAGCAGAGACATCACTTTGCCAACAAAGTCTGCAGAGTCACCTGAATAAACCATGGTTTTTCCAGTAGTCACATACAGATGTGAGAGTTGAACCATAAAGAAGGCTGAGAGCCAAAGAACTGAGGCTTTTGAATTGTGGTGTTGGAGAAGACTCTTGAGAGGCCCTTGAACTGCAAGGAGATCAAATCAGTCAATCCTGAAGGAAATCAACCCTGAATATTCACTGGAAGAACTGATGATGAAGCTGATCCTCCAATACTTTGGGCACCTGATGCAAAGAGTCAATCAGTGGGAAAGACCCTGAAGATAAGAAAGACTGAAGGCAGAAGGAGAAGGGGGCAGCAGAGAATGAGGTGCTTAGGTGGCATCACCGACTCAATGGACATGAATCTGAGCAAACTCTGGGAGATAGTGAAGGACAGAGAAGCCTGGCGTGCTGCAGTACATGGGGTTACAATGAGTGGGACATGATTCAGCGACTGAACAACAACGGGGAATAAGACCGCACAGGCCACAACCAGTTTCTCTGGTGGCTCAAGTGGTAAAGAATCTCCTTGCAATGCAGGAGCCAGGAGACTCGGGTTTGATCACTGGGTCAGGAAGATCCCCTGGAGTAGAAAATAGCACCCCACTCCAGTATTCTTGCCTGGAAAATCCCATGGACAGAGGGTCCTGGTAGGCTACAGTCCATGGGGTCCCAAAGAGTCAGAAAGGACTGAGCAACTGACACACTTTGCCACAACCAAGAGTTTACATAACTAAAGATCCTGCATGCCATAGCAAACATCTAAGATCCAGAATGTTGCAATTAAGACTTGTGCAGCCAAATTAATTACTTAAATTATATAAGAAACAAACCAAACAAATAAATATAACAAAATGGAAACAGACTTACAAAGAACGTATCACTAGTTTCCAAATGGGACAGAGGTAGAGGGATAAGCAAAATAGGTAAAGGGTCCTAAGAGGTACAAACTATCAGTTATAAAATAAGCCACAGGAATGTTTTGTACAGCATAGGGAATGTAGTTGATAATATTTTAGCAATTTTCTATGGTGCATGATACATAAAAGTTTGAATCACTATGCTGTACACCTTTAACTAACATAATATTGTAAGTCAACTATAATTTTAAAATTTAAAATAAAACAAAATATTTACTTTTCACATTGTCTTTAATCCATCTGCAATTGTAGATCTATAGTATCTTTTTTTTTCCATAAGAATAGCCAAGAGTCCCAGCATCATTTACTCAAGCACTTTCCCATACTATGTAATGTCTCTCATTTATATATATAAAAACATTCCTTGGCTCTTTTGTTCAGTTAGTCTGTTAGTCTTCACTAATACCTCACTGCCTTCACTACTAAAGATGTAAAATAAAGTTCCATTACTGGAAAAGCAAATTTTGACTACATGGGGCATTTTTACGTCTATGGGAATTTCAGATTCATTTCATCACATTCTAAGAACAATTTGTTTCAATTTTTATTGAAGTGAAGTGAAGTGAAGTCGCTCAGTCGTGTCCGACTCTTTGTGACCCCATGGACTGTAGCCTACCAGGCTCCTCTGTCCACGGGATTTTCCAGGCAATAGAGTCCTGGAGTGGACTGCCATTTCCTTCTCCAGGGGATCTTCCCAACCCAGAGATCGAACCCAGGTCTCCCGCATTGTAGACAGACACTTTACCATCTGAGCCACCAGGGAAGATACTTGAAACAACTTTAAATTGTGGATTAACCTTTGAAGAACAGATATAATTACCATCTTTATTTCTTTCATTCACAAATATTACATATATTTCCTGTTTCTCTAGCTATTCTTTTATGTTTTTGAATAAAGTTCTATATGTTTTTCATGAAGATCTTATAAAATGTTTACTATATTTATTAATAGTCTTCAATTATTTGTTTCAGGTACAGAGAGTGCTGCTGTTATTTATATGTTGGTCTAATATCCAGCAACCTTAATTTTCTCTAATAATTAGTTATTAGCTTGGCCATGTTTTTTAAGAAAACTGTTATCAGTTTTCATCATTTGCTTTGAATTCTTATGACTTTTGTATTTTTCATGTCTCAGTACCATGGGCAGAATCTTGAGTCAGTGGTAAGTACAATGAGTGATAAGGGGCTTCACTTTCTCCCAATTCCAAGGAAAAATTGTCCTGCCTTTATAGTTGTGTTATTTGATATAGATGTTTAGTTGATCCTCTTTATTAAACAACTATTGTTTTCCCTTTTTACTCATGAATAGGCATTGAATTTAAATAGGTGCTTTTATTAAATGGCTAATAGGATGACTATCATTTCAAACACTATTTGATTGTGATGAATTATTGGTATTTATGAAACCAAGTCAATCTTGAATTGATTGGCCATTATCCTTCATTTTTTACATATAACTATGTCTATCCATGCAGTATATTTTTAATTAGAATTGTATCATACACAGTATTTACTCTTTGAGAGTTTCCACACCATGGGGAAGATTTTTGTGTTTAGCTACATAGCTGAAATATTTGCATTTTATTAGCAGCCTGCTTTTCAGTGTCCAGTGTCAAACACTTTTGCTCTGTTAAATAATATGGAACTTATCAGGTAATGAATATTTATACTAATCAATGCCAAGCTTCACCTAGATACTCTTGAACTATTTCTTCCCAACTTTGTGGCTTTAGAAGCTTTTGCATCTAACAGCTGACAACAGTACAAGATGGTTCCCTTTTCTCCACATCCTCTCCAATAGTTATTGTTTATAGATTTTTAAAAGACACCACTCAGAATGGGGGAAAATAACTGCAAATGAAACAACTGACAAAGGATTAATCTCCAGAATATATAAGCAGTTTTTACAGCTCAATATCAGAAAAACAAGCAGCCCAATCAAAATATGGGCAGAAGACTTAAACAGAAACCTCTTCAAAGAAGACATACAGATGGCCAATAAACACATGAAAAGATGCTCAACATCACTGATTACTGCTGCTGCTGCTAAATCACTTCAGTCGTGTCGGACTGTGCAACCCCACAGACAGCAGCCCACCAGGGTCCTCCATCCCTGGGACAAGAGTACTGGAGTGGGTTGCCATTTCCTTCTCCAGGCAAGAATACTGGAGCGGGCTGCCATTTCCTTCTCCAATGCATGCAAATGAAAGGGGAGAGTGAAGTCGCTACAGTCAACCGCATGGACTGTAGCCTACCAGGCTCCTCTGTCCATGGGATTTTCCAGGCAAGAGTACCGGAGTGGGTTGCCATTTCCTTCTCCTAGAGAAATGCAAATCAAAACTACGATGTGGTTATCACCTCACACAAGTCAGAATGTCCATGTTCATCTAAATTTCAAAAGAAACACAAAATCAGTCTAACCTATCTGTCACACTAATGACTCTTGGGATATGCTGAGAAACAGATCACTTTCCTCAGTCTTCCTACTTCACTCCCTTAAGTTTTCTTGTGTCCAGGCCAAAACATTCTTAAATCCTTCAACTGTTCCTCACAAGACATGGTTAGGAATTCAATTAACACCTCTTCAACATCTAGTCAGCCAGGTTCTAAAAAGGATGCTTTTTCAAAAGTGAAAGGAAAAATGGCAAAGGACATTTTCCTGGAGTACAAGGAAAATTCACTGCCTAAAATACTTCAAAAATTCTAAAATATCTTACTTAAAACTTCTCAGATTTCTCTAAATTGATTTTCAGTGTCCTATATATACACAGTTTCTATTTCCACCATCTCTGACAATTAATATATTTTAAAAATTTATTTAAGAATGCTGGAGGAGGGTATTCAGTTCAAAGATATAATTCCATGAAGCGATGATGTCTAAAACATTATTACAGATAAAATCACATTAAATTTCCTAAGATTAATAGGTCCCAGAAAATCTTTTGGTAATCAATAATAAAATGAAATTTAGTCCTGTGCATTATTTATTCATAAACATATTATCATGAGCAGATTTATTTTGTCAATGTTATACAGACAGCAGCATACTAAATATTTATTCATACTTTTATATTTATATCCTTAATATTTATACTTATTTTGCTCATAATCTTGATATACTTTAAAAAATATTTTAAACACAGACTAGCCAACTGATACTTAAAAAAAAAAAAATAAGGGGACTGATACATCCAACTTCAAGACTTATTATAAATCTAGAGTTATCAAGATGGTATGGTATTGACAAAAGAATAAACAAACATATAAATGGAACAGAATAAGAAGGCCAGAAATAGACTCCCACAAGTATATCAACTGATCTTTGATAAAGGAATGAAAGTAATGCAATAGCGCAAAGACAGTCACTTCAACAACTGGTGCTGAAACAACTGGACATTCACATGCAAAAAAAGAAAAGAAAATGAATCTAGACACAGACTCGGGACCCTTCACAAAAACTAACTCAAAATGAATCGCAGACCTAAGCATAGAATGTTGCATGCTCAGTCATGTCCGACTCTTTGCAACCCCATGGACTGTAGGCTGCCAGGCTCCTCGGTCCATGGGATTCTCCAGACAAGAATACTGGAGTGGGTTGCCTTGCCCTCCTCCAGGGGAACTTCCTGTTTTAGGGATCAAATCCAGGTCTACTGCATTGCAGGCAGATTCTTACCATCTGTGCCACTAGGGAAGTCCAAACAGAATACAAAACAAAACACTACTAGAAGATAACAGAGGAATAAACCCAGATAACCTTGGATACAGTGATGACTTGTTAGATAAAACACCAAAGGCATGATCCATGAACGAAAGGATAAACAAGATGATCTTCATTACAGTTAAGAAATTCTGACTGGGAACCCAGTAAGAAGACAAGTCATAGACTGGGAGAAAACATTTGCAAAAGGTACATCCTATAAAGAAGTATTATCCAAAATACACAAAGGACATTTCAAACTCAATAATAAAGAAATGAACAACCCAATTAAAATACATGCCAGAGACTACAGATAAAACAGAAAACATACACATGGTAAACAGGCCTATGAAAAGATGCTCCAAAACACGTATCATTGGTAAAATGAAATTAAAACAACAATAGATGATACGACACTCCTATCAAGATGGCTAAACTTTGAACAGTGACATCAAATGCTGGTGAGGACGTAAAACAATAGGAATTCTTTTATTCGTTGCTGGTGAGAATGCAAAATGGTACAGCCACTTGGTACACCACTTTGGATAACAGTCTGGAAGTTTCTTACAAAACTAAACATACTCTTATTCTCTGATCTAGCCATCAAAATCCTTGCTATATACCCTAGCTTATATCTACACATGCACACACACACACACATACCGGAAAAAAAAAAAAAAAACTGTACAGGAATGTTAATGGCAATTTTATTCTGAGCTGCCAGAAACTGACTGAATCGAGGTGTCTTTTAATAGATGAAATAATTGTCTTGTCAATAAAACACTATTTTTACTTGTCAATAAAATACTATTCAACACCAGAAAGAACTGAGCTATCAAGCCATGAAAACATATGAAGGAACTTTAAATACATATTACCAAGTCAAGTGGGCCTTAGAAAGCATCAATACGAACAAAGCTAGTGGAGGGGATGGAATTCCAGTTGAGCTATTTCAAATCCTGAAAAAATGATGCTGTGAAAGTGCTGCACTCAATATGCCAGCAAATTTGGAAAACTCAGCCGTGGCCACAGGACTGGAAAAGGTCAGTTTTCATTCCAATCCCAAAGAAAGGCAATGCCAAAGAATGCTCAAACTACCGCACAATTGCACTCATCTCACACGCTAGTAAAGTAATGCTCAAAATTCTCCAAGCCAGGCTTCAGCAATACGTGAACCGTGAACTTCCTGATGTTCAAGCTGGTTTTAGAAAAGGCAGAGGAACCAGAGATCAAATTGCCAACATCCACTGGATCATGGAAAAAGCAAGAGAGTTCCAGAAAAACATCTATTTCTGCTTTATTGATTATGCCAAAGCCTTTGACTCTGTGGATCACAACAAACTGTCGAAAATTCTGAAAGAGATGGGAATACCAGACCATGTGACCTGCCTCTTGAGAAATCTGTATGCAGGTCAGGAAGCAACAGTAGAACTGGACATGGAACAACAGACTGGGTCCAAATAGGAAAGGAGTACGTCAAGGCTGTATATTGTCACCCTGCTTATTTAACTTATATGCAGAGTACATCATGAGAAACGCTGGACTGGAAGAAACACAAGCTGGAATCAAGATTACTGGGAGAAATATCAATAACCTCAGATATGCAGATGACACCACCCTTATGGCAGAAAGAAAAGAGGAACTAAAAAGCCTCTTGATGAAAGTAAAAGAGGAGAGTGAAAAAGCTGGCTTAAAGCTCAACATTCAGAAAACGAAGATCATGGCATCTGGTCCCATCACTTCATGGGAAGTAGATGGGGAAACAGTGGAAACAGTGTCAGACTTTATTTTTGGGGGCTCCGAAATCACTGCAGATGGTGACTGCAGCCATGAAATTAAAAGACGCTTACTCCTTGGAAGAAAAGTTATGACCAACCTAGATAGTATATTCAAAAGCAGAGACATTACTTTGCCAACTAAGGTCCGTCTAGTCAAGGCTATGGTTTTTCCAGTAGTCATGTATGGATGTGAGAGTTGGACTGTGAAGAAGGCCGAGTGCCGAAGAATTGATGCTTTTGAACTGTGGTGTTGGAGAAGACTCTTGAGAGTCCCTTGGACTGCAAGGAGATCCAACCAGTCCATTCTGAAGGAGATCAGCCTTGGGATTTCTTTGGAAGGAATGATGCTAAAGCTGAAACTCCAGTACTTTGGCCACCTCATGTGAAGAGTTGACTCACTGGAAAAGACTATGATGCTGGGAGGGATTGGAGGCAGGCAGAGAAGGGGACGACAGAGGATGAGATGGTTGGATGTCATCACTGACTCAATGGACATGAGTCTTAGTGAACTCCGGGAGATGGTGATGGACAGGGAGGCCTGGCGTGCTGCGATTCATGGGGTTGCAAAGAGTTGGACACGACTGAGCAACTGAACTGAAGTCAAAGAATCCCATCTGAAAAGACCACATTTTGTATGATTCCAACTATACAACATTACAGAAAAGGAAAAACTATGGAGATCATAAAAACATTATGCAGGAGAGAGGTTACGGTATTTAGGGGGAAGGAGGATTTCATAAAATAGGTGGAGCATAGAACATTTATTGGAGAAGGAAATGGCAACCCACTCCAGCGTTCTTGCCTGGAGAATCCCAGGGACGGAGGAGCCTGGTGGGCTCCCATCTGTGGGGTTGCACAGAGTCGGACACAACTGAAGCGACTTTAGCAGCATCAGCAGCAGAACATTTTTAGGGCAGTGAAACTCTTGTGTGATACAATAGTGGTGGGTATATATCATTACATTTATGTGCAAATCCATATATAACACCAATGTGAATATACAGCACCAAGAATAAACCCTAATGTAAACTATGGACTTTGGGTGATGATGACGTGGCAGTATAGGTTTATCAGTTATAACAAATGTACCCCTCTGTTGGGGAATGTTGATAATGAAGAAGGCTGTGTATGGGGGGGCGGGTATGGGATATATGGGAAATGTGTGTACCTTCTGCTCACTTTTGATCAAAATCACTTTAAAAATAAAGTTTATTTATTCAAAAAAATTCAGAGGATCTTGCGATGGAAGAGATACAAAGTTGACCTAAGGCCTCAGGGTCCTGTTTTAAAAACTAATTGGCTCATTTCCCATTCTTGCACATTTTCTCTATGTAGAGCTCTGTAAGGAGCATCTTCTCACACAAACAAATGCATATATATACATATATATGTACACACAAATGCCATTTATTTTATGAATATTTAATATTATGTGTAACTGGCCCATCATATATCAGAGGCCCCATAAGCATAACAGTGAAGTGTTCTGCCTCTTCAGGGAAAGCAGGACTGCCCACCTACCCTTTACAAACACTGAGCAGAGTGATTCTTATGATCCTCCAAGATATAAATTTCCCTAGTACCCTTCATGAAACAAGAACAATGCTCAACAAGTCTGTAAAACACTACTTTGGCTTTTCTTTGTTTACTTGTTTTCTGCAAGAAAAGCCCTGGAGAAGAGCAGAGCACTGAAAGGTTTTTGCACTGGAGACTGGCTGTAGGTCAAGGATGTTTTCCATGCAGCTTAGATCAGGTTAGAGAGAACACAGCTTGAGCTCGGGGCTCTTTGCATGATTTATAGAGAGATAGGAAAGTATCTGACTTTTTAGTATCATTACTTAGCAGAAATATGCAAAGCAGCTGCAAGGAAAGGTCCTTTTCTTTCTTCTCTGGATGCTCTCTGACATTTGTAATACTGAGTTTCCTTGCTCACAAGGTAGCCCTTTCCTTCTTGTTGCCATCTCTTCCCTGTCATTCTTCAGGCATACTGGTCAGCGGCACTTCAACGGTATCTTTTCTTTCCTTTTCCAGTGCCACTCCCCATTGTTCTCCTACCCAAAGATCTATTTCTTCAAGCTTTCTTCCTTTCTTCTTCATGTGGAACCCATATCATTTGATCTGCTGACAGTTTTCTTTCTTCTTTGATACTCTCTTTTCCACCATTTTTCCTCCCTTTACTCTGAGCTACAAAGATATGCTATCTGCTTCATAAACATCATAGTTCTAAAATTCATTTAAACATTCACTAAATGTCTACTAAGTTCCAGGCAGTGTTTCTGGTGTTAGGAATACGGAATGCACAGGGCCCTTTGGGAATTTAAATAGTTCCAAGCCAGTGTGATAACTACCACCTACAAAACACTATGAAAAGTAAAAGAGAGCAAATCAATGTTTACAATTTATGAATGACTTGTGAAAGACTTCCCCAAAGAGAATAACTGGGCTTGGTCGGGAAGAATAAATAAAAGGTTGTCATAGAATAGAAATAGTTAAGTCTAGCATAGTCAAACACAACAAAATAGGGAAGAACAAATCTGATTCCACATTAGACCTGTTTCTTTCACTTTAACTTTTATATTCTATTGCTTTTGCTTCCAGTTAAGAATGTTGCCTACCTAAAGCCTGAAATACACAAGGCAGCCCATTCTCAAGGCTCTGATTTTTAAGGGTATAATGACTTTCCATTCATATAGAGATAAAAAGTTGCATAATAGAGAATATCATTTGTCTTGTTGGAGATTTCTAGTAACATCATGACCTGATCTATTTGGACAGTTGCAAGAACAAAGGATTCCAACACCAAGAAATCTTCCACAACCAACCACAGCCTTCCCTCACTTTGCTGTGGTTTCAGGCAGTTTGGGGGTTTGGGGAACATGAACTACCTGTTTTCCTTGCATGGTCCTGCAATAAACTCTGCTCCAAACCCCAACATTTTGGTACTGTTTGACCTCACTGTGTGTCAGACACATGAACTTGCATTTGGTAAAAATAAGGCATGAAGGTACTTAGGAAAGAGCATTATATGGAGGAACAGTTCACTGCCATTTGTTAATTTAGGGGTTCTAATCAGAAATGAAGTTAAAAGAAAATGTTGGGAATGGATGATGGAGAATACAGCATATTTCAAGAGCTGGATCATAAAATAAAGACCTCAGGTAAGGCAGTGACAGCAAAGATTAAGGAACAGAGAGATGTGAGACACAATTTTAAGTACTGTAATATAAATAGGAGTCCTTAGACTTCTAAATAGACTCTATAAATTAGAGTCCTTAGAAGGACTCTAAGAGGAACACTTGGTTTCCAGCCTGGGCTCTTTAGGTTGATGGTGAAGACATCCACTAAGATGAAATTCTGGGACAATGTGACAATCGGGAACACAAATTTTAATTTCAGATGTACT
This sequence comes from Oryx dammah, assembly GCF_014754425.2. NCBI lineage: Eukaryota > Metazoa > Chordata > Mammalia > Artiodactyla > Bovidae > Oryx > Oryx dammah. The sequence goes on from NW_024070209.1 coordinate 55,281,231, forward strand.
GAGACAGGGATCAAGACCATCCCCATGGAAAAGAAATGCAAAAAAGCAAAATGGCTGTCTGGGGAGGCCTTACAAATAGCTCTGAAAAGAAGAGAAGCGAAAAGCAAAGGAGAAAAGGAAAGACATAAGCATCTGAATGCAGAGTTCCAAAGAATAGCAAGAACAGATAAGAAAGCCTTTCTCAGCGATCAACACAAAGAAATAGAGGGAAACAACAGAATGGGAAAAACTAGAGATCTCTTCAAGAAAATTAGAGATACCAAGGGAACATTTCATGCAAAGATGGGCTCGATAAAGGACAGAAATGGTATGGACCTAACAGAAGCAGAAGATATTAAGAAGAGGTGGCAAGAATACACGGAAGAACTGTACAAAAATGATCTTTATGACCAAGATACTCACGATGGTGTGATCACTCACCTAGAGCCAGACATCCTGGAATGTGAAGTCAACTGAGCCTTAGAAAGCATCACTACAAACAAAGCTAGTGGAGATTTCAAATCCTGAAATATGATGCTGTGAAAGTGCTCCACTCAATATGCCAGCAAATTTGGAAAACTCAGCAGTGGCCACAGGACTGGAAAAGGTCAGTTTTCATTCCAATCCCAAAGAAAGGCAATGCCAAACAATGCTCAAACTACCGCACAATTGCACTCATCTCACATGCTAGTAAAGTAATGCTCAAAATTCTCCAACTCAGGCTTCAGCAATATGTGAACCGTGAATTTCCAAATGTTCAAGTTGGATTTAGAGAAGGCAGAGAAACCGGAGATCAAATTGCCAACATATGCTGGATCATCGAAAAAGCAAGAGAATTCCAAAAAAAACATCTATTTCTGCTTTATTGACTATGCCAAAGCCTTTGACTGTTTGGATCACAATAAACTGTGGAAAATTCTGAAAGAGATGGGCATATCAGACCACCTGACCTGCTTCCTGAGAAACCTATATGCAGATCAGGAAGCAACAGTTAGAACTGGACATGGAACAACATACTAGTTCCAAATAGGAAAAGGAGTACGTCAAGGCTGTATATTTTCACCCTGCTTATTTAACTTCTATGCAGAGTACATCATGAGAAATGCTGGACTGGAAGAAACACAAGCTGGAATCAAGATTTCCGGGAGAAATATCAATAACCTCAGATATGCAGATGACACCACCCTTATGGCAGAAAGAAAAGAGGAACTAAAAAGCCTCTTGATGAAAGTAAAAGAGGAGAGTGAAAAAGTTGGCTTAAAGCTCAACATTCAGAAAATGAAGATCATGGCATATTCCATCACTTCATGGGAAACAGATGGGGAAACAGTGGAAACAGTGTCAGATTTTATTTTGGGGGCTCCAAAATCATTGCAGATGGTGATTGCAGCCATGAAATTAAACGACGCTTACTCCTTGGAAGAAAAGTTATGACCAACCTAGATAGCATGTTGAAAAGCAGAGATATTACTTTGCCAACAAAGGTCCGTCTAGTCAAGCTATGGTTTTTCCAGTAGTCATGTATGCATGTGAGACAATGGACTGTGAAGAAAGCTCAGCGTTGAAGAACTGATGCTTTTGAACTGTGGTGTTGGAGAAGACTCTTGAGAGTCCCTTGGACTGCAAGGAGATCCAATCAGTCCATTCTGAAGGAGATCAGTCCTGGGTGTTCTTTGGAAGGAAGGATGCTAAAGCTGAAACTCCAGTACTTTGGCCACCTCATGTGAAGAGTTGACTCATTGGAAAAGACTCTGATGCTGGGAGGGATTGGGGGCAGGAGGAGAAGGGGACAACAGAGGATGAGATGGCTGGATGGCATCACTGACTTGATGGACATGAATCTGAGTGAACTCTGGGAGTTGGTGATAGACAGGGAGGAATGGCATGCTGCAATTCATGGGGTCTCAAAGAGTCACACACGACTGAGCGGCTAAACTGAACTGAATTTGGGATGCTTATGGGTGTTCATGGGGTCACAAAGAATCGGACACGACTGAGTGACTGAACTGAACTGAACTGAATGAGTGTTCACGTCTATGAACTAGCTGGAAAGAGGTCTGAAAATTCAGGAGAAATTTGGGGCTAGAAACAGAGATTTGTGAGTCATGAGCACATCTGGCGAACACTATATAAATTATGGAATAGACTAAATTACCACAGGAAAATGCATAAGTAAGGATAAGAGTGAGACATGTCAGGTAGAGGGAAGCATATATTTAGGAAATGTGAGAAAGACCTAAGAAAGTAGACAAGGAGAGAGTCAGACATGACGCAGAACCAGGTGAGAGGGGGATGACTGAACCTGAAAACTTAAGTCAGTAAAGTCAAAACTGGCTACAGTGTGAAATCCAGAAGAGGGTCGGAGTGGACCAAGGACAGACAGAAAATCTTTGAATGTGACAAACAACTAATTTTTGGCTTCCTTGTTCAGTATCAGCAAAATGCAGTCAGACATAGATGGCAGTCCATTAAGGAGGAAGATTAACCTTTTCAAAAACACCTATATGAGTGAAGAAGAAAAATAGAGGACCTAGGAATATGATGAATTCTCAGAGGAAGATGCCTTTTATTTGATTATTTTTTGATAAGGATGGTGATGATGATATGGATGATGTTTTTACTGCCTTCAGAATGGAAGAAAATTTAGTATGTTTATAGGCTCAGGATATGGATTTTGCATCAAGGAATAGATTTAAGATGTGGAAGAAAGAGAATGATAGATATAAAACTAGGCCAGAGGCAGGAAGAAGCAAGGAGAAGGATCTTTTAATGTATCATTTCTGAGAACGAAGAAAATGCAGTGAGAGTGGATAAGTTGTTGACAAAATAATAGGTACAGAGGATGAAAACAGGGATGTAAGGCCTGAAACCCTCAGTATTATCATAAATAAATAACCACTACTTGCATAGTTCATAGTACATGTCAGGTGTTATTATAAGTGCTCTGTTACGAACATTAACTTATTTAATCCTGGACAATATCTCTATCAATAAATGTTATTATTATCTTCATTTTACTGATGAAGAAAGAGAGATAAGAGAAGTTTACATTATTTACCTGGGGTTACAAAATGAGTTGCAGAGCAAGGTCTTGAGCCCCACCTAGATGGTGAGCCCCTGTTCCTAAACTCTGGTTATACTCCTGCTCTAAACTTGCTGCTGTATCAAATGTAAGGAGGTAGGAATCAGTAGGGAGATTCTGGAAAAAAAATCTAAGGAAATGTTCTGGCACAGACCAATAAAGAAGAAATTAAAAGCAGAGAGAGAGAGAAATGGATTAAAGATTTAAACATAAGATCTTAAACTGTAAAACTCTTAGAAAAAAAACAGAGAAAAAGTTTTACCACATTGGTCTTAGCAATGATTTTATGTATATGACAGCAAAAGCAGAGCAACACAAGCAAAAATATATCAAACTAAGAAATTCAACTGTGATGTCCAGGTAGAGTCAGGGAGAAAAAGAATTTGGGCGAGTTCCAACAGACTGACATTATGGTGGAACTAGAATATCCATAAGAATTTAGCATGCTCAGTCGCATCCAACTCTTTCCAACCCTATGACCCCTGCTAGGCTCCTCTGTCGCTAAGAGTCGGACACGACTGAGCGACTTCACTTTCACTTTTCACTTTCATGCATTGGAGAAGGAAGTGGCAACCCACTCCAGTGTTCTTGCCTGGAGAATCCCAGGGACGGGGAGCATAGTGGGCTGCCATCTATGGGGCTGCACAGAATTGGATACAACTGAAGCGACTTAGCAGCAGCAGCAGGCTCCTCTGTCCATGGGATTTTACAGATGAGAATACTGGAGCTGGTTGTCATTTCCTACTCTAGGGGATCTTCCTGACCAGGGATGAGACTCACATCTCCTACACTGGCAGGTGGATTTTTTTTTTTTTTTAACCACTGGGCAACCTAGGAAGCCCTCACAAGAATTTTACAGAAAAGTTAAAAATATAGTTCCATCTTGTCAATTTATTCCTGTGTTTATTCTTTGGCCTAGATGCCCTTGTAAGGACAGAAAACTATGCACAATTTGGCTTCCCCAAATCCTAATATTCTGAGGCTACTGTGTAAGTACTAAATAAATACTTCCTGGGATGAACAAATCACTGAATTTACCACTGAGAGGCTCCTTAAAAAAGATCCTTTGGGCATCAACTCCTCTTGCAAATCAGAAAGGCAGCTCAGGAGGACTTGACTTCTATAGAAAAATGAGTTAGATGCAGATTCAGACCGAGTGTCATGGGACAATCACTGATTGTCTCCTTTTTCCTATACTACTCATAAACTTTTTCTTTGGGTCCATACAAATTAACATAGCATTACACCAGCATAGGCTTTGCATCCCTTTAGAACAGACAACACATTCTAGCAGTAGTTATCTACTCTTCCTTTCTCCAACTTGCAGTCATTGAATATAAACATTCCCCCAGGATCTTGAGAGTTATCACTGGCTCCCTATATGTCTCAGACCAGCTCCTGGCTCCAAACTGAGATGGCAAGTCACCAAGAAACCTCAAATGAAAGATCTGAGGCCCTGAATGACATCTATGTATTTAAAAATCTAGAAGTTGCACATCATTATTCTAACAAGAGCAATGGAAATGGACATGGTTGTTTCTTCCACTGTTAACTGCACCTCGGGAATTCCGGTACTCCCCTTTCAATCATCACGGTTCAGAATAGGCTAAGGCCTCCACCATGCCATGTGACCAAGCCTGGCCAATTAGAGCATGATAGCTGGGCGCCACAGCAATAGGTTCAAAAACAGCATGTGGCTTAGCAACAATCAGAGATTGGCTGTGATATTGTTGGAACTTTTGGAAGAGATGTTTTCTTTTTGTTGGAGCTTCCAGAGATGAGCAGGTGAAACTACCACAAAGAGCCTGAGAATAAAGGTAACAGAGAAGAAAGCAAACCCAAGAGGTAAAAATAGACCAGGGTTCAGTCAAGTCTAAAGCCATGGAACCCTTAGCCATTATGGTTACAAATGTTTGAGAAATTCCTTTTCTGCATTAAAAAAATTGTTCTTGACTTATGAAGGCAAGAGTTTGCTTGGGTGTGTGTGTGAGAGAGAGAGAGATGGTGCTTTTCAATGTGGAAGAAGATCAGAAAATTAAACTTTAAAAAATAAAACTACTCCAATATCAAAGTTTTCTCACAACACAGAAGAGAATTTCCCCACATGTTAGTTGCTCAGTTGTGTCTGATTTTTTCTGACCCTGCAGACTGTAGCCCACCAGGCTTCTCTGTCCATGGAATTCTCCAAGCAAGAATACTGGAGTGGGTAGCCATGTGCTTCTTCAAGGGATCTTCCCACCCAGGATTGAATCTGGTTCTCTTGCACTGCAGACAGATTCTTTACCATCTGAGCCATCACACACAAACAAACAACTATTCATCTGGCACTGCAGCAAAAAGCACCTTGTTGCCTCACATTCTTTCAAGAGAGAACAGAAACAGGAAATGACAGTGAGTGGGAGAAAGAGAGATGGTTTAACTTTTCTAATCCAGGAAAGAAACGTATTAAAGCCAGCTCTAATAATTGCCTTTGGGGTAAAAAATGAAAAGGAAGTAAAAAGAAAACAAACAAGTTAGTCATTATCAAAAGAAACAACTAATAAATCATTTCTGTAAGAACATACTCTTAGAACAGGCTGTGTGTGTGTTAGTCGCTCAGTAGTGTCTGACTTTTTGCGATCCCACGGATTATAACCCGCCAGGCCCCTCTGTCCACAGGATTCTTCAGGCAAGAATACTGGAGTGGATTGCCATTTCCTTCTCTAGAGGATCTTCCCGACCCAGGGATAGAACCCAGGTCTCCTGCATTACAGGCAGATTCTTTATTGTTAGAGCTACAAGAAATCTACTTATTTTATGTATGAGTAGAATAGCCTACTCATATATAAAATGCAGATTTATTTTCCTAAAGCAATACCAGCATCTCTCAAAATCTCCCTCAGGACACTAATATCTCCTCAGAACGGTTGGCCTTTTAAGCTCCAAAAGACTGGCAAAGATAAAATAAGAAGGAAATGTGATCCATTGATAAGCAGTCAGCAGCAGAGTTCTTTCTAGGATATTTCTGGGAAGGAATCAACATAGGTATCTTCTACTTTTTGAAAGTTCACTTTTTGCCACCTCACTTTTTATAAAAGACCTACATTAGTATCAGAGAAGGCAATGGCACCCCGCTCCAGTACTCTTGCCTGGAAAATCCCATGGATGGAGGAGCCTGGTGGGCTACACGGTCCATGGGGTCGCTAAGAGTCGGACACAACTGAGCGACTTCACTTTCACTTTTCACTTTCATGCACTGGAGAAGGAAATGGTAACCCACTCCAGTGTTCTTGCCTTGAGAATACCAGGGACAGGGGAGCCTGATGGGCTGCCGTCTATGGGGTCGCACAGAGTCGGACACGACTGAAGTGACTTAGCAGTAGCAGTACATTAGTATCTGCTTTTGCTAATAGAATGAGGTCTGAAAAGGATTTTTGCATTTACAAACAAAGGTGAAAATCAAAATTAGCACATTCAAGACATGGTTTGCAGTGAGCCCTTACAGAAACACCCTAAGCAGCAAGAATGGTCCTGCCAAGCTCCTTCCTGGGAACTACACTCTGCAACTCAGTATTAAGCCTTGAACTGTGCCTGTGAGCATCTGTGGTTTACCTCTGTTTGTTTTGTGTATCCTGTTAGCAAGTTCTGTTCTAAGGTATTTGCTTCTTTGTTTGATGCCATTTCAGCTTACGAAAGGTTTCATAAGAATGTTCTACTTCTGGATAGCAGAGAAAGACCTGTATAAGAAACATCACTGGAAGACTGTTATATAAATAAATGCAAAACAATGATGTGAAGCTTAAATAATTAAAGTGGAATCTTATGACACAGTTGCTGTTTTGCCCCTGGAAGGCGTCTTTCTTCATGAATGTGCCTAATATACAGTCACCCCATGTCCTTGGGGGTGATAACTACATTAATATCAGAAACATTCTGTCTAACACCCCTTTCAAGGTGTTCTTTTTAGCTATGGTTAAAAATTCCTCAAAATAACATTTATAAATATATTCTATTGTGCACATTTTATTTTTTCTCTAAAAAAAAATAAAATGTGCACAAGAACCATGATTCCTATGCAATGTATTGAATTAAATTCAAACTGTTTTCTTTAAAAAAAAAATAAAAAAAATAAATTGCTACTCAAATTTATTTATTGTTACCTATATGACAATATATTCTTGACATGGTTACTTAATAAGACATACTGTGAAACAGCATGAAGATGAGCCCATATATGTTTTTTTAAAAAGGTGAGTGAATTTAGTTCCTTCAAAATGTACAGAAGAGTTTGAAGAATGCAAGAGTGTCTTTGGGTTGATAGGATTGACAGTATTTTTATATAATCATTTGGATTTGTTTATTTCTTTTTTTTTCTATAATGACATGTATTACTTTTGTAATAAGGTTAAAATAAAGGCTTTAAAATAAAAATAAAAAAATAATTTTTATATCTGTAAAAAAAAAATAAAAATAAAATAAAATGATATTTCAAAAAAAAAATATATATATATATATATATATATATTCTATTGACCAGCTCCTCTCACATAAATTGTCTCCTTTGATCCAGTACATTTGCAGGGAGTGTTCTGGTACAAACTAGAATACTAGCTTCAAGAATTCAAGTAATTCAAATTAAAGTCACACAGGAAAAATTCAAATGATCATATTCATTAGTGGTAGGATTTTATGATAGTGTGCTTCTTTTTAACAATAAAAGCCTTGGTTATTGCATTCATTTTTATGGTGAACTTTTGAATTCATACACCAACAGAAATATGACCCATATCTCCTAAAGTAATAGAAATACACTACAGGAGAACAGAGAAGAAGGAGATAAAACAACACACTACATTCAGTCCTTGTGCTTAGAGCAAAACAAAATGGTGAAACTGGTTACTCAGAAAGAGGGATTAAATCTGCAATGACCAAAAATTAAGTCATTTTTATATAAAAAAGTTTAGATAATATTTCATTTTATGTTTAATTTTCAAATAAAATACAACTTCTCCCTCATTTCATCTGATACATTTTTAAAAATCAAATTACCAACACTGCAAGACAATAATGTTTGTTGTAGCTCTAGTTTTTCTGTATCAAGAAAAAAGTAAAAGGGTCACATATCCTGACAAACAAACCTCTATCAACAAGAGAAAGTCTTTTCCTAAAAGAGTAAATGTACTGTTGTTTTTTTTAGGGGGTGGGGGATTTAAATAACAAAATAGGAGTATGATGTGTTTATAAAAATATCTCAGACTAAGAAAATCCTAGACAAGACTAATGAAGGATATTTTGCAATCTAATAATTCCCTTGAAATGCAAAGTTCATACCAATGTATTATATTAAGCATCTCCCCACTGGTTACAAAATATCAAATGGTCCTGTATAGGTAAAGATTCAATAAATTAAACTGCAGTGGGCTTTCATCATTTTGAATAAATAAGGACAGTAGCTGACGAACTAAAGTACAGTAATATACAGTTGTATATTAAAAAGCAGAGACATTACTTTGCCGACTAAGGTCCGTCTAGTCAAGGCTATGGTTTTTCCAGTGGTCATGTATGGATGTGAGAGTTGGACTGTGAAGAAGGCTGAGCGCCGAAGAATTGATGCTTTGAACTGTGGTGTTGGAGAAGACTCTTGAGAGTCCCTTGGACTGCAAGGAGATCCAACCAGTCCATTCTAAAGGAGATCAACCCTGGGTGTTCTTTGGAACGAATGATGCTAAAGCTGAAACCCCAGTACTTTGGCCACCTCATGTGAAGAGTTGACTCACTGGAAAAGACCCTGATGCTGGGAAAGATTGAGGGCAGGAGAAGAAGGGGACGACAGAGGATGAGATGGCTGGATGGCATCACCGCCTCGATGGAGGTGAGTTTGAGTGAACTCCGGGAGTTGGTGATGGACAGGAAGGCCTGGCGTGCTGCGATTCATGGGGTCGCAAAGAGTCGGACACGACTGAGCGACTGAACTGAACTGAACTGAATATTTGTGTTCCCTCAGAAAAGCTACAAAAAACCTAGGAACAAGAAAAAGTACTTCCACAAAAACACATATGTTTGTAAAATATGGACCAGCATAGCATGATTAACAAGAAGATCCCCTAGAGGAGGAAATGGCAACCCATCCAGTGTTCTTGACTGGGAAATCCCATGGATAGAGGAGCTTGGCGGCCTACAATCCATGGGGTTGCAGAGTCAGGCACGACAGCAGCAATAGCAAGATTAAATGTATGTGTTTCAAAAAGTCTTAAGGGGGACAAACCTCACAGGTCTCCTCAAAGGAGCAGTTATAGCAGGTATAACAAACGAAACCTGTTTTTGCTAGGATTTAAAGAAACCTTTATCTTTTTAATCCCTTTGCAATCAAACTTGTAACCTCTGGGGGAAGTGGGATAGAGAAAGGTGGGGGGAGGGATGTAAAGAGTTAAGTACTCAGAGGTTACAGAAAGCCAAGTGTTCTCCACAGTGAAAATACTTATTTTGATTGTGTGTACCTATAAGAGGAAGTTATAAGCTTGTAAGATTTGCTTTCTAATTAAATTTGAAGATTGAAAACATTTCTGTTCTTGCCAAGATCAGTCTTCAAATTCCTAGAGAGAAGTTAGAAGATACCTGCAGCTCAGTGAGATAGTGATCTTTGTCAATTTGATTTAAACCTTCAATAATCTTGCTTAGTTTCCACTCTTTCTGATACTCTGAGGAGTACACTGGTATCTCAGAGGAAAAAAATGGAAATTGCTGCAGAAAACCAACTGTGATTAGGGATGAACATCATTGTTTCCTTAATCCACAAGAGTATTATTTAGTGTGTATTTCACTTCTTTCTTTATAGCACAGAGTCAGGTTCCTAACTTTTCATTTTCTTGGCTAACCTTAGTCTAGGATATATCTTAAACACAGTTCTTCCCAATAATATGCTTCCTATCTTCTAAATGGCAATGGAGGTTAGTGAAGTTTACCATAGGGGAAAAAAAGGATAGTGATCGAGACAATTTAGATCATTCTGTTGAGCATATAAGGATAAAATTTAGAACACAAAACACATACTTCTAACTTATAAGCCAATGGATACTGTGATGGGGAAAACTAAAAAATTATTTATTTTAAAACAAAAAAAGATAAATAATTTTCCAGGCTAAAATTACATAGTGTGTTAGTGTTAGTCACTCAGTTGTGCCTGACTCTTTGTGACCCCATGGACTGCAGCCCACAAGGCTCCTCTGTCCATGAGATTTTCCAGGCAAGGATACTGGAGTGGGTTGCCATTACTCTAATACTCAAAACTCTGACTTTCTCATCACTGTTCTAAGCACTGTTCTCACCACAGACCTGAAACTATCTCTGGGGAGTAGTTTTGGCTTACTGCAGGCATTGGCCTTGGCTTACTTTGGGCTTCTACTCAGGCATATGTCCTGCTCAGATGCCTCAGTTTGGGGGACATTCCTCCCAGGCTACAGTTTAAACTGCAGCACAACTCATAATACAGAACTAAGGATATTTCAAATCCACTGATTATTAGTAACACTCATTGCTAATATTTATTGAGCTACTACTATGTGCTATCACTTTGCTGAGCTCTTTGATCCACTGCCCACTGAGCCCTCTAATACTCTATGGAGAAAAATACTATTAGTTTCCTCTTTTCATCATCCCTTTCTTAATTTATCTGAATCATCAAAGGCTAAAAGGTCTTATATCCATCTGAATATATGCTATCCTCTGTACCTCTCATATGTACTATCTAAGTACCAATACTGTTTCCCAGTATTCCGTGTCTCAGTCTTAACTCTACTGTTGCTGCAAGAGCCTTCAAGGCATGTACAATCAGAGTTTCATAGGACACAAAACTCTAAATACTTGTTTATGGATGGTGTTTACCATCTCTTTTCCTTTCAAGGTAATTATATAAGTTTTTCTCAGTACAGGTTTTGTACACTTACTGCATAAAGTCTACATATCTATCTGGAAACATTTTTCCAGTTCTTTAAGAGGCTATATTTTTATTGATTTCTGGAAAGGATTATCAACTTTAAAGATTTCATTTAGCCGCAAGATAATTGAGAATAGCAAGAACTCAAGATAGATTTTCTGATACAAAGAAGTACAAAATTGCTAAAGTAGATGCAAATATATCTTAACTAGAAAGCTCAACCCAAAACTAAAGATCTACTCTTATGAGAATTTAGTGGTAATAAGTGAAATTATAAAAGGTGATGAAGAAGATAGTAAAGGTTTATCCAAGGGAACTTTCACATTTAAATTAGAAACCAAAATAACAACAAAAAATAAAAGCACTGGGAAGAAAGCAAAAAACCCTAAACTGAAAAGAGAAAGGCTTTATGGAAAATAAAAACTATAAACACTGAAAACAAGGGATAAAACACTTCTATGTCACACATTAAAAAAAAAAACAAAAAAAACAGGGACCTGCCAGAGGCTGAAGAAGCAGGGGGTCAGACTCCAAAACAGAACACATCTGACCACAAGGCTGACAGCACTGACAATAATAAATAAGAAGGGAGGCCTTGGTTTTAGGAGATGACACTCTTGACAGAAAATAATCAAAAGAATGCTACACTCTTGACAGTTTGGTAATATTTGAAGATTTACTGTACAGCAGAGAAGCAGACAGCCAGGAGTGTGCAGAGACCGACAATGCCCTCAGCACCCACCCCAACAGCAAGAAAGAAAGTGGGGGCACCGGATGCCCAATGGGCCAGCGACCACTTCAGGAGTTCCATCTCCCTCCAGGGATTTGTATTCCTTGAAAAACCAGGGGTTTGTTTTTTAAAGAGTTTTAGTCACAAGTGCATTTATATAATCTATTTTCTGAGTCTCTTTGAGGGGAAGAAAACCAGAACATAGGCTGAGAAGAGGGTAAAATGAGGACTGACTCCAGCAAGTCTGGACCTGTTGCCCCTACAAAACAGAGGATGGCTGGGTGAGAGGCAGCCAAAGCAGGCAGAGTGCAAACCAAGTTAGGGGTCAGCCCAACTGTGCAAGCATTCGCTGCTGCACCAGTAACTGAAAAGGAGAAAATCACACCCCTGACACATTTTCTCACCAAAATGCCACTTGTATCTGCTGGCCAGCTCTGAGACAGAGTACCGCATATTGAAACCAGTTCCATGTTCCCATTCTTTATATATTATAGTCCTGTAACAATAAAAGCTGACTCTTACTTAATGGGGAAAGGCCAGAAATATTGACAGTAAACTCAGGAATAAGAAATGTATGTCCACTATTGCCATCCCTGTTTACTTAACGTTGCCTTGGTAGTATAACCCAACTCAGTTAAGACAAAGCAAATAGAGGCATGGGAATTAGAAAAGAAGAGGCAGGATTCTGTCACACTACAAATAAGCATCTTGAAGACCAAATAATAAAACAACTACTGCAAAGAATAAGAAAAGTGAAAGTGTTAGCCGCTCAGCTGTGTCTGACTCTTTGTGACCCCATGGAATGTAGCCCTCCAGGCTCCTCTGTCCATGCAATTCTCCAACCAAGAATACTGGAGTGGGTTGCCATTCCCTTCTACAGGGGATCTTCCTGACCCAGGGATTGAACCTGGCTCTCCTGCATTGCAGGCAGATTCTTTACCATCTGAGCCACCAAGGAAGCCCTCAAAATAAGAAATACCAGTAAATTAGAAAATTTATGAATTAACATATAGAAAATAATAGCCTTCAATGTTGTTGCTGTCATTTGGTTGCCCATTTGTGTCCGACTCTTTGTGATCCCATGGACTGCAGCATGCCAGGCCTCCCTGTCTCTCACCATATCCCATTGTTTGCCCAAGTTCATGTATATAGAATCAGTGATGCCATCCAGCCATCTCATCCTCTGACACCTTCTTCTCCTTCCGCCCTCAATCTTTCCCAGCATCAGGAACTTTTCTAATGAGTCTTCTTTTTCCATCAGATGACCAAAATACTGTAGCTTCAACTTCAGCATCAGTCCTTCCAGTGAATATTCAGGGTTGATCTCCCTTAAGATTGACTGGTTTGATCTCCTTGCTGTCCAAGGGACTTTCAGGAGTCTTCTTCAGCACTACAGTTTAAATGTTTTAATTCTTTGGCATTCTGCCTTCTTTACAGTTCAGCTCTCACAACACTACGAGACCACTGGGAAGACCATAGCCTGGACTATCCTTTGTCAACAGAATAATCTCTGCTTTTCAACACACTGTCTAGGTTTGTCATCACTTTCTTGCCAAGAAGCAACTGTCTTCTGATTTTATGGCTGCAGTCACTATCTGCAGTGATTTTAAAGCCTAAGAAGAGGAAAGCTGTCACTACTTCCACTGTTTTGGCATGCAGTAATGGGGTGGATGACATGATTTTAATTTTTCTTTTAATATTTTTTACTCTTAAGTTGGCTCTTTCACTCTCCTCCTTCACCCTCATCAAAAGGCTCTTTAGTTCCTATTCACTTTCTGCCATTAGAGTAGTATCATCCACATATCTGAGGTTGTTGATGTTTCTCCTGCCTATCTTGATTCCAGCTTGTAACTCATCCAGCCTGGCATTTTTCATGATATACTCAGAATACAGGTTAAACAAACAGGGTGACAGCAGACAGCCCTGTCATGCTCCTTTCTTGATCTTGAACCCATCAATTGTTTCATACAGTGTTCTAACTGCTGCTTCTTGACCCACATATGGGTTTCTCAGGAGACAGGTAAGATGGTCTGGTATTCCGTCTCTATGATTCACACAATCAAAGGCTTTAGCGAATTTGACAAAACAAAGATAGGTGATTTTTCTGAAATTCCCTCACTTTCTTTATAATCCAGCAAATGTTGGCAACTTGACATTTAGTTCTGATTCCTTTTCTAAATCCAGCTTGGACATCTGGAAGTTCTTGGTTCACATAATGCTGAAGCCCTGCAAGCAAGATTTTAAGCATGACCTTACTAGCATGGGAGTGGAGTGCAGCTGCCCAGTGGTTAGCACATTTTTGGTACAAACTTTTTAGGGAATTGGGATGAGGAAAGACCTTTTCCAGTGTGGCCAATGCTGGATCTTCCAGACTTGCTGACATAATGAATACAAAACCTCGATGACCTCATCCTTTAGCCTTCATGACCTTTTCCAGTGTGGCCAATGCTGAATCTTCCAGACTTGCTGACATAATGAATACAAAACCTCGATGACCTCATCCTTTAGCCTTCATACATACAAACAAAAATACTCTTAAAAGACAAACACTTTAAAAATCTCATGGAATAAAAGTCATGACTTACATAGCAATAAAAAAACAAACTACTTGGAAATGTGAACATTTTACTTACATAAGAAAAATATTTAAACACTCCTTAAAGATCAAAAAACAAACTTTAAAGAACAGAAAGAAATGATCTATTCTTGGATAGAAATATCCAGTATTATAACAATGTCAATTCTTCCTAATTTATATTGATCCCCATGAAATACTACCAGATTGGCTTTCTTCTTCTGGAGCTAGACAATTTCATGAAGGTGAGATCACTACATGCATTATACATACAGACCAAATAACCATTTAAAAAAAGTCCAGAAACCAGATGCAAATACATATAAAACTCTACATACTTTTACACTTTTCTTTTCTTTTTTATTATATTAATATGCCTGAATTTGAAATAAGCAAGAATCACTGACATTAACTGAAACACATTATATAAAAAACTCATGGATTCATAATGACATGCAATAATAAAGGTGACAGGAAAGAGGAAAAAAAATACACCCCCACCACTACCACCACCCATTAATTATCATTAGAAATTTCAAGAAACTCCTTCCTCTAAAAGTTATCAATTCCAGCTTTTCCATATAAACTCTAGGGTACCTGGGTAGCCCTAGTAAGTGAGGAAAAATCTTCATTTACAGAAGAAAATCAACTGATAAATACAGACAAAGGAGAACATTAGCATACATAATTATCTTGTAACACCTAACAAAATAACTGATTCAGGAAAAGGTAAATGAATGAAACGATTAGATGGACAGTGATGGGAAATTTTAGATGAAGGGTGACACAGGCAGCATCTGAACCAATCATACGTTGTCAATCATATGTTATATGCCTCCAGAAGTGATACAATATGAAACAAATGGCCTATGAAGCATTTCATAAGAAAAAAAAAATTGAAACCTAATCGAGTTTTATAAGCTGCTTTTCTGCTTATAAGAAAGATGAAGTAGGAGGATCAAATTAAATAACAAAATGAAGAAAAAAAGGTTTTCAGTTTCCTCAACCAAACAGTAAAATTAATAAAATAAATATGTGGGAGAGAGGCCAGTCTTGACTAAAAGAAGGGTCAGAATAAAGGGCACATTTAAAGATTCTCAAGGTCCTCAGCAGTTGCTGTTGTTAAGGCATCTCTGTATACCTTTCTGAATGGTTAAATAATAACATAAAATACTGAAAATAACAATTGTGACTAAGATGTAGGGCAACCAGAACTTTTATACATTGCTTTGGGAAATACAAAATGGTGCAGCCATTCTGGAAAATAGTTTGTGATGTTGAATAACGTTAAACATATACTTACCATGTGACCCAGCAAACCTAGGTAAATACTCCTAGGTGTTTCCTGCAAAAAAAAGACGTGTGTATTTGTGCTAAGGCACTTCAGTTGTGTCTGACTCTGAGACCCTATGGACTGTAGCCCACCAGGCTCCTCTGTCCATGAGATTCCCCAGGCAAGAATACTGGAGTAGGTTGCCATGCCCTCTTCCAGGGGATCTTCCCAACCCAGGGATGGAACCTGTGTCTCCAGTGGCTCCTGCACTGCAAGTGGATGGATTCCTTATTGCTGAGCCACTAGGGAAGCCCCCAGAAAAGACACATATACACACAAAACCTATTGCAAATGTTTATATTAAGACTTATTCATGATCACCCAAAATAATCCAAATGACAAAACATTCTAAATGTCTATCAACTTATGACTGGATAAATAAACTGTGGCAACACCCATTATCCATATGATGGAATAATGCTCAGCAATGGAAAAAGAACAGCTACTGAATAAGGGATAGAGAAGGAAGTAGCAACCCACTCCAGTACTCTTGCCTGGAGAATCCCATGGACAGAGAAGCCTGGTGGGCTATGGTCCATAGAGTTGCAAAGAGTCAGACAGGACTGAAGCAACTTAGCACTGAGAAAGGGAACAACATGACCAATTGCAGAGTAATTATGCTAAGTGAAAGGAGCTAGACTCAAAAGGTTATACACTGCATGATCAACTCATAGGCTATTCTGGAAAAGAAAAAACTGTGGGGATAGATAAAAATATCATTTGCTCCAAGGAACTATGATAACAGGGAGGGAATAGATTAAAAGGAGCATGACAGACCTTCTTGATTATACTGGTGGTTATACAGATAGATTTGTCAAAATCCATAGGAAGGCACACCTAAATGAAGCAAAATTTCCTGAGTACAAATTACATCTAATAAACCTGACCTTTAAAAGAGAGAGAAGGAGAGTGAGAGAGAAAGGAAGAATAGCCTACGAGACATGACCACAGATACAATCCATGGAATTTATTTGGATTCTGATCAAACAAATAACTATGAAAATATATTTTTCAAGCAAACTGGAACACTTAATTTTGACCTTAATATTAGCTACAACCAATAAATTTACATTTTGCTAGATGGGGCAATGACATCATGGTTATGTCCTTTTAAAGCCCATATTTCATATTTTCAAGAAATGTATATGATAGCATGTAGGGGTAAAATGATATGCTGTATATATCATTCAGAAAAAAACCAAGATACACAAAAGAGTCACATTTTAAAACTGGCAACATTTGTATTACTGGTCACTAGGAGTCAGACACGACTGAGTGACTTCACTTTCACTTTTCACTTTCATGCACTGGAGAAGGAAATGGCAACCCACTCCAGTGTTTTCACCTGGAGAATCCCTGCCGTCTATGGGGTCGCACAGAGTTGGACATGACTGAAGTGACTTAGCAGCAGCAGCACCCAGGAAAGGACTATATGACAGTTTATTACAAAAAAGAAAGAAGCTAGTCATATAAGCAACTTTATTTTGTATATGCTTAAAAATGTTTATAATTCAACATTAAAATAATCATAGTAAATATTTGTTCAGCATTTATCCCAAGTCTGCAATGTTTTAACTACTTTACATGTTAACACAGTTAAGGCCATCACAAAGCTAAGTATAATTATAATCCCAATTTTATACATGAGAAGACTAAGATATTCTAAAGATTAAAACATTTCCCAAAATGAAGTAGCCAGTAGCAGGCAAGCAGGCTCAGTCAACACTCTTAACCATTCCTAAGTCACAACATAGGTTACCAAGTTTGCTTATAGTCTGGCTATATTATTCCTCTTAATTTGGTTATCATGTTGACACATTTGGCTATATATCTTCATGATGATTATTTTTTTTAATTCTGTAATTTCTCACTAAAGTAGAGAAACCATACCATCTGTAATTCTCTAAATTGTAGCAACATACCTAGTTAGATGTGGAAGAAACAAAGTGTGAAAGTTAATTTGTATATCATTTGGAATAAGATAAATCCATTTGAATCACTGTATTTTTTTTTTTTTTTTGCCAGAAGAATGATTTAGTAAACGATAAAATTGATTACTCCCCTGGTTTCTTTTCAGTTTCATACACATACCTTCAATTCCATTTTCCATCTGCCATTTCTATTACTGAAACAAAGAAGTGTTCTACACCATAAAACTATCCTGAATATGCTCATGAATAAGTAAGATGTTTCTGTACAGATACGGCTAATCACTCTCAGGTGAAAAAATGGGAAATGGCAAAGGATTCGTCAACTTACAGACTTTCACTTCTCTTTGTCTTTTCTATCCCTGAGAAAAATTAGAAACTCTGAAATCTAGCAAAATCAAAGTCATAGCAAAAACTAAGGTTTCTCTTTCTGGATTTGTCTCCACTGACAGGAAGTTAAAAATAACACAGCGTTGTATGTGTGATCCTTCTCTGAGGTACATCTCCATGAGGAATATTTAAAAACAAGATTATGCAGGGATTTAATTTACACATGAAAGTTTAACCAAGACACACTGACCTATGGAATAATTTGGGGCAATCCTAATAGCAGTTTGCTTTTCAGAGGGCCTATCAAAAAGTTACTTTTTGACACAAAAGTGAATACTGTGGGAAAATCAAATCACTTGGCATCAAAACTCAAAGCCATGAAGGAATTTTATTTCAATGGAGGTTTCTGATTTTTTTCCTCATACTTACATATTAATACTACCCATTCATCAGAAAAAACACTCTTAAGAAAATATTATGTATTTCAGATTACACAAATTAGCCAACATGTGGGTTTTTTTCACATAAGAAAAACGTTATATTTAAGAATGAGTCATCTTCAAAAATTGTATTAGATCTCTCCTTTGTATCCATGACCATTTTAAAGGGGAAAATCAGTCACCTTTTGTATTAATTTTCTATTACTGCTCTAACAGATTACTACAAATTGAGTGTGTCAAGCAAACACAAATTTATAATCTTAAAGTACTGTAGGTCAGAATACCAAAATGAGTCTCAACAGACAAAAATCAAGATGTCAGCAGAGTTGCATCCTTTTCAGCGGCTATAAAAAAGAATGTGCATCTTTGTCCATTGGGGTTGTTACCTGAATCTAGTTACTAGAGGTTGTAGAACTGTCTGTGGTTTCTTGATGGCAATCAGCTGCGGGCCATCTCCAGTTTCAAATGCCACTGCATTCCCTGGCTCATAGCTCCTTTTCTCATTTTCTAAGCCAGAACTGGCAGATGGAGTCCATTTCACATTGTATCTCTTTGACTTTCTTCTGTCATTACATTTCTCTCTTTAGACAACCTTCTCTACTTTTAAGAACTCATGTGATTAGACTGGACCCACCCACATAATCCTGGATTATTTCTCCAACTCATGATCTCTAACCTTAATCATGGGCTTCCCAGGTGGCACTAGTGGTAAGGAACTCACCTGCCGATGCAGGAGACGTAGGAGATGCTGGTTCGATCCCTGGTTTGGGAAGAACCCCTGAAGGAGGGCATGGCAACTTACTCTCGTGTTCTTGTCGGAGAATCCCACCAACAGAGAAGCCTGACTACGGTCTAGCAGGTCACAAAGAGTTGGACACGACTGAAGCGACTGAGCACACCCGCACACATGCCGCCCTTATAAAATTTCATGCAAGCACAAAGAAGACAATCACTTCAGTTGATTCTCATCTGTATGCTATATAAAGGTACATTGCCACTAGTTTTCTTGAAATACTAAAATTATTGCTAAACTCACTGTCCGCTAGGATTCTCACAAACTGGTATGGAAAGATATTTCACAGCTGCCAGTATTCAATCCCTCTGGCATCCCTGCAAATCAAAACATCAGTTATAAACTGTAATAAATCAGTTTCTTCTCTGAGAGGAACAGCAGCCAAAAATTAGATTAGTTGTATGTTCCTAAAATTCACATCCCTGGGAAAATGCCAAAGTCGTTGTATATAAAACTCCATTATCATAGTGGTATTTTTCTCCCTCTAGAGGTGAGAGGGTGAAACTATTTTTCATTTCTGCCTAATTTTTGTCACTTAGATATCTTCTTGTCAGCATTCCATCCCACATCCTTTTTACTTTTCCAAAACACATTTATTTAATGATGCCTGGGAGTCAGGCATAACACTGGAATTTCAGTTCAGTCACTCAGTCATATCTGACTCTTTGTGACCCCATGCTCAAGAATTTGGGATTTGCTAAAACCAAAGATAAGATAAAGATATTTCATGAATGTCTCTAAAAAGGTGCAGAGTGACTGGTGGGTTTCTATTTTCTCCATCTTTTTGTTTTGCTTTTTATATTATATTGGAGTATAGCCAAGTAAAAATGTTTGAACAGTTTCAGGTAAACAGCAAAGCAACTGAGCCAACATATGCATGCATCTATTTTCCCCAAACTCCCTCCCATCCAGGCTGCCACATAATATTGAGCAGAGTTGCATGGGCTATACAGTAAGTCTTTGGTGGTTATCCATTTTAAATACAGCAGTGTGTACATGTCCATCCCAAACTCCCTAATCACCCATCCCTTCCCCTCATTCTTTCCCTGACCAGTAACCATAAGTTCATTCTCTGTGAGTCTGTTTCTGTGTTGTATGTAAGTTCAGTTCAGTTCAGTTCAGTCGCTCAGTCATGTCCGATTCTTTGAGACCCTATGAATCGCAGCACGCCAAGCCTCCCTGTCCATCACCAACTCCCGGAGTTCACTCAGATTCACATCCATCGAGTCAGTGATGCCATCCAGCCATCTCATCCTCTGTCGTCCCCTTCTCCTCCTGCCCCCAATTCCTCCCAGAATCAGAGTCTTTTCCAATGAGTCAACTCTTTGCATGAGGCGGCCAAAGTACTGGAGTTTCAGCTTTAGTATCATTCCTTCCAAAGAAATCCCAGGGCGGATCTCCTTCAGAATAGACTGGTTGGTATGTAAGTTAACTTGTATAATTTCTTTTTAGATTCTGCATATAAGGGATATCATATGATATGAAATTTCTCCATCTTTGACATCAAGAAGCAAAATCTCAACCTGAGATGGGATAGCTATAATGGGCCTCTCTTGACCACAGGTATAGTTCAAACCTACTTGTGCCTTTCCTGTGTTAATGGCAATATCTGTAGTAACACATAAGAGCAGAGCATTTGCCATTAAATTCTTTGTGTTCTGTGTCGGATGGCTCACAAGCTTGTAGGAACTCTGCTCAGAAGAAATATCCTTCTTTTGTGATAAAGAACATCCGAGATTTGGAAGTTAAACCATACTGTCCTGATTTCATCCCCAAACAAACAGGTTTCTATTTTAAAAGTCAAAGCAAATCAAACATTTAATTTGATGACAAAGAGAGGACTGAAGAAAAATTATAGAAAAACTGACCCACACTGGTGGAGGAGTTCAGATGTTTCATAAGCACTATAGGCACCTTTAGACAAAGGATTAAATCTTTAATGAGGCCTTGGAAAGAACAGTGAACTTCTGTCACCAAGAGGGAAATCCATGGCCTCAAGACATACCAGCATTATTACATATGGTTTCCAACCTGGCCTTGTACCTGATTACAAAATGAAGAGAATCCTAAGAAGATGATAAAATGTAAGGAACAACAACAACCACAAAAAAACCAGAATCAAAGTAAAGTACAACAAATAATATTAGTAGTGATGTCAAACATGACAGGAGACCCAAATAAAATGAACGTGGGCTACAATAATTATTAAAAAGCAGAGATAAAAAGTGAAAGTTGTGATTGACATACACACCACTATATTTAAAATAGAGAACCAATAAGTACCTATTGTATAGCACAGTAGGTAAATATTCTGCTAAATATTCTGTAAAAATTTAAGGAAAAAGAATAGATACATGTATATATATAATCAAATCACTCTGCTGTACACCCAAAACTAACACAACATTGTTACTCAACTTAACAGCTCAACTATACTCCAATATAAAATTTAAAAAATTTAAAAAAAGTGAAAGTGAACTCGTTCAGTCGTGTCCAACTCTTTGCAACCCCATGGACTGTAGCCTACCATGCTCCTCTGTTCATGGGATTTTCCAGGCAAGAGTACTGGAGTGGGTTGCCATTTCCTTCTCCAGAGGATCTTCCCGACCCAGGGATCAAACCTGGGTCTCCCGCATTGTAGGCAGACACTTTAACGTCTGAATAAAAAAAGATTATGCCAAAAAAGCAGAGATAATCAGTGTCGCTCTTAAATGCATAGATACATACCATATTACAGAAGACATATCTAAATCACAAAAAGACTGAAAGAAAATACATACCACTTGGAAGATTAGATACAATTCTTATCTGGGTAGGTATTAAGAGTTAATATAACCTAGCAATTAAAATAGAATGTACTGACTTGGAGATTGTCCAAAAAACCAGGGCAGAACAGAGAGTCTACAAACAGATCTGTGCTATATGGGAAGTCACTGTGGACAGAGGGTTTATGGCAGGTGAGCTTGAAAACACAGACTACAGATGCTACTGGGACAACTGGTCATTTAACCACACTATGAAAAACATCATTAGATTTGTACCTGACGCATAGAGTAAAAATATTTTCCAGAAAAATGATAGATCTGAATATAAAATGAAAAAAATTAAACTAAAAAGAAAACATTGGAAAATATTTTTCTGTCTTTAAGATTAGAATTCTTAAAAAAGATGCCCTCCACTAAAAAAGAAATCCAAAAAATGCAAGTTAAAATAATGATAAATTATAGTGGTGTCAAAAGGCCCCATTAAATAAAAAAAATAACAGAAAACATATAAACTTTATGCAACCGACAAAGGAATATTATCTTGAAATTACAATGAAGCCCATATACTAACAAGAAAAAGACAGATGGTCTAATAGAAAAAAAGGCAAAAATATCGAAATAGGAAAGTTAAAAAGCAAAATAATAATGAAATATTTATGGAGCTACTGAGTGCTGGAGTATTCTTCACTTATTTACAATTTTCATTCAGCTGTTGGGCTGTCTAGGCCCACTAATACAGGTAAGGATTTCCACAGGGCAGCTATTTATACCTCAATAACCACTCCTGATTAAAGGCAGTGATGACATTAGTTTACTAAAGCATCATTTAAATAATCTATTCAAACATTTTCCACTTACATTTACCAAATGAATTTATAAAATGTTATTTATATTAAAGTATCAGATAAAAAGGACACAATATCACCTTCTTAAACGTAGGGGCTGAATTAAACATAGACTCTCTCATTTTTAGAACAGCAAACGTATTCAGTTCTGAGTGACTGCACGAAGCAAAACTGTCATAAACACATGCAGAGTGCCAACACTATTAAATTGGTAACATCTTAAAATACCACTTACCTTTATACACCTGACCTAGTTGGATTTCAAAATCACGGGGGGAATAGTGTTATGCTAAAGCACCAATGTAATTAATATTGCAAATTAAATTTTAGATTATCTACAAAAAATGATTTAGAAAGGATGAAGGTACTTCTTTTACTAATCAAAAATATTACATGATTTTTTTAATAATTTTTCAAGCTTGAAATAATTTGTAATAGTTTTCCTATAGCTTGAAAAGACAAACGTAACCAGTACCTTGATATATCATTGCAAAATAACCTTAAATAACATTTCTAAATGAAAGGTATGTCTTTGATATGAATCTATATTTTCACAAAACTCAGCTAAATAAAGACATCTTATCTAAATTATTAACTACATTTTGATGTCATTAAATATCATTTAATAGAGTAATGGAAATTTTTATCTAAAAACAAATTAGTGAAATTAAACTAAAAAATGCAACATTGCTTCAAAGAATGAAGGCAGCATTAAACATTCTGAAAGTACCTAGGGGTGTTAAACAACAATTCTACAATGGAGTCAAATTATAAGAACTTACAGGTGACCATACTATCTTAATGCTATGTAAAACACATGCCTTAAGCATGTGAACTATGGTTCTCATAGGAATATTTGATATGCCCTAAGATCAAAGGAAAATAATGAACTCAAAGAAACCTTAAAATGTAAAACCAACAAGAAGAACTTGACTACAAACTGGCATACTCATATTCTCAAATGAGTAAACTTAAGTAAAATTAAGTTAAAGTGGAAGTCACGTTTCATGTTTTTAGTAGACATTTTTTTCCTAAATGATGCATAACAAATAACATCATTTAAGAAACCAAGGCAATCTCTGAACTTTTCCATTTATGAATGACTCTAATTTATTTTAATACCATGTGTAAATTCATAAGGCTTTTAATTTAGACTCTATAAATAACTGACCCACATATTTTATGACAGGCTCAATACCTAGTGAAGCTGTGGCTTCAAGAATAAGAGAAAAGCAAACACTAAAAATGAATGATATCATCTATCAATGAGCATGCACACCCCATAAATTTAATCTCAGATATACTAATACCTGGTCTTATGAACAACACATAAATATATGAACCTTGACTAACAAAATGATGAAATTCTTGTTCTAGGCTCTTCCCAGATGCAATTAAACTAAAATAAAAGATATACCTTTTTTAAAGTAATGTGGGTGCTTCTTATGTTTGCTAACTAATATAAATCACAGATACTTTTAACATATTTAGTTTTAAAATTTTTATATACTTCTGTAGCTACCACCTAAAATAAAACAATAAAAAATAGAGAAAATGTTCATCTCCCATACAATCCCCTTTACTTCCTTCTATTTAATTCTCCTCCTCCCAAACCCAGAAAAATGTGGTTGATATTTTTAACAAAGCAAATAGAACTATGTATGTAGATATCTTAATTAGCAATTTTACTGAATTGAAATCACCATTACTAACAAATTTTTAATCTCATTGATAAATGTTTTCAGAACCTGAATAGTGACAAACTCTCATCTTTTAAATGTTTGATTATTGAGAAAAAAAATTCCCAAAGTCATTCATAAATAAGTCCTAAAAAAAAAAAAAAAAGATAAATACAGAGAAGAGAAAGGAGGTAACATAGTCCAGATACCTAAGTGCCAAGCACTGAGCTAACCATTTTAGACCAATGCTCACATGTGCTGTTCATAGCAACCTTAAGAGACAGTTATTACTATCCTTATTCTGGAAATGAAGAAACTGAGATTCAACAATATGAAGCAATTTAGCCAGGATTCCTCATTTGTAGACCCAGGATTCAAGTTCAGATCTTTTCCTCCAAAACTACACTCCAAGGAGACACTATGCAGTGGTTAATACTCTTGAGAGTGAAAAACAAAGCCTCAGGACTTCCTTTCATTCTCTCCAGGCTCTCAGTACACTTACTCACTGCGTGGTGATGGGAGGCAAGCCAGGCAGCACCAGAAGTCTAAGGAGACTGACAATGCCGGTCCCAGGAAAAGTCAGACTGACCTGAAGCAGTTCATGAGAAATGGACGTCTGGGAGCAAACCAGAGCAGCAGAGCCATCTTCCTGGAGCTGACTGGATCATCCACAGGCTGGTGAGGCATTCCACCCCACTCTCTCCAGTCACATGGCCAAAGGTACGATAGTGCTTGTAGGATTTCAAGCGACGCTCCATATTCCTTGGGGAAATGACTCAAACCAGCTCAATAGAGACAAGATGATGGCAGTTAACAACCTCAGTCACCCATGACAGCCCAGAGAATGATGACAATGCCAGGTTTTTGTTTTGTTTTTCCAATATTTTTCTGCTATGAGGGCACAGGAGGCAGATGGAGGCACATGACAGGCATGGGAATTTCAACTGGATGAATCAGTAAAACTATTTCCTTGAGAACAGATAAACTCAAAGAGCTAAGGTCTTTCCATCATAAGAAGATATTTTGCTTTGCAGAATATCTAACAAAATATTTCTAAGTATAACACTGAAACTTACTATGTTCCTTTCAAAATGTAGGTAATCAAAGATCAAAAAGGAAATGTTGGTTTTTTCATGCTTCCTTCCAGAATATGACATCAGTGCTTCCTTATTGCCTCAAGAGAATCTGACCAGATGGTATGGAAGGTAGATCACCAAATCCTTATATAATTTCTGAGTGCTTCTGAAACATGATTATCAATATCCAGGTCTTCAGCAATGTCATCATAATTCTCTTCTTAAATGAGAGAGACTTGCTTGAGGAGAAAGTGCAAACAGTGAGCACCAGAGCTTATCTCTTAGAACTTGAAGGGGATCTTCACTACTTAAAGGACATCCAAAAATTCCTGACTGGATGTTGCTGTTAACAATGCCAGAACCAGCTGCAGAAGCTCATACACCAATGTCTCATAGTACTATCAACATGGAAACACCTGCCTTATCTTTTGATACGTGCCAGGTACTACTGTTCATGACAACTATAAGCACCAAATGCAACTGTGATGCATAAAAGACTTTCAATTCTAGTATTAATATCTTTTCACATTTTTAATGGCTTTCTGTTTCATTTCTCAAGACAAGTGTTTAAAACAAGAAGTAGAAAAATCTTGGTTCTATCCTTAACTTCTTGGAAACAGTCCTTTATCTGCAGACTTTGGTTTATCACTGAAATCTATTGAACCGAGTGCCAATATCTGCAGAGTGCAGGCTTTGATCAGTTTCACCATAGCTGATAAGTTAAGTGTAATTTCCTCAGTTCAGTTCAATCATTCAGTCATGTTTGGCTTTGTAACCCCATGGGCTGCAGCACACCAGGCCGCCCTGCCCATCACCAACTCCCAGAGCTTGCTCAAACTCATGTCCATCGAGGGATGATGCAATCCAACCATCTCATCCTCTGTTGTCCCCTTCTCCTCCTGCCTTCAATCTTTCCCATCATCAGGGTCTTTTCAAATGAGTCAGCTCTTCGCATCAGGTGGCCAAAGTATTGGAGTTTCAGCTTCAGCATCAGTCCTTCCAATGAATATTCAGGATTGATTTCCTTTAGGATTGACTGGTTTGATCTCCTTACTGTCCAAGGGACTCTCAAGAGTCTTCTCCAACACCACAGTTCAAAAGCATCAATTCTTTGGCACTCAGTTTTCTTTATGGTCTAACCATCACATCCATATGTGACTACTGGAAAACCCATAGCTTTGAGAATATGGAACTTTGTTGGCAAAGTAATGTCTCTGTTAGGTAATTTCCTAGCAGACCTCAAACTAGGTAAATTTCAATGTTTCCACTTCTCTGTTGGTGCTAACTCTTGGCATCCTTACATATTTGTAACTTTGTAGGTATGAGTTAAGGACAAGCAAAACAAGAAAGATTAAGTTATCTTTCCTCTGCCTTACATCTGTTACCTATCTTTATGGTGGCCTCCTACTTTGAAAGGGGTATTGCAAAAAAGATTAATGTAAGGAATGGCTTTCCATAAGTTTAGATAATTTATCCTTTATGTTTTTAAAATTGCTTTTACACCCAACACTCATCTTCTTTTTAAATTCAGTGGTTTTGGAAGACAATGTTCTTAAGGTTTTAATGTTTACACAGTGATTTCCGGTGTGATGCTAATGAAGAGTTTGCAAGTAGTACCAAAGAGCAAAAGGTACATGAATGCCATACATAATGTTCTGATCAAAAGGAAAGAGTGAAAAAGAATTTGCCTTTCTCATATTTAATTATCATGTAGTTAATATGCCATATGAAGAACATTCTGGCCATAACAGCAGCTAAAACCTACAAGCAACTTCATAATAGAACTGGCTAAATAAATAAATACTTTCCATAAATATTTTTAGAAAGAGAAAATTAAATGTCACTATATTTTAATGGGCTTCCCCGGTGGCTCAAGTGGTAAAGCATCTGTCCGCAATGCAGGAAATCCAGGTTCAATCTCTGGGCTGGGAAGATCCCCTGGAGAAGGAAATGGCAGCCCACTCCAACACTCTTGCTAAATTTCTTAGCATCAGAGACTTCTACAGTGTTAAGAGACATAAAGTAAAATATACTGACCTTGTAATTTTTAAAATAAGGAAACTAAAACAGAGAACAATGAGGAGTCAAAATTGGATATAAAATCCATGTTCCTACTCCAAGTGTGAGTTGCTCTCCAAGTTTTCTGGGAAATCTCATCTACTGTTTTCAAGTAATTATAGTCTCAATGCTTTCCTCAAAAGTAATCAAATACAGAGGTTTGGTATAAAACCAGATCAAAGCAGACATGTTTGGGTAGAAGCTGCTGGGGAACTGCAAGTTCCAGTCTACTCTCTTTCCATCCCCAGTCATATTTTCAGGAGTCCCTAAGATTTGGTGGAATACAGTTAGAAAGCCATATGTTCTACATATCAACTCATAAAGTAAACCTGGAAAATTCTCAAGCTTTAAAATGTGAAAATGAATTAAAACATCAATACAAAAGAGAGATTGCAGTTCAATATAACAATATGAGAACTGTGCCAAGCTAGTTCATAAGTAAGCACCAAATGAATGAGGATGAACATGAGTACCCTTAGGAGTTCAGAAAAGAAAACACCAGTGTTCCAGCCATGGTGCAGAGTGAGTTATGCAAGAGAGGATTGCCTTTGAGGTAGGAGGTAGATGAGTCCCTGAAATGAACAACTGGAGTTTATCAAGTGGAGTAAATTGTAGCTCTGTTATCCCTAGATACTTCAAGGACAAAGTTAATGGCAGGAGCTAAGCTTTACTGGAGTAAAGAGATAAGACAATATCATCAATCACTCCTGAGGTCAAGGAAACCTCCCTGACTGTATATGCACAAGAAGACTCCTTGGGGGTCAGCAAGGGAGGGGATGCCACCCCATAATAGGTGGTATCAACTTCCCATAGGCCTTTACACTGGAATCCATCTTGAAAAAAGATGTGCATACATACTGGTGGTGGTGGTGGTGGTTTAGTCGCTAAGTTGTGTCTGACTCTTGGGATCCCATGGACTGTGGCCTGCCAGGCTCCTCTGTCCACGGGATTCTCCAGGCAGGAATACTGGAGTGGGTTGCCATTTCCTTCTCCAGAGGATCTTCCCGACTCAGGAATCGAACCTGGGTCTCCTACATTGCAGGCAGATTCTTTACCAACTGAACTATGAGTGAAGCCCCAGACACATATTGATGAGGGCCCAAACATAGATCAGTTGTGAGAGAAAAAGTGAGATAATTGACCAGAGGTGAACAACGACCCAAAAAGACCCTATATAAATGGTTTAACTGCCTCTTTGTTGAGCTTCTCTGCAACGAAGAGTTCACCTATACCCTCCCTCTGGGTGTATATTCCTGTTTCACTTCTGTCTAAACAAACTGTATCTCTGCACGCTCTTCCACATGTTATGTTGTGCTAATAATAAATATACCTGTTTTTATAGTTTTTGCCTGCTTGAAATATTTTTGTTTTCCATGGGGGCAAGAACCAGGGCAGCTTTGCTTACAGCATCTAGCCCCTGGTGGTCTAGTGGCCAGGATTCCTGGTTTTCCTGCAGGTTTCCCAGATTCACTTCCTAGGCAGGGAACTAAGATCCTGCTTTAACACTACTCACTGCTGTCTCTCCAAGGTCAGCTTGGGTCTTAAAATATAGTTAACACTTAAATAACAGGAAGGTAGTAGTGAACAAGGACATATTAAGAAAAACAGCATCAGCAATAGCACTGGAACAAGAACAATATAATTTCAGCAAGAGAGAGTAAGCATACCAACTAAGCTCAAAAGATAGGCTGGGAAAGCTGAAAAAGGTGAGGTTAAACCCTGAAACATATGTTGAGTTAGATTATTTCAAGTTAATGAGTTCCGACTTTATCCTGAAGGCTACAGGGAATTACTGAAGGTTTCTGAATCAAGGTAACAATGTGATCAAAGTGTTTTAGGAGTTTTATTGAAACAGTGGTGTGAAGATATTCTAGGAAAGATAAAAACTAGAGTAGAAAGATCAGTTAGGAGGTTATTTGAAGACATCCAATCATGATAATGATCAAACCAGGTTAAAAGCTAAAGGTATATATATATATATAAAATTTACATGTAAATTACTATATTATATTCCTGGAGAAGGAAATGACAACCACTCCACTATTCTTGCCTGGGAAATTCCATAAACAGAGGAGCCTAGCAGGTTGCAGCCCATGGGGTCCCAAGAGTCAGAGAGGACTGAGTGACTAAACCATCACCATATATATATATATGTATGTGTGTATATACGTATACATATATATATGTGAAAGAAGGAAGATTTAAAAGGACTTCAAAAGTTATCTGTCATTCTAGATATTAGAAAAACACACTGGATATTTACCAGAAATCTCATAAAGGGTATGCATATTTCAGACAATAACTGAACTACATGAATTCTAAGGTTCCTCTCCAATTCTAAAATTAAAATTTTAAGTAACAGACTGAATATGCTGATAAGGTGGCATGGGTAGTGGCCAAAAATTAAGTTTAAACTTGGGTGACTACATGAATGATGGATATCATTTCTAAGGTAAGATATCAATTCTGAAAACCAAACAGAAAGTAGGCCTGATTTCTTTTAAAATGCTGGAATAATTTAAGCCAAAAAAATTCAAGTAGCATATTGTAGCACATAATCCTCTAGATTCAAGTGCTTCTAATGATTTAATGACCCACATTTTCCCAGGTTACACACATCAAGGAGATAGCTCAGAAAGTGAACTGGGTTATTATCAGTACTGATATAAAATAGAGCAAAATCATTAAACATTTGGTCTTTTCAACCAGCCACACAGGCACTCAACAGTAGGAAAATTACCATGAGTTTGAATGAGAACAACATACATACTTTATAGTTTGGATCTTTCATATTTATATTTTTTTCATTAGTTCATTGGTCTCCTGAGGGCAGCATTATACTGTTTCATTTTCTTTTTAACTGTGCAAAGCACTTAATCTACATGTTCTATGCAAAAAGAAGAGTGACTAATTCATCTTCAATTTTAGTTCACTATTATCTCTAGATCTCTTTTCACTTATTAAACTTATAGTGAGTCATTCTCATTTTCTACATTCATAGCTTATTATTATTCTGCAGGGTACTTCCCTGAATGTGCCCCCAATGAAATTTACTATCAAATTTTCCCATCTCTTTTTCAATTTATAAAAGTGCTTTGAATTCTACATTTAGTCTGAAGTATTCCCAGTGTGATCTACAAGTACCATCATAC
This sequence comes from Oryx dammah, assembly GCF_014754425.2. NCBI lineage: Eukaryota > Metazoa > Chordata > Mammalia > Artiodactyla > Bovidae > Oryx > Oryx dammah. Next base: position 55,311,908 of record NW_024070209.1, read on the forward strand.
TTCCTATGCTGACAGGTTACAATCAGCAAATTTCATCATCAGGTTCTTAATTCCTTTACCTGAATTGGATCATACAATTTCTATACAGTTATTCATTAGAAATTCTTTTCCGTGTTTACAGCAGCTTCAGCAACAATATCTCACTTTATATCCCAGAAATACATAAAGGAAAATTATTCCTGGGATCTATTTAAACACCAGGGATTGTGATATTAAGTCCTTATAGAACACAATTTAAGAGATACTAGGTCCATAAAGAAGCTTGAGTGCCAAGAAATTGATGCTTTCAAATTGTGGTGCTGGTAAAGACTCTCGAGAGTCCCTTGGACTGCAAGGAGATCAAACCAGTCAATCCTAATGGAAATCAGCCCTGAATATTCACTGGAAGGACTGATGCTAAAGCTGAGGCTCCAATACTTTGGCCACTTGATGTGAACAGTTGATTCAGTGGAAAAGACTCTGATGCTGGGAAAGATTGAAGGCAAAAGGAGAAGGGGTGGCAGAGGATGAGATGGATAGATAGCATCACCAACTCAATGAAGTGAGTTTGAGTAAACTCTGGGAGATAGTGAAGGACAGGGAAGGCTGGCATGCTGCAGTCCATGGGGTCCCAAAGAGTAGGAAAGGACTGAGTAAATGAACAATAGCAACAAAGTTATCTCATCAGAAGGAAACCTGATACTAGGGGAATAAACCACTAAATTGATCAACTTCAGAGAGTGTGGGACCTATGTTCTTGAAAACTTTTCAAGAAATAATAGATTGGGAGAGGCAACTATCTGCTCTGGGTTAATTAGACATCCATCTGTCATAATTCAAAACCATATACTGGGACTTCCCTGGTGGTCCAGTGGCTAAGACTCTGTGCTTCCACTGCAAGGGGCCAAGGTTTGTTCCCTGGTCAGGGAACTAGATGCCACATGCCACAACTTAAGACCTGGTAGAACCAAATAAATAAATATTTTTAAAATAAATAAAAATAAATAACACATTTTCTTATATAATTCTAGCTCATTAAAAATTCCTGAAGAATAAAATCTGCAGAATACCAATGAAGAGTAGAGCAATTCCACCTTTCTTTAGATATCAGGACTAAATGATAGCTATAAAAACCCTGAAGTCTGTCCTTAATTATAAATGGCAACATCACTGACACATGTGAATTTAAGCTTATCCATTAGTTGAAAGTCCTGGTTTAAAACATTTACAAGTCAAGATATAGAATAAAAATCTCTAAGTATTATAAAGTAATGCTGTTATAATGTGAGAATTGTACATAATGATTCCAATTTACTGGGTTCAAGAGCACATCACTGCAATTTAACCAGTCATTATAAACCATGGCCTCATTTTAGTTTAGCTGTGTTAATTTAGAAAGTAATAAAATGGGTTTTTAGAATTTATGGCCTGGTTTTCTCCACAATAAATATCAATATGTTCAATTCCAAAAGAGCTTTGGCATGAGAAGTAATTATAATGTTTTATTTGTACCTTAATAGATTTTCTAAAAGTCTCAGTCTACATATGTTGCCTAAGCCTAACTGACATTAAATTTGTATTTGCTCCAGAAGTCATTAAATAGGAATATGGTGTTTCCAATGCAGACACAACCTTTAAATAAGTGACTTTGGTGATTATATTTGTGACAATGGTATCAAGTTCTCCATTAACTCTTGGATGGTTTAATGTTCTAAGACCTACCAGATTCCTAGAAACACATATGGGATAGGACATTAAAAATTAGGTCAAAAATAAAGCAGTAAAGAACAAACAAAATGCACTTAGAATTCCTTTATAAATCGTTCAGAGCTTCTTAAGACAAAGAATCAAGTTCAAATGCTTTAGTACACCATGCCTTCAGGACCTGAGTCCTCTTCACATTTGCTGTCTCCTACTTTCTCAATCCCCAGTACTAAATCCCCTCCTAAAACATTTCCCCTACATTTATATGCATTCATGCCCCATGACTCTCCTGACAGCCTCCTGCAGATTCCTCCACTCAGCTTAAAAAGACTCTAACCATAACCACTCCCTGAGAATATAGCTACTCCCAGAAGGGCTCCCATAATGCCCTGTACAGATACCTGTCACCATACCTAGTGCAACCAAGGCAACCATTTACTGTTTGTTTTATCCTCTAGATGGTGAAATTAGCTCTAATTTTGCTTTTTTGTATAATTCCCAATACATAGTTAGTAGGCCTTTTAAATAAATGTATGATTAAGTGAATTTATAAAATTAGAAATGTCAATATATCCTACTTTAGAAATGTCAATATATCCTACTTACATATATAATAGGTTCAACATTTACTAAATAAATGAAACAAATATTTACCTAGCAATTATGATGTCAGACATTATACTATACTATATACTTCACTATACTATAGTGAAGAAAAGATACAAAGAATACACAAAAACATAACTATGAAGACATTCAATCAGACAAAAATTTATCTACCTCCTATATGTAAATGGTATAAGAAGCACTACATGATGTCTGAAAAAAGGTCTTGTGTCTTTCCCAGTTCAGTGTCTTTAATGCCTGCCTTCTTCCCCACCAAGTCTGCAGACAGGCTAAGAACAGTCCAGTTTTCTCTGGTTCAGTGATTCTTTTTTCAGGTGCCATCTCTCTCCTCTATTTTAAACCATTTGTTCTGATCCGATTGGAGCCTCTAGTTTGTACCATTCCTCAAAGCCTAACCATCTGGGGTTGATGAGTCATTGCCTGATTTTGGCCTCTTCCCAGGATGCTGTATTGTAAAACAAGACATCCTCCGACTCCCCTTTCTGTGGCCTCTCCATAAACAATGGCCACCTGACCTCAGACGGCAATTCCAAGGAATTCTTCCAACATCTCTGCCTATGCTTGACTGGAAAAGGGGTACTGGTGGAGCCAGTAAAGATTTAACTTTCTCTGACTAGGAGGAAAAATGAAGGCTATACAAGGGCAACAACATTTAAATCAGTCCTTACCTCTTAGTGCAGGTGGAGAAAATAATAGGCAGAAAGCAGAGGTGCTCTCCTGCTTGAGTAATGGTATAAAATATAAAACTGAAAGGCCTGTGCAGGTGAAGTCAAGCAGACTCGCCTGCTTTAGTCACACTCAATCACTCACCCAGTAAATGTGGAAACATTAAAATGTTGTAAAATACCTAGGAGGGCCAGATTAAGGTTTATAAGAAATTCAGGGAAATTTTCATCTTTTAGAGAAAAGAGATGAAATTCATTTGGCAAAGAGAATGTGTTACAAATGATAACACCTGAAGGAAAAAGGAACAGTGCGACTTCATGAAATTGGCCTTATGCAATCTCAAGGCTATTTACTTGTCAAGGTACCTTAGTCAAATAAATTTCCTTCTTCCAACTCAGCTTTCTCATCTATAAAATAAGTAACTTTTCTTTGTAAATTATAATTTAAAATTATAGTTTTTGAATGTGTTATGCCCTTTCTACATGTTTATCCAAACTTTTTTTAGTATTTTCATTTAAATTCTTGTTATATTGAGTATTTACCACTTTATTATGTGTTTCATTGATTAGAGCAAATAATAAATATGTTACTTCTGTTTTTAATATATCATTTTAGTAAGAATTTTAAGTAGAGGAGGTATTCGAATGGCAAGAAATTAAAGTAGAGTTTACTTTCCAAATACCATACAACTTAAAAGCATTTCATTGCATCACAATGGACAGGTATGCATTGTACACAGAGTACCATACTAAAGAGAAGAAAATAAGACTAGGATTGAATTTCTGTTTTCCTTCAGTTTTCCAGTTAATATTTTCTCATCATATTATGCAAAATATCATATTTTCTTTCATCCAAATAATCATAACTATCTCACATGACTGTCTGCCTATGTGCACAGCCAACATTAAGAAAGTGAAATGAAAAAAAATCAGTTAAGTGTGTCAGCATTTCATTTTTGGGGTCTCTGCATATCAAGATACAATTTCAATATGCAGTAGATTTAGCTTTGCTGAAAATAAAAGTAGAGAACTACTTTGATTGACAACACTATGAAAATTTCTACTTTTCTCTTAATGAATGAAATTATTCTTCAAGGAAAAGAATGTTTCCCTAAGAGAAGTAGACATTTGGACCTGAATACTGAAAAGATGGCTCTTCATTTACCTGTTTTTTTTTCTCCCCCTTGCTACATGGGAAAGGTCTTTTAAGAGGTGGAAACAGTCAGAAGGCACAGCCTGTTATTAGATGATCAGGAATTAATTTTGCAGTGATTTTTTTTTTTTAATGAACTACTTTGAAAGCTGATGGTAAGCATTTATTTACTGGGTAAGTTTGAAAACCACACTCACACAATAAGACCCCAATAAATGCCATTTCAATAACTGTCAAATAGATTTATCCCCCTTGCTTTCTCTTTATCATTGTGTTCTGTTTCCCACAGGGTCTTCCCAGGTGACATGAGGGGTAAAGAACATTCCAGACAACGCAAAAGATAAAAGAGATGCGAGTTCAATCCCTGAGTCAGGAAAATCCCCTGGAGGAGGGCATGGCAATCCACTCTATTCTTGCCTGGAGAATCCCATGAACAGAGGAGGCTGGCAGGCTACGGTCTGTAGGGTCGCAAAGAGTTGGACACAACTGAAGTGACTTAGCACGCGCACACACACACACACACACACACACACACACACTGTTAGACACAAGCACTCTGATATGTTCTTCTTATGACACATTATGTACCTGGTTCTTTGTCTACTTCTGTGGATGCTACTCATTTTGTCTTCCTGGGCTCTATTTATGGAATAACTGCCAATTCTCAGGATTCAACCCACAGTCCCCTATTCTCTTTGTGATTTTTTTAACTGGAAAATCTCCCAAACTATGGCTCCAACAGCCACTTATGTCTTGGTAAACTTGAACCCTATTATCCTCAGCACATATCTGTCTCCTGAGTTCTAGATTCCTGCCTCTAATAACCTACTGGGTATTTCTTCTTGGCAGCCTTCAGGTGCTTCACAAGACACAAACTGCTAGTTGAATTCACTTTATTTTAGAAAAAATATTTGCTTGTCTTCACACATGATTCCACCAATTGCACAAAAACAAACCCAAGGATGTTTCTAGACTCTACCTTTCCCTCACTAATTACATCTCTCAATCACCCAGTCCCATAGATTCTACCTCCTTAATATTGCTTAAATTAGTCCATGACTTTCAAATCTACTACCAATATTTTAAATTGGGCCATCATTATTTCTTGTTGGATCAGCTTTCTAAGTCCTCTCCCTGACCCCAGATGTGCCCCTACCACCAGACCATCATGATCCTGCTCTGAACTTTGGCTGTCTTTAAGATGCAAATAGGATCAGGTTATTGCCCCACTTCAAGCCCTGTCCCCCTCCACTCCCCACAAGATAATGGTTTACATTATCTTGTGATCTGCCAGATCCTTTATGATCACTATAAGTCCCTACCCATATAGAGTTTACTGTTTTAGTGGAAGAAGAAGATAAAAAAATAAGTAAATAAAACAGTGCTTGATTAAAACATCTCAAGTGAAATAAACACCTGAAGAGATGGCAGAACTTACAAACTATTAGCTATTAATATCACTAGCATGATGCTTGAACTCCAGAACAAAAAAGGAAAAAAAAATGTATGATATATTCTAAGGAACAGAGAATCACTGAGATGCCATTCTTTCTACTCTTCGCCACAGTATTAAATTAAATTTAGGCAAACTTGTGAAAAAGTGTGAGCTCATCATTTAGAAAAACTTTAATGTGCAAAAAAAAAGATGTTATAAATTACATTAATGTGATGGGTTATAAATCAATTTCACTTTTGTCCTACAAAAATCAATGCAAATATGTATAGGCTGCAGAGTAGGATTTATAAAATAAACTAATAATGTGTAAACCTCTCCATTTAAAAAGAAAATTCAATCATCTTCACCTCTCTCAGCTTAAAATATTCTGTCTATCTCCTTAGACACCTCTATTAAAATGTGGCAGCAAGCAGTGACTATTGTCAGTTCACCTTTTGGAGACTGTCTTCCACTAACATGTATGTTATATTATGGAATATGGAGTTACACAGAGTAAAAACCTGAGTTTGCCATTGGTGTTTATCTAAAAAAAAAAAAAAACAGTTGAATCTCCAAAATTACATAATAAAAATACTAAAATGAAATCTAATAGGATATTTTTACAACATTAGCTCAGAATGCATTTTTTACTACCTCCCTGTAACAAGGTAGCTACACTCCTATTCTGAATGATGGTGAAAGTTGGTAATATGTGCATAAATCTACAAGTGGCAGAGTCAAAATGGGCTAGAAGGAAGGGAATTCTTGCAACAGGTGCACTCTGGTCAGACTGAGCTAGAGGAATGCCTCCTGGAGACGGCCTTCATTATGAAGATTGAAAACAACTCTGCATGCTCTACTTCGACAAAGACTGGCAACTGGGAGCAGAAACATGCCATTCAATCTGGCCTTTGACTACACCTGATATGATGACTCTGAATGACCAGTGTATAATTTAGTAAATCATGCAGTTTCCAAATTAACGAAAGTAAATAAATGTTGCATCAGTATATTTGGTGTGACAGAGCACAGTTTATGAGCTGGTTTAAAGAACAACATGTAATTCAAGATCTGTCCACCTTTGGCACAGGATTTTAAAATGAAATATCATTGACCACAATCCACTGGAAAACAGCAACAATGTTGAGAGAAAGGAATGCAACTGGAGCGGTGTAATTACACCATTTCCTACACAATGAATTTGAAACAAAACCAATTAATTGTAGTATATGGTCTTGTTGGTTATATGCACAATACAACTTTTATTTTTTTAATCTATTTTTGCTGTAAAGAGACAAAGGATATGTTATTACCTACAGCCTGATGGGAGGGGGTGTCTATTCAGACCAAACAACTCTAAATCCCATCATAAATTATATGAGAATAATGAACACATTTTTCATATAAATATATGTTCATACACTAAATAAATGGCATACAATTGGAAGAGAAAACAACATTGAAAGGAGGAAAGAATATACAGATCCTATTATTAGATGAGATTTTTCCCCATATGTAAAACAATGTTTATAAAATATGATGAATCACATACCTGATTGTAGCAGCTGGATTTGCACTTCACACATCACACTCAATGTTCTACACCTTGAAAAAACACATTCCTGGCATGTGAGTGCATATGTTGTTTGCATATTTTATTACTCACATTCATATCTTAGAAAACAACAGCATCTTAAGAATAAATTCTCAGAGAATTAGTATTCTTGTTCTCTGTTTCTTTGTCACACAGAGATACATTACCATTTTATCATCAAACAAGGACTCCGGCTTTTTATTAATAACATCTAACTCCAATTTATCTAGATATATTCTTTCAGATTTAATAAAAAGGAAAGTAATCTCATGCTGATCAAGTTGCACATATGCATAACTGTCTGGGTACAGCTAAACAAAATATGGATATAATATATATATTATATATATCCAAAGCTTCTCTTTTCATGCTACACATGTTTCCAAAAGGAAACCCATAAATATTTAGTTTAAAACTTTTATAATCCAATAAGCAACAAATAATATATAAATTACAGACCTGAAGTGCTAACATTTTATTTTTTCTAGAATTTCTATTGACCACAGCCAGCAATTTCTCTTCAGAATTATAGTCTCCATCTAGGCACTTTTCTTCTGTCTCCATTTAGAAAAATTAAGGGCTGCAAACTCCTATCAAGTTTTCAGCCAGGGAGACTAAAAAATCAACTTTCAACCAAGGTGACTAAGAACAGAAACTATCAAATTATTCCACCTAATTATATTATTAAAAAACACAAACTTGGGCTTCCCTAATGGCTCAGTGGTAAAGAATCAGCATGCCAATGCAGGAGACACAGGTTCAACCCCTGGTCCAGGAAAATCCCACGTCTTGAAGAAACTAAGTCTGTGCACCATAACTATTGAGTCTGTGCTCTAGAGGCCCTGAGCTGCAACTACTGAGCCCACATGCAGGCAACTGCTAAAAAAGCAGGCATGCCCTAGCGCTATGCTCTGCAACAAGAGAAGCCACTGCAATGAGAAGCTGTGCACTGTAACTAAAGAGTAAACTCCGTCTGCCATAACTAGAGAAATCCAGCACAGAAACAAAGACCCAGCAGAGCCAAAAATAAATTTAAAAAATTTTTTTAATTATAGAAAAATATAAACTTAAAAATGGCAGTCATAAGTATTATGGTATTTAATCTTAAATGGTAGTATTATTTCAAAACTTACAAGGCTGCTATAATCAAAACAATTTGGCACTTACATAAAAATAGACTTATTGATAAGTTGATTTGAATTGAAACTCCAGAAATAAGTCTTATATTTATGGTCAATTAATTTTTGAAGACAAATAGTACTGAAACAACTGGAAATCTACAGGTACAAAAATTAACTGAAAATAGATCAAAAATGTAAATATGAAAATTAAAACTAAGAAACTCTTAAAAGGAAACATAGCTGTGAATCTTTGTGATTTTGGATTAGGCAGCTATTTCTCGGATGTGATACCAAAAGGGTAAGCAACACCCCCCCCCCAAAAAAAAAAGAGATAAATTTAACCTCATCAATATTTGTATTTTGAAAGAAACCACCAAAAAGTAAAAAGATGGGGGGAATTAATCAAGATGGTAGAGTATAAGAGGTGGAACTTGCCTCTTCCAACAAACACATAAAAATACACCTATATATGGGACAATTCTCACTGAAAACTAACTCAAAACTGCAAGACTCCTGTACAAACAAGGCTGTAAGAAAGAGCCACATGGAATCAGGTAAGAAGGAAAGAGAATCAATAAGATCAGGACCTGTGTCCCTGGGAGAGGACCCAGAGATCTGCCCTAGAGAGTGAGCTTTTCAAACCACATATCCGGTGCCCTAGTACTGGAATCTCACCCAGGGAATATAAGCCTACTTGGGTGGTTGTAGAGCCAGCAAAACTCACAGAAGGGGTGTAGGAATCTTGGGCTCCACTTGTTAGAAGCATAGGAAAGCTGGTTTGCTCCTCTATGGGACAGAGGACTGACTGAGGACTGATCCAGTGGCTGCCCAGTTATCTATGATCACTCCAAGACATGTCCCAGGCTGAACAGTGAATATCCCAGTCCTGCTTACTTCACCTCACAGCTCTGCACTGGAGCAAGGACAGCCAAGACCAGGGAAAGAGCTCCGCAGGGGGACAAAAAGGCAACTCGGGCCCTGGGTGGCATCTGATGGGACAGTAGCACCGCAGCACTGCCACCGGCGGATGCTTATACAGGCAGCACGCCAGGGGTGACCGCAGTCTATGACAGCAGCCAGACTGCCATGGCACGTGCACTGACACGCATCAAGAGCCCGTGTGGCCTACATGGCTCTACCTGCTCTGCTTTGTGGTTCTGTAGCTGAGCGGAGTAGGCAGAGGCTGCGGGCAGTGACTGGTTGTGAGAGACAGGGCAGACTCAGATACAGCAGGCAGCGCCCTGGAGGCAGCTCAGACCTCTGTCTACAGCTGGCATACTACTGCTCACACACCGACATGGGCTGGGAGTCTACATGGGCCTCTCCTGCTCCATCATTGTTCTCCTCTGGGCTGAGGGTGCCTGTGCTGAAAGAGAGGAGAGAACATACTTAAGGAAAACAGAGCCAGCTCAGCCCGGAGCCCCAAGACTTCTGCCCTATCTATTTGGGATGTGATCCTCCCCTCCATAGGGCAGTGATGGCCACTAAGCAGAGGGGAAACCCCACCTTACACCCAGTTCCAGCCAAAGACCTTCCATCTCCAGCCCTATCTCTTACAATGGTGATAGCTGCCAGCACACCCTGAGAAAAGAACAACTTCTGTTCACATCGAATCCAGCTTTCCCACCAAGGGCACTGGGCCCACATGTTTAGGAGGACACTTCCACATAAAGACACCCCTTTAACACCATTATAGGTAGCTGCTCCACCTATCAGTAAATCCATAGAGACAGAAAAACTTAAATAAAATGGAAAGACAGATGAACTATTCTCAATTGAAAGAGCAAGAGAAAATCTCTGAAAATTTAAATAATGAAACAGAAAAGGCAACTTAGAATTAGTAATAAGAATGGTAACTGAATTAGGAAAAAGAATAGGTGAAGACAGTAAGAATTTTAACAAGAAACTAGAACATATTAAAAGAAAATAGAACCAAAGAATACAATAATTGAAGTGAAAAACACTCTACAAGAAATAAACAGCAGGCTAAGTCATACAGAAGAACACATAAATGATCTGGAAGATAGAAAAATGGAAGTGATCCAAAAGAAAATAAAAAACATGACAAAAATGAGAACAGTTTAGGAAATTTCTGAGATAATATTTGCATTATAGGGGTCTCAGAAAAAGAGAGAGAAGGGGACTAAAAATACATTTGATGAAATTACAGCTGAAGACTTCCCTAATCTGAGGAAGGAAATAGACATCTAAGTACAAAAAGCACAGAAAGTCCCAAACAAGATGCACCTAAGCAGATCCATACCAAGACATATCACAATTAAAACAGCAAAAGTTAAACAGAGATTCTAAAGACAGAAAGAAAAAACAGTCATTTACAAGGGAACTCCCATAAGGTATCTGCTGATTTTCCTGAAGAAACTTTGAAGACTAAAAGGGAACAGCGTGATAAATTCCAAGTCCTGAGAGGAAAAAATCTGTAATCTAGGATACTCTACTCAGCAAAGTTATCATTCAGAATTGGAGGAAAGAGAAAGAAATTCTCAGAGAAGCAAAAATGAAGAGATCATCAGTACTAAACCAACCCCAAAGGAATTTAAAGGATCTTCCCCAGCTGAAAAGGCTAGAACAAGAAGTACCTATGGAAAAAGAAACATTCCACTATGAAGGGCAAATATATAGTAAGGGCTAGCGATCATCATTATTGTAAAAAATAATGTTTATAATAAGGAGTCAAGGGGTTAACATAAAGATGTAAAATATAACATGAAAAACACAAAATGTGGGGAAGGGGAGTAAAAAGATAGATCTTTTAAAATATGTTTAAATTAAATGACTACCAGTGTAAAACAAGTAGCTATAGTTATAGGTCAACATATACAAACCCCATGGCAACCACAAATCAAGAACCTACAATAGATACAAAAAAACTAGAGAGAAAAGAACAAATGTATACCACTAAATGAAAGCATCAAAACACAAAGGAAGAGACTAAAAGATACTAAAAACAAAGAACTATTAATACAAAAACAACCAGAAAACAAGAAAAAAAAATGGTAGTAAATACATACCTATCAATAATCACTTTAAATGTCAATGGACTAGATCCTCTAATCAAAAGGGCATTTATGGCAGCTGATTGGATACAAAAAATAAGACCCATTTATAGGTTGCTTACAAGAGACTCACCTCAGAGCTAAATACACACAAAAGCGAAAGTGAGAGGATGGAAAAATATGTGAACAGATGACGAGGAATTAGGGGTAGCAATAGTAATATCAGGTTTCCCAACTGGTACAGTGGTAAAGAATCTGCCTGCCAATACAAAGGATGCGGGTTCAATCCACGGGTCAGGAAGATCCCCTGGAGTAGGGAATGGCAGCCCACTCCAGTATTCTTGCCTGGGAAATCCCATGGACAGAGGAGCCCGGCAGGCTACAGTCCATGGTTCACAAAGAGTCAGACACAACTTACGGACTAAACAACAACAACTATCATATCAGACAAAATAGACTTTCCCTTCTTTGTGGAATTAAAAGTGGTCAAAGAATTTGAATAGAAATGTCTTTTAAAAAATAGATACAACAGCTAATAAGAACAGAAAAAGATGCTCAACATCATTATTCAGTAAGGAAATGCAAATAAAAGCCAAAATGAGATACTACTTCACACCCACTAAGATAGCTATCATCACAAAGTTTCATAGATTGATGGACGGAATGTAAAACGGTACCCTGGCTCTAAAAGATAGTTCGGAAGTTGCTACTTCCAAAATTTGTTTGTATATAGCAAAGAGAAACAAAAGCATATCTTCCCCCAAAATAAAACTTATGTTCTAATGCTCATTGTAGTATTCATAATAATCCCAAAATAAAAACCTAAATGTCCATCAACTGAAAACTGGTAAATAAAATTAGTGGAATAATATTCATCCATAAATAGAAACAAAGTGCAAATAAACATCACAGCATGGATGAGCCTTGAAAACAATATGGTAATGAAAAAAAAGACACTAAAGATCACATACTGTATGACTCTATTTATATGAAATGTCTGGAGCAGTGTCAAAACGCTGTATAGATAGTGGGGCTGAAGGGAAGGGAAGCAGATGATGACTGTTAATGAGTTTGGGATCTCTTTTAGGGGTTAGAAAAATGTTCTGGGATTAGATAGTGGTGATGGTTCTATAACTTTGCACAGATTCTAAAAATTGCTCTATTGTACACATGAAAGTGAGTTTTATGGTATGTCAGTTATAGCTCAATAAAAAATGAGAAAAAGTAGTACTGAAATGATAAAATTTGGGAAATGTAGATACAAGAAGGTGAAATCTGGGATCCCTTTTTTCCATAAATGCCCAGTTCTGAGATTGAATAAATAGCTCATTGTGAACATATCCTTTCAGTTAAGGTACTTCTGATCTATAGCCACAACTCAGCTTCTGTCTGGGGCTCTTTAGATCATTCTGTGCTTACCTTTCTTTTTCTACCACATTCACACTCTATTCTAACTGAGAGGTTTAAGAGGTATGCCTTTTCTAGGAAAACACATTCTTTTGCCTTTCCAATATTCATCGTCTTTTTCTACTTAATAGCAAGAATCTAAAGAGACAAAATCACATCATTATCCATCCAGCCACCCACACTTGCCACATTCTCCAATTGTTTTTCCTACCCGCAGAAGCCAGCAACCTGAACTAAAGCCAATTTCAGTGACACTTTTACAGTTATGCAACAATCAGACTCTTCCAAGTCTATTTCTATATTTTAAGAATGTGTGAATATTTTCACCTTGAACATTCACAGATAGGGTCTCTCTTCTCGCTATTCCATAAACACCAACCTGCTGATAGAGCCTCTACACTCAGTCTCTCCTGGTCTCAGAAGACAGACTTACCATACCTTTTAATTTGTCCTCTTTCATCTCTATTTCTCTGAAATTCTAATCTCAGAGATTGCTAACAACCCCCTAATTGCCCAAACTGGTAGATTTTCTCAAGTTCTGAAAAAGAACAAATTTACTTCTCTGAAGCAATTATTGCTGTTTAAGAAAACCACTTTGTCCAAGTTGTCATCTTCTCTTTCAACTAAGAGAAAAATCTTTAGCTGATCCTTCTTTACTATTTTGTCACAAAGGACTGTGTCAAGGGCTGGAGTCATCAAAACATACACACTGAAAATTCACTAGTTGAACACAGGAAAACAAAAAGCTGAGTCTTAATTTTTTTCTGTAAATTGGGGACCTCCCAAGGTTTTTGTAAGGATGACATTAGACATTGTATGTAAATTTCTTAGTAGTATCCTATTACATAAATTGTAGTTTTTATAATGATGAAAGAGAAAGAAAGTGAAAGTCATTCAGTCATGTCTGTCTCTTTGTGACCCCATGGACTATACAGTCTAAGGAATTCTCTAGGCCAGAGTACTGGAGTGGGTAGCTGTTCCCTTCTCCAGGGGATCTTCCCAACCCTGGGATCAAACCCGGGTCTCCAGCATTGCAGGCAGATTTTTTACCAGCTGAGCCATAGGGAAAGCCCTTATAATGATAAGTAGGATTTATATCTTCATATCATCATAACCTCTACCTGCTGTGCTGGCAGGCACATAATCTTATGGCTGTGCTGGGTCTTTCTTTAGTTGTGGTGAGTGGGAGCTACTCTCTACATGTGGTGTGCAGGCTTCTCATTGTATTGACATCTTTTGTTGTGGACCACAGACTCGAGAGCACAGGCCCAGTAGTCATGGTGCAAGGGCTCAGCTGCCCTGTGGCCTGTGGGATCCTCCTGGACCAGGGATTGAACCCACATCCACTGCATTTTATTGGTGGATTCTTAACCAGTGGACCACCATGGAAGTCCTCATATACACTTTTATAAGATTCAACTTTAAACTCAAGCTCTGTGCTGTCCTCTCTTCCAAGCAACCTTGGATTCTTCTTCTGGACAGAGATCTAGGATGTCCTTCTAGATCTTCTCACTCTCTGTCAATCAAAAGCACAATCAATCACCTTTGTAAACAATCATTAAACACCAATACTTCATTGATGATATTACCAGCATCCCACCATCAGGACTGAAAGTCTGGTGTCAGTTTTGATTCTTTCCTACCATTAGGAAGGAATTTGTTTACAAGTCTGCTCAATACATCTCTGTAACATTTTCTGAGTGCCTCCCCTGTCCTCAATTTCCACAGGAAAATGAGGCCAGACCCTCATTACATCTCACTCATAAGTGGTTCTTGGACTTGGCAAAATGTCACACTCAAATCCAGATCTTTGGCACCACTCTACATCTGCCAAATCATAACGGCCAAAGAGTAAAGCTTAGAAATCAATCAGATTGAAAAACTTCCAGGTGATCAGCATAAAGTTCCAGATGTAGAAGTTAGTGCTATACAATTCAGAAACAACATTTAACAGTATAACTTGGGTATCAGCTCTTCTTACCCAACAATGCCCTCTTTTTTTGCCAAAATTTCAAATTCCCAAACTCTGAGCCTAAAACATGCACTCTCAACCACCTATAAAGTTGCATTTGGATTAACTGACATTCACTCCTCAATATCTGTTTTCGCATCTCCAGTATTAGATGCCTGAGCATATGAAAACCAAAGATTAAAGCCTGGATGACCTAACAGTCTAAAGATGGCAAGACAGAGGCAGAAGGATATGGATGTAAGGACAGAAAGAGGGTGAGAAAAAAAAAAGAAAGTGAGAAAACAGAGAGAGATGGGAAGTATACAGGCATCTATTCAATACCTATAACATATTAATTCATTCTAATCCCAAAGAAAGGTAATGCCAAAGAATGCTCAAACTACTGCACAATTGCACTCATCTCACATGCTAGCAAAGTAATGCTCAATATTTTCCAAGCCAGGCTTCAATAGTATGTGAGTCGTGAACTTCCAGATGTTCAAGCTGGATTTAGAAAAGGCAGAGGAATCAGAGATCAAACTGCCAACATCTGTTGTATCATCGAAAAACCAAGAGAATTCCAGAAAAATATCTACTTCTGCTTTATTGATTATGCCAAAGCCTTTGACTGTGTGGATCATAATAAACTGTGGAAAATTCTTAAAGAGATGGAGATAACAGACCACTTGCCCTGCCTGCTAAGAAATCTGTATGGAGGTCAAGAAGTAACAGTTAGAACCGGACATGGAACAACAGACTGTTTCCAAATTGGGAAAGACGTAGTCAAGGCTGTATATTGTTATGCTGCTTATTTAACTTACATGCTGAGTACATCATGCAAAATGCTGGAATGATTAAACCACAAGCTGGAATCAAGATTGCCAGGAGAAATATCAATAACCTCAGATATGCAAATGATACCACACTTATGGCAGAAAGCGAAGAACTAAAGAGCCCCCTGAGGAAAGTGAAAGCGGAGAGTGAAAAAGTTGCCTTAAAACTCAACATTCAGAAAACTAAGATCATGGCATCTGGTCTCCTCACTATATGGTAAATAGATGGGGAAACAGTAGAAACAGTGATAGATTTTATTTTGGGGGGGGGCTCCAAAATCACTGCAGATGATGACTGCAGCCATGAAATTAAAAGACACTTGCTCTTTGGAAGAAAAGTTATGACCAACCTAGACAGCATATTAAAAAGCAGAAACATTACTTTACCAACAAAGGTCCCTCTAGTCACAGCTTTGGTTTTTCCAGTGGTCATGTATGGATGTGAGAGTTGGACCATAAAGAAAGCTGAGTGCCAAAGAATTGATGCTTTTGAACTGTGGTGTTGGAGAAGACTCTTGAGAGTCCCTTGGACTGCAAGGAGATCCAACCAGTCCGTTGTAAAGGAAATCAGTCCTGAATATTCATTGCAAGGACTGATGCTGAAGCTGAAACTCCAATATTTTGACCATGTGATGTAAAGAACTGACTCATCTCAAAAGACCCTGATGCTGAGAAAGATTGAAGGCAGGAGGAGAAGGGGATGACAGAGGATGAGATGGTTGTATGGATCACCGACTCAATGGACGTGAGTTTGAGTGAACTCTGGGAGCTGGTGATGGACAGGGAGGCCAGGTGTGCTGCAGTCCATGGGGTCGCAAAGAGCTGAACATGACTCAGCGACTGAACTGAACTGATTAACATGCTAAACAAAGTATGTACAGTTGCAACTAACTTGCTCCTTAGCTTGGCGTTCAAAGCCCTCACCACAGGCTTCATCCTTATTTACCACCATTACCCAAGCTCCAATCAAAACGAAGAGTTCACACTATTTCCACAAAACTGTGTATAAATTTTGGCTTATACTTTGCTCTTCAGCTAGAACATCTCCCTATACTAGTCCATTTCATCTTTTTAAGTCCAAGCTATTGTACAGGAGACAAGGATCAAGACTATCCCTAAGGCCTCTGGGAAGGCCTTACAAATAGCTGTGGAAAGAAGAGAAGTGAAAAGCAAAGGAGAAAAGGAAAGATATACCCATTTGAATGCAGAGTTCCAAAGAATAGCAAGAAGAGATAAGAAAGCCTTCTTCAGTGATCAATGCAAAGAAATAGAGGAAAACAACAGAATGGGAAAGACTAGAGATCCCTTCAAAAAAATCAGAGATACCAAGGGAACATTTCATGCAAAGATGGGCTCGATAAAGGGCAGAAACGGTATGGACCAACCAGAAGCAGAAGATATCAAGAAGAGGTGGCAAGAATACATAGAAGAACTGTACAAAAAAGATCTTCATGACCAAGATAAGCGTGATGGTGTGATCACTCATCTAGAGCCAGACATTCTGGAATGTGAAGCCTTAGAAAGTGGGCTTTAGAAAGCATCACTATGAACAAAGCTAGTAGAGGTGATGGAATTCCAGTGGAGCTATTTAAAATCATGAAAGATGATGCTGTGAAAGTGCTGCACTTAATATGCCAACAAATTTGGAAAACTCAGCAGTGGCCACAGGACTGGAAAAGGTCAGTATTCATTCCAGTCCCAAAGAAAGACAATGCCAAAGAATGCTCACTACCGCACAATTGCACTCATCTCAAAAGCTAGTACAGTAATGCTCAAAATTCTCCAAGCCAGGCTTCAGCAATACATGAACCATGAACTTCCAAATGTTCATGCTGGTTTTAGAAAAGGCAGTGGAATCAGAGATCAAATTGTCAACATCCCCTGGATCATCAAAAAAGCAAGAGAGTTCCAGAAAAACATCTATTTCTGTTTTATTGATTATGTCAAAGCCTTTGACTGTGTGGATCACAAGAAACTGTGGAAAATTCTGAAAGAGATGGGAATACCAGACCACCTGACCTGCCTCTTGAGAAACTTGTATGCAGGTCAAGAAGCAACAGTTAGAACTGGACATGGAAAAACAGACTGGTTCCCAGTAGGAAAAGGAGTACGTCAAGGCTGTATATTGTCACCCTGCTTATTTAACTTCTATGCAGAATACATCATGAGAAACACTGGGCTGGAAGAAACACAAGCTGGAATCAAAATTGCTGGGAGAAATATCAATAACCTCAGATATGCAGATGACACCACCCTTATGGCAGAAAGTGAAGAGGAACTAAAAAGCCTCTTGATGAAAGTGAAAGAGGAGAGCGAAAAAGTTGGCTTAAAGCTCAACATTCAGAAAATGAAGATCATGGCATCTGGTCCCATCACTTCATGGGAAATGGATGAGGAAAGAGTGGAAACAGTGTCAGACTTTATTTTGGGGGGCTCCAGAATCACTGCAAATGGTGACTGCAGCCATGAAATTAAAAGACGCTTACTCCTTGGAAGGAAAGTTATGACCAACCTAGATAGCATATTCAAAAGCAGAGACATTACTTTGCCAAGAAAGGTCCGTCTAGTAAGGCCCTGGTTTTTCCAGTAGTCATGTATGGATTGAGAGTTGGACTGTGAAGAAAGCTGAGCACCGAAGAACTGATGCTTTTGAACTGTGGTGCTGGAGAAGACTCTTGAGAGTTCCATGGACTGCAAGGAGATCAGTCCTGGGATTTCTTTGGAAGGAATGATGCTAAAGCTGAAACTCCAGTACTTTGGCCACCTCATGCGAAGAGCTGACTCATTGGAAAAGACTCTGATGCTGGGAGGGATTGGGGACAGGAGGAGAAGGAGACGACACAGGATGAGATGGCTGGATGGCATCACGGACTCAATGGACGTGAGTCTGAGTGAACTCCAGGTGTTGGTGATGGACAGGGAGGCCTGGCATGCTGCAATTCATGGGGTCACAAAGGGTCGGACATGACTGAGCAACTGAACTGAACTGAAAGCCTTTATTAATTCCCCAAACAGAAATCAGTTTTCCTGTTATTTCAAGCTTCTTAAGCTTCATGCAGTACTGAGTACCTTCTATACTATGTAATATCAATAAATAGTTTATATTCATTATCTTTCCTATTACATCAAAAGCCCCTTTCAGGCAGGATTCATAATGAGTCTTTCATTAAACCCTCACAGCACCTACTGTAACCCATAAAGTAAAAAGTGTAACTGAAAGTGTTAGTCACTCAGTCATGTCCGACTCTTTGCGACCTATGGTTGTAGCCTACCAGGCTCCTCTGTTCATGGAATTCCCCAGCAAGAGTACTGGAGTGAGCAGCCATTCCCTTCTCCAGGGGATCTTCCAAACCTAGCAATCAAATCTTGGTCTCCTGCGTTGTAGGCAGATTCTTTACCATCTGAGCCACCAGGGAAGCCTGTAACTCATAAATCTGTATTTAATTAATGAACATGGATATATAACTAATACTTTAAAAAATCTGAATTCTAATACCTATTGGGAGCTTTATTTGAAGAGAAAAAGTTCACTAAAATGACATATAAACTGATAGTTAATTCACTTATAGTTAAAAATGAGATATAGGTATAATCATTTCCTTATCATTAGATGGCTGGATCAATCTGCATGGTTGTACCATCTTCAGCAGTGTTAGTAACAATTATGTGCATGCTTGCTTGCAAACTAAGCTTTGTGTGAGAAACTACCAAGAATACACACACCGAGAATATTATCTAAATTTCTTGAGAAAACTTACACAGAACTAGAATCTGTTAATGACTATAATCTGGTCTGAAATGTGAGGGTGTATCTCATAAATGTTTATATGTGTGTATATCTGGATATGTATAAATACTCTGGAGCTTCTGTGCAATGTTGTCAATTGAGCTTCATACTTAAAAACAAAGCAAAACAAAATCAAGCCCAAGCCTCACTAGGAAAATCCTATGTACAGCTAAATATGTAATTCTACTGTACAGGAAGTTTTAACTTAATTGGGCTTATACCTCAGTAGTATGCATGCAAAATAAGAGATGTTAATGCCATTTGAGGAGCCAACCATATGTAATTATAGGTGCAGAGCAAATAGTTAATCTACACATATGAACATAGGGTTAAAAGAAATAAATCACATAATGCATTTTCCAGTCACAGGACTTCATATAGAATATGCCACCATAAGCAGAGCCATCATTTTGAAAGCAAAAGGTATCCAGAACTGAAGAACCTAACATAGTCTTCCAAGAGCTCAATATGTTTTATAAGTGTCTTTCATATCCAAGGAATAAGGGGTTCAAACAATTAGAAAGGCAATGAATTTAATACTAAACAGGCAAATTGTAAACATGGCTTAGGTTGTTTGTTTTTTTTTTTTTAAACTAAGGAGATCTAAAAATTGAAATACATTTAATTTCAAATATACATTGCTACTAGCTCCTCCCAGACCTCTTTCCTGGATAGTGACTTAAATTTCAGCATTGAAAGCTCACCCAATATATTCTGTCTCCAGTTACTGAAACAAAGAGCTTCTCACTGACAATCATCAAGGACAATATACGCCAAGAAAATAAATGCATTACCTCAAAATTAAGAGGGTTACCTGAGGCCTTGAACTATCTTGACAGGCAAAGGTTTTAGGTTACAAAGAAACATAATCTGAAGGATAACTTAAGTCATCATTTAAATTCATTTTCACGGTTACTATGAGCATAATAAATGTTAAGTTGCAAGGAAAAGTGAATTTAAATTTTAGCATCAGCACAGATGCAGACTAGATATTAGAAAGAGTTCACATGCATCTGAAAAGTAGGAGGCATGGCTGACTTTTTGTTATCAAGCATCTTCAAACATACATAATGATGGCTTCTTCTAGTGCTTAAAATAAAATCAATGCCCTGATATATTCCTAGTTACATTGTTGACTATGAGTACTTTAGGTTCTAGAATAATCTGCCAAAAAGAGTTTAGCATTCCCCTCTCTGAAGATCTTTAAGATCTTTGCATCTATGTAAGGTGACTCAACCCAGAAGATAAAGATAGGAAATTTCAGTGATTCAGATGTCCCTCTCATTTTATTTTATATTCTTAAAGGCTAGGTAATTCAAGAAAACATTTTTACTTTCTCCAATAAAAATTAACATTTCCAAACACTTGCTTTTATCATTTAATATTAAGACCAATCTATTTTATACACACAGACACACACACACATATATTTGTTGTTGTTCAGTTGCTAAATTGTGTCCAACTCTTTTCGACCCCATGGACTGCAGCACACCAGGCTCATCTGTCCTCCACTGTCTCCTGGAGTTTGCTCAAATTCATGTCCTTAGTCAGTAATTTTATAAATATATAAAATCATATATATATATGTCATATATATTTATATGACCAATATATATATATATATGTGTGTGTGTGTGTGCGTGTATGTGTGTGTGTGCTCAGTTGCTTCAGTTGTGTCCAAATCTGTGCAACTCTATGAACTGTAGCCTGCCAGGCTCCTCTGTCCATGGGATTACCCAGGCAAGTATACTAGAGTGGGTTGGCATGACCTCCTCCAGGGGATCTTCCTGACCCAGGAATTGAACCCTCAGCATCTCCTGCATCTTCTGCATCAAAGGCAGATTCTTTACCACTGAGCCATCCAGGAAGCCTATATATATATAAAGCCTTTATATATATATATATAAAGTCAGCTTGGGACTTCCCTGGTGGCTTAGACGGTAAAGCATCTGTCTACAATGCAGGGGACCCGGGTTCGATCCCTGGAGAAGGAAATGGCAATCTACTCCAGTACTATTGCCTGGAAAATCCCATGGACAGAGGAGCCTGGCAGGCTACAGTCCATGGGGTCGCAGAGTCGGACACGGCTGAGCGACTTCACTCATTCACTCACTCAAAGTCGGCTTAAAGCTCAACATTCAGAAAATGAAGATCATGGAATCCATCACTCCATGGGAAATAGATGGAGAAACAGTGGAAACAGTGTCAGACTTTACTTTTTTGGGCTCCACAGTCACTGCAGATGGTGATTGCAGCCATGAAATTAAAAGATGCTTACTCCTTGGAAGAAAAGTTATGACCAACCTAGATAGCATATTGAAAAGCAGAGACATTACTTTGCCGACTAAGGTCTGTCTAGTCAAGGCTATGGTTTTTCCTTTGGTCATGTATGGATGTGAGAGTTGGACTGTGAAGAAGGCTGAGCGCCAAAGAATTGATGCTTTTGAACTGTGGTGTTGGAGAAGACTCTTGAGAGTCCCTTGGACTGCAAGGAGATCCAACCAGTCCATTCTGAAGGAGATCAGCCCTGGGTGTTCTTTGGAAGGAATGATGCTAAAGCTGAAACTCCAGTACTTTGGCCACCTCATGCGAAGAGGTGACTCATTGAAAAAGACTATGATGCTGGGAGGGATTGGGGGCAGGAGAAGAAGGGGATGACAGAGGATGAGATGGCTGGATGGCATCACTGACTCGATGGACGTGAGTCTGAGTGAACTCCGGGAGTTGGTGATGGACAGGGAGGCCTGACGTGCTGCAATTCATGGGGTCACAAAGAGTCAGACACGACTGAGCGACTGAACTGAACTGAACTAAACTGAATATATATACATATAAAATACTATTTCCAGATTTTAAAACTGGCATTATGTAACTCAAAGAGAAGTTACAAAATTACCATAATCTGGGGGGGGAGGGGGGTCAGTATTTAAAGCTATGCTTGTCTGACTTCAAATCCCATTTCACTGCACTATTCCACATAGATGAAAACAACAGATGTTAACACTTGTCTACTTTTGCACTGGCAAATACATAAAGTATCGGGGGTTACATTTCAGAGAGGCATGTCTAAGTGCCAGAGATCTTCAGAACACATACTCATCACACATCATTTGAGTGCCCAGTTTATACACAGCAGTATAACTAAGGAATATATCAGGGTACTGGTTTTATCTCAAGTATTACAAGAAGCCATCACGATCAAGTATGTTTGAAGATGTTCTAGACCAAAAAGTTAGTCCTGCCTCCTACTTTTCAGATGCATGTCGAACCAAGAATGAAAGGGTTAGATGCATCAGTATGCACAATGTTGCATTCTGCCAGGGAGGTCAAGTTTACCACTACAAATCTTCTGTGAACTAGACAGAATTCTAATTCTTAGCATAGGCTCAGCTGTAACCCTGCCAAGTTTCTAAGCAAACGGTGGCAGATCACATTAAATGAGAGAACTGGGACAGCTCAGTACAACCTATGCATGAGTGCAGCTGCTCAGTCATATCCAGCTCTTTGAGACTCCATGGACTATAGCCTGCCAATTTCACTCTGTCCATAAAATTTTCCAGGAAAGAATACTGGGTTGGGTTGCCATTTCCTACTCTGGGAGATATTCCCACACAGGGATTGAACCCGTGTCTCCTGTACTGGCAGGAGGATTCTTTACCACTATGCCACCAGGGAAGCCCTATAGTCTTAATTCATTCAGGATGCTGTAACAAAACATCACAGACTGGGTAGATTATAAACAACAGGAATTTATTTCTCACAGTTCCAAAGGCTGGAAGTCTAAGATCAGGGTACTGGCATGGTCAGGATCTGGTGAAAGTCTTCTTCTGGATCATAAACCATGGACTTCTCTCTGTGTCCTCACATGATAGAAGGTACAAGCCAGCTCCCTGTCCTTTATAATGACATTAATCTCATTCATGAGGGTTCTGTACTCATGACTTAATCACCTCCCAAAAGCCCCACCTTCTAATACTATCACATTGGGCAGTAGGATGTCAACATACGAATTTTAGGAGGACACAAACGTTCAGACCATAGCATCTCTCATTACTATTAGAAAATTAACTCTTAGAATCTGTTCTATTAATGGTGAGTCAGAAGAGTATTCCGTTATGTGAAGGATAATACACTACGTCATCAGAAAAATAAAGCAATGGTAAAAATGGTAAATAAAACTACAAGGACAGACTAGAGTTTTATTCTCTTTGAAACTTGAAGTTAACGTGTTTTGACAATAATTAGATTCAAAAAAGAGACCTTTACAAAAATTGTAATAGACCAATTTATAGAACCAGAAAGGTGTCAGAGTAGGTGTATTTCTTAAATTTCAATGAGAAATTAAATTCTCACAAGTGCCAAAGAAAAGATTTACATTTTTCATATCAGTTTACTCTGTTGAGCTCATTCTTTGAAAGGAACTGCATGAAGTCTTTCTTTAGTCAAGGTCAGTGGGAAACAGTGAACTATGCTTGAAGAATGAGCATCTCTCTTATCTTCTGAGTAATTGGTATATTAGTGACCTTGGCAAAGCCTAATGTAAAATACTGTTGCCAAGCGGAAATGACACATAGCCAACAATGAGAACTAGTGCTCCAGTCAGAATTCTGCCCATGATAGAGGACAAAGTATCTGTTTGTTACATGAAAAAGTAATACTTTTGAAGGTATGAAAAGAAAGTTGTATATTCAGATACAATTCAAATAAAATAGAGCAGGTGAAATATTAAAACAAAATAAGGAACTTCTTGAATGAGATGGCTGATGGCTTTTTCTAAATTAGTGACAGACCCATATTAATTACTGAAACTTACAACATGCGTGGGAGATTTGAAGTAAAACTCTTTCAAGGCTTAACATGAAGCTGATTGCACACTCACCTCTCCTTCCCAGCACTCAACACCTTGCCATTCAGGGGCACACACTACAGGGAAAGAACCAGAGGTCATGCTGTTGGCTGTTTTCTCAGCTACTGTATATTCCAATGTATGCCCTTCAACAATAGTTTTCACATTTTGCTCTTGAAAAGGCAAAATAAAATTTGCCAAAAAAAAAAAAAAAGAGGAAAGAGGAACAGTTTTTGTTTGTTGTTTTGTTTTGTCACCTACAAAGCTTAAAGCCCTTGTTGCTTTGCAATCCTATCTGCATACAAAAATGTAACTCACAAAAGAATGGGCTCTAAGGCAATAAGGGCACCACACCCACCTACTAACCAGCTGGGTGACATGGGGCCTCAGACTCCACAGGGCTCTTTAGGTTTTTATCTCTAAAGTAGAGGAAGACAATTACAGTTGCCCCATGAACAATGTGTTTGGGCTTCCCAGGTGGCACTAGTGGTAAAGAACCCACCTGCCAATGTGGGAAATGTCAGCAACGTGGGTTCGATCCCTGGGTTGGGAAGATCCCCTGCAGAAGGGATGGCAACCTACTCCAGTATTCTTGCCTAGAGAATCCCATGGACAGAGGAGCCTGTAGGACTACAGTCCATGGGGTCACAAAGAGTTGGACAGTACTGAAGTGACTTGGCATGCATGGAGCACACACAGATGAACAATGCAGGGATTGGTGGGCACTGAACATCCCCAATCCAAGTAAAAAATCCCTGTAAGCCCTGATTAACTTTACAGTCAGCCCTCCGTATCTGTGGTTCCATAGCTGAGGATTCAACCAACCATCCATTTTGTAGTACTATAGTACATACTTATTGAAAAAAAAAAGTCCACATATAGATGGACCCATGGAGTCCAAACACGTGTTGTTCAAGGGTCAACTGTATATCATTTCAAAATGATCTTTAAAATACCCTGATACCAAATATCAATAGATTTAATATTCATTTAGCTCTCTGGATTTTGTTTCATGCCTCTTTTGGACAGAATAAGGCAAAGCTGCCAAGAAAGAAAATAAAAAGAACAAACCCAAGACCATGGATGTTATCACCATTTTTCTCAGTTATGAAATAAGAACAATAATTCCCATTTTTGTGGGACTGTTTTGAGAAGAGGATTCATTTAGATCAACAGAATATCTAGTGCAATCTGACACTTTGGATGAGGTTAGGTCAGGTCTCCTTTCCTAATAACCTATTTTTATTTTTTTACAGAGATATTCATATAGGAACCTTGACAACTGAAAAGAAGTTGAATCCAGATTTTCTGGGCTAGTTGACTCTGGTATACCAAAACTAACTTCAATAACTCAACGCGCCAGTCCAACTAGAAGAAAACATCTAGAATTATCCCTGGGCTGATCTCACTGTTCTCCAAACTAAAGTGTTCGAAACTATATTTTAACATTATGTAGCATATGTCCTCTCAAAATGTTAAGGATCTCCATACATTTTTCACCTAAACAATCTTAAAGGAGATATTTCTAGCAATTAATGCAAACTGATGTTCAGGGATTTTCCTCAAGTGATGCTGCAATGTCATTTCACCTCAACATATAAGAAGTTATTAATACTGTTAACAGCCACTCAAAACAAAATTTCACCCACCATTAGACATCAAGGTTCATGAAGAGGGGCCAGCAGATAAATGACAAACAGTTCTCCACCCACCTTTGCTTAATGCAGCAAAGGCTTTACATTAACAGTATATCACACTGAAGCATAAGACAGCAGATCAAGTATAATCATTCAACAACCAAAAGCTATTTGAATATATAGATAGAGAGAGATAGAGATAGAGATAGACAGAGTGTGTGCCAAATAATATAAAATATTAAAAGATACAACTGTAAGAACAAGTTCCAAATTGCTCTTACTTCCTGGAATAATAATAATTCTTATTTATCTAAATGTCTCTCACTGACTTGAATCACTGATCCAATGTACTTTATTTCTCCACCTTTAGGCGATTACCTTGGTTAAATTTTTCTGAAAGACCTTTAGTTTTAGTAGAAAGGGCACAACAGTCCTTGGAAGCAGACCTGGGTTCTAACTGTCACTCACCCAAATAATGGCAGAATCCCTAACTTTGGTCACAATGTGAGGTATTTGGTATAAACTGTCAATTAATGAATGAATGTTATATTCAGTGATCCTGTGATAATACTACAAGGTGACGTGTTTTGACATTTGGCCTTCTCACTACCTTACTTCTTTTCTTATATTTCATCATGTTCTGCTATTATAATTTGGTTATGGTTTTGCAGTGGATGCTGTGGTGTGCTGCCCAGATCTCCTTCTCAGGGACAAAATATTCATTTTGCCAGATATTTGGAGAGAGATTTATTGATGGTTTATGTCTAAGTCTCTTTCTTTGGCTGCAGATAGATAACTTGCCACTGTTATGCAGTCTCCCCAGGAAAAGATTGCATTCAGTGACTGGTCCATCTAGGGGTTCAACAATATGATCCTTTTACCTCAAGCAGAATAGAGACCATTCTAAATTCACAGCTCCAAGTGAGATCAGCTGAGGATCAATGCAGCTACATAGTAGAGAAAGGGGGAAACTGACATTTTGAGAACTGTTAGACACAGACTATGAATTAGCATTGTTCTCTGCGGACTAGAAACACCATTACATCCACCCTCCACTAGAGGGTCGGGCTTCCCTTGTGGCTCGGCTGATAAAGAATTCACCTGCAATGTGGGTAGACCTGGGTTTGATCCCTGGGTTGGGAAGATCCCCTGGAGAAGGGAAAGGCTACTGACTCCAGTATTTTGGAGAATTCCATGGACTGTATAGTCCGTTGTGTCACAAAGAGTCAGACATGACTGAGTGACTTTCACTTTCAACAGAAGGAATCCTAGCTCAGGTCTGGTTCACAGCAGGTCCACTGGGTCTATGGATCCAGCCAGTGGTGAGAGTCAGTGGTCCCTGAAAGTATAAATGAAATAAACACACTTGCAGACACCAGAACTCCCAGTCTGGCTCACTGTCCTTTAAAATAAAATGCTTATTTTATTTTCAAATAATACAGAAGGAAAGAGCCAGTTGAAGCCTTAGATACTGCCTTCCTCCTGGTTCTTTCAAGATGTCATACAACAAACAATATCTGCTAATAGGGTGAATAGCAGAAATTAGTGTGAACTATAAGATCTAAAGGATCCAGGGGAGATGGTCCCCATCATTTCCCTATTTATTTCAGAAGACTGACTTCTAAAAAACCCTATGGGACTTGGAATGTGACAGTAAACTATCACAAATATAATCAAGATGTAACCCCAAGTGCAGCCACGGTGTGAAATACGGTATTCTAACTACAACCGATTAACACAGAGTTACGTGTGCAGTTACTGAACTAGTTAATAGATTCTTTACTAACTCTGTTAAGAAGTATGTTCAGAAGCCATTTATATTTACACAGGAAGAAAAACAACATACATCTATGGTCTTGCACTAGGGCTATATTAACTCTTGTCTTCTGTCATACTGAAGTCTGAAGAGAGCTGAATCATTCTGGAAGTTCTGAAAAACATGACATTTGTCTCCTATGTCAGTGAAATCAAATTAGTCAGGCCAGATGAGCAGGAAGAAAAAATGTTTTGGGTTGTGCAGTCAGCACATTCCACATGTATGAATCCTGCCCGGACCCATGTGCTAAGTGTCAGAGTAGTTATGGCAACCATAGGAACTAGACAATAAAACTCCACCCAAAGACTTTTAAGTTCACTGTTTTAAAAACACTCTGCTTTCTAAATCAGATTTCTAATCCCTATGCTACAATACCCTATTTTTAAGTGAGTACTGAAATATAAAAAGAATTTACAATCAGTAGTTTTTGTATGAGTAATCAGAAGTAGATCTAAGTTCCAAAATATTCTTATATCTTGCATGACCTGTGAACACATAATCCTCATATTACAACAATCTTTATCAGCATGAATAGCCCTTTCTTTTAAGACATTTCTATGCAAGCTGGCAGCACTCGGCATGGGTCAGTCCAAGTGCCTGGGAGTGGGACTAGAGAGGTGAGGTGGAGAAGGCTACAGCAGTTGGACCTTGCCACGTGTGAATCAGGTCAAGAGATGCAGGCCAAGCCAAACTGCCCCAGCTTGATGGGAAGTGTTGCATTTTCAGTTCTCTCCACCAACTCAAGAAATCTTCATCAAGAAAAGATGAGGGACCAGAAGCTGAGTCAATAATTGTCTAATTCCACATATCCTTTAGGAACTGGTTGTGAACTACACCAAGGAGGAGCAAAGCTGCTGCACACTGCTCAGCAGGTCATTTACAAAAATGTGATGCTTGATAAACACAAGAACATGGACTCCTTGGGGAAACAGCTTTCCAAACAGAAGTAAATCCTCTACTTGGAATAACCAAGGCTGATAGAGAGAACGAGTCACCAAAAGACCTGGCCAGATTCAGAAATTGTAGCTGAAATTAAATCATTAATCTTCAATAATAGCACTTTTGAAGATAAATAGTTCTATGACATTTAAATGGAAGAAATGGTAAGAAATGATTTCTAGTACCTATCATTAAAAGTCTGGAAATGTAAAGGCAAGTTGAACAATTATTGCAAGAATGAGGACAGACATTTCAGGCAAGTTGCATTCACCCAAAAGAAGTACTTACTTAGGAGAGTCTATGGAAATGGTAAATATTGAGGAGAACGCATTCTTCCTGCTGAGCTATGCTTAGGGAATAGGTCTATAAATATGACTCAGGTGTTAAAAGTTTAAAACACAGTTTAACTTAGTGGACATAAGGATAGCTATGTAATTAAGAAAAAATAAATATAGCCAAATATTTTGTACAAACAGTCATTTTGTTCAATTTGCAAGAACTCTAGCAGGAGATAACTGTACAAATGATAGCAATGTATATATATATTTTTTACTAATAGTACATCCCTTGGTACATCGGAGAGTATAAATAAAAACACAAGCCTAATGAATGTAAACAACACAGGCATACCTCAGGGAAACTGCAAATTCATTTCCAGATCAATGCAATAAAGCAAATTCTGCAACACAATAAGTCACATGAATTTTTGGTTCATATGCTGCTGTGTTGTGCTCCACTGAACCCAATTCTTTGTGACCCCATGGACTGTAGCCTGCCAGGCTCCTCCGTCCATGGGATTTCCCAGGCAATAATACTGGAGTAGGATGCCATTTCCTTTTCCAGAGGGTCTTCCCGACTGAGGGATCAAACCTGTGTCTTCTGCATCTCCTGCACTAGCAGGCAGATTCTTTACCTCTAGCGCCACCTGGGAAACCCTTGGTGCATATAATAGTCATGTTTACATTATTCTGTACACTGTTATGTGTGCCATAGCACGCAGTCTAAAAAAAGATTATATCCATTAAGTAAAAACTATTTTATTCCTTAAAAAATGCTACCACTATCGGAGCTTTCAACAAGTCATAGTTTGTTCTTTCCTGGTTCAGTTCAGTTCAGTCGCTCAGTCGTGTCGGACCCTTTGCAACCCCATGAATTGCAGCATGGCAAGCTCCCTGTCCATCACCAACTCCTAGAGATTACTCAAACTCATGTCCATTGAGTTGGTGATGCCATCCAACCAACTCATCCTCTGTTGTCCCCTTCTCCTCCTGCCTTCAATCTTTCCCAGCATCAAGGTCCTTTCAAATGAGTCAGTTCTTCACATCAGGTGGTCAAAGTATTGGAGTTTCAGCTTCAGCATCAGTCCTGCCAATGAATATTCAGGACTGATTTCTTTAGGCTGGACTGGTTGGATCTCCTTGCAGTCCAAGGGACTCTCAAGAGTCTTCTCCAACACCATAGTTCAAAAGCATCAATTCTTCGGCGCTCAGCTTTCTTTATAGACCAACTCTCACATCCATACATGACTATTGGAAATATAGCTTTGACTAGAGGGACCTTTGCTGGTAAAGTAATGTTTCTGCTTTTTAATATGCGGTCTAGGTTGGTCATAACTTTTCTTCCAAGGAGAAAGCGTCTTTTAATTTCATGGCTGCAGTCACCATCTGCAGTGATTTTGGAGCCCCCCAAAATGAAGTTCATCACTTTTTCTATTGCTTCCCCATCTATTTGTCATGAAGTGATGGGACCAAATGCCATGATCTTAGTTTTCTGGATATTGAGTTTTAAGCCAACTTTTTCACTTTCTTCTTTCACTTTCATCAAGAGGCTCTTTAGTTCTTCACTTTCTGCCATAAGTATGGTGTCATTTGCATATCTGAGGTCATTGATATTTCTCCCAGCAATCTTGATTTCAGTTTGTGCTCCATCCAGCCCAGCATTTCTCATGATGTACTCTGCATATAAGTTAAATAAGCAGGGTGACAATATATAGCCTTGATGGACTCCTTTCATATTCTTTGCAGCCAAAGATGGAGAAGTTCTATACAGTCAGCAAAAACAAGACCAGGAGCTGACTGTGGCATAGACCATGAATGCCTTATTGCCAAATTCAGACTTAAATGAAGAAAGCAGGGAAAACCACTAGACCTTTAAGGTATGACCTAAATCAAACCGCTTATGATTATACAGTGGAAGTGACAAATAGATTCAAGGGATTAGATCTGATAGAATGTCTGATCAACTATGGACAGAGGTTTGTAACACTGTACAGGAGATAAGGATCAAGACCATCCCCAATAAAAAGAAATGCAAAAAAGCAAAATGGCTGTCTGAGGAGGCCTTACAAATAGCTGTGAAAAGGAGAGAAACCAAAAGCAAAGGAGTGAAGGAAAGATAGACCCATTTGAATGCAGAGTTCCAAAGAACAGCAAGGAGAGATAAGAAAGCCTTCCTCAGCAATCAATGCAAAGAAACAGAGGAAAACAATAGAACGAGAAAGACTAGAGATCTCTTCAAGATAATTAGAGATATCAAGGGAACAGTTCATGCAAAGATGGGCCCAATAAAGGACATAAATGATATGGACCTAACAGAAGCAGAAGATATTAAGAAGAGGTGGCAAGAATACACAGAACTGTACAAAAATGATCTTCACAACCCAGATAATCACGATGTTGTGATCACTCACCTTGAGCCAGACATCCTGGAATGTGAAGTCAAGTGGGCCTTAGGAAGCATCACTATGAAGAAAGCTAGTGGAGGTGATGGAATTGCACTTGAGCTATTTCAAATCCTAAAAGATGATGCTCTGAAAGTGCTGCACTCAACATGCCAGCAAATTTGGAAAACTCAGCAGTGGCCACAGGACTGGGAAAGGTCAGTTTTCATTCCAATCGCAAATAAAGGTGATGCCAAAGAATGCTCAAACTACCGCACAGTTGCACTCATCTCACATGCTAGTAAAGTAATGCTCAAAATTCTCCAAGCCAGGCTTCAGCAGTACATGAATCGTCAACTTCCAGATGTTCAAGCTGGATTTAGAAAAGGCAGAGCAATCAGAGATCAAATTGCCAACATCCGCTGGATCATCGAAAAAGCAGGAGAGTTCCAGAAGAACATCTACTTCTGCTTTATTGACTATGCCAAAGCCTTTGACTGTGTGGATCACAACAACCTGTGGAAAATTCTGAAAGAGATAGGAATACCAGACCACCTGATCCACCTCTTGAGAAATCTGTATGCAGGTCAGGAAGCAACAGTTAGAACTGGACTTGGAACAACAGACTGGTTCCAAATAGAGAAAGGAGTATGTCAAGGACGTATATTGTCACCCTGCTTATTGTTGCTGGTGGAGGTTGATATATTTTGAGAATTAACCAAAATGTGAAACAGACAGGAAGTAAAGAAATACTGTTGGGTAAAAATGGCATGATAGACCCTGGGGAAGGGTTGCCACAAAACTTCAAAAAAAAAAAAAAAAACCACAATACCCTGAAGAATGATAAAATGAGGGATGCCTGAATGCGGTTGTTACCACACTGACATCACATAAATCATACTGATGAGGAACCTATGCATATAAAGAATGTGGAAGTCTGTGGAAAAGTCTTTAGCTGCTTCTATGCTTTTTCTGCACATTAGAGAACTCATACTGGAGACAAACTATATACACAAAATCTGTGAGGAAAAGTATTTTTCATATCTGTAAGCTTATTAGATATACAATAACTCATACCAGAAAGAAACCTTAGGAAAGTCCTGAATGTGGAGAATCTTTCAGACAGAACACCTATTTCATTATGTATCAGAGAACTCATATATAAGAGGGCATCCCTATGAATGAAATCAATGTGGGAACTCTTAAAAAACAGAAATCTCATCTCACTATGCATTACAAAATTCACAATTGGACAAAACCATGAGTGCAAAAATTATGGAAAACAATTTGATTAAAACTGTCACCTTTTCTCACACCAGACAACCCATAAAGGAGAGAAGTTGTATGAATGCCATCAGTGTGGAAAACGTTTTAGCCAGAGTTCTGCCCTAATTTTTCACTGAAAAATTCATATGCAAATTAATTATAAGAATGTTGTCAAATGTTGGAAAGACTTCATCCATAAGAAAAACTTTACTGAGCATCAAATAACATATACTGAAAGAGTACGTAATCAATGTGAAATTTTCTTCAGCCAGAATTCTCTATTTGTACTTCTTAATTGCTTTAACATTATAACGTACCAAAAGTCATATTAGAGAAAATACTTACTAATATAAAAAATATGAAAAAATAGTCACCAATAATTTTATTTTGTATCAAAGAAATTATTTTGGAGAGAAGCTCTGTAAGTTTCATCTATGTAGAAATATTTTAAACCAATAAATCATGTTATTACCCTACAAGGCATTTGAGAACTGGTCCTGGAGAGAAACGCACACGTGTGCATGCGCTCGCTCACACACACACACACACACACACACACACACACACACACACACACACACACACACTTCAGTAAACAGAGATATCAGATTTTCTTCTTTTCAAAAATTCCATAAATTCATACAACTGTAACTGGCCTTGAAGGCATTTTAGTTGAGGTACAGTTGGCCTGGACTTTCCAGGTGGCCCTAATGCTAAAGAACCTGTCTGCCAGTCAGGAGATGTTAGAGACACAGGTTCAGTCCCCTGGGTTGTGAAGATCCCCTGGAGGAGGGCATGGCAACCCACTCCAGAATTCTTGCCTGGAGAATACCATGGACAGAGGAGCCTGGCGGGTTACAGTCCATAGGATTGCAAAGAGTCAG
This sequence comes from Oryx dammah, assembly GCF_014754425.2. Lineage (NCBI taxonomy): Eukaryota > Metazoa > Chordata > Mammalia > Artiodactyla > Bovidae > Oryx > Oryx dammah. Next base: position 55,345,225 of record NW_024070209.1, read on the forward strand.
ACACAACTGAAATGACTTAGCACACACACAAAGTTGACATACATAATGTTAACTTCATGTATGCCACATAGTGGTTCAACATTTAAATACACTGAGACGATCACCACATTTTTGTAACCATGTGTCACCATACAAAATTATTATACATTATTGACTATACCCTTTTCACTGAACTACACTCCCGTGACTTACTTATTTTATAACTGGAATTTTGTACCTCTCAATCTCCTTCACATATTTGCCCAACCCCTCACCCACTTCTCTCTGGCATGTACCAGTCTGCTTGCTATAAGGCTTTCTATTTTATTTTGGTTGCTTCTTTGTTTTATTAGATTCCACACAGAAGTGAGATTACATGGCATTTATTTTTCTCTGTCTGATTTATTTCACTTACCATCATAACCTCCATGTTTTCCAAGCGGCAAGATTTCATGCTTGTTTATGGCTAATACTCCATTTGAAACTATATACACCACATATTGCATCTTTTTTTATCCATTCTTCTGTTGATGGACACAGCTTGCTGGTCTAAAGCATTCCTGACCAAATCTTAAGCTTAGATTCTGAGAAAGAACCATTTAACAGGCAAGTTGTTGTTGAAAAGTGTTCCAGGTTCATTATCTTCTTCAGAGAGAACAAGAAATAAAAATGCCACTGTAGGGCATGTTGCTGAGAAGGCCAAGAACTGTATATAGTTCTTACAATAAAAGTAGGAAAACAATATTCCAGGGAGTTAATAAGCAGCTGTTTATGTGACTGCTTCCCTTTTGAGACATTTAATAGGTTTTAATATATGTGTCTTCTCTAGACCACATTCTGGTTAGCAGCAAGGAAATGTAAGGCAACAAACAGAAATATATACTATTCTTAGTATCTATTTTAAATATATCTGCATATGGATAAGGATTGAATAAACACCTACAGATTAATGAACAGAAATGATTTAGTAAATAAAGAGATTATAAAGAAGTGTCTTTTTATAGTTTACTCAGAACTCCTGTAATAATATTTTGAATAAAAATTTAAATATTTTAAAAAGGATATCTAGTTTGTCTATAATAAGGTCAAGGAAGCTTGGATACAACTTGCTAGGAAACTGTCCTGGGAATTATGTTGTTTTAGGTTATAGTGTACTACTCTCTGAGACATGGTTTTAAAACTCCTGAGAATTTGGCAACCAGGTAATTATCTTCAATTTGGGACCTAGAGGAAGCAACAGACAGCTCATGGAAAGGTGTCATTTGAGTGGGAACATGTGCTTGGATAACATATATAGTGGTGGTGGTGGTGGTGGTTTAGTCGCTAAGTCGTGTCTGACTCTTGCAACCCCGTGGACTGTAGCCCACTAGGCTCCTCTGTCCACAGGATTTTCCAGGCAAGAATACTGGAGTGGATTGCCATTTCCTTCTCTATACATAGTAATTGTGCTCAAATGATAAACATAACATTGCAAAAGCTGCCCCACCACCACCATTCTCAAAGGTCTTTAATCTTCAAAAGCAAAACATAGTTAAGAGTAGAGACTTGAGCCTGACTGCCCAGGTTAAAATCCCACCTCTTCCCCTAACTAGCTGGCTGACCTTGGCCATGTGCCTGAATTACACATCTCCCTGTTTCTTAAAATAGTACTGACTGCACAGGCTTATTTTATGAAATCAGTTAACACACAAATGGTTTAGAATAATGTTTGACATGTATTAAGTGCTTATAATTACTATAAATGTTTATTATTATTATTATCCTTGTTATTATTGTTCAGTCACTAAATTGTGTTCGACTCTGCATCCCCATGGACTGCAGCATGCCAGGCTTTGCTGTCCCTCACTGGTTCCTGGAGTTTGCTCAAATTCATGTCCATTGAGTCAGTGATGCTATCTAATCATCTCATTCTCTGCCACCCTTTTCTCCTTTTGCCTAGCCTAATTTAAACCTGCTTGAGTACTTACTTTACTCCCAGTCACACATGTTCTGCCCTTTTGCCTAAATCAGGAGTTATTAACTTGAGAGATCTCTCACTCCTTGTGGGTACATACATTCACTTCTGAAAGTAAATAAACCACTTTTAAGATTATTTTTAAAAGGAAAAAAAATTCTCTAATTACACAAAAGTATTGTTTCACCATTTTATCATTTCAGTGTATTGATAATTAAAGTGTTGAAAGTGTTGATGCAGTTACGATACCGAGCCAGCTGCTATGACAAAAGCCAACAGAGTAGGATTAAAGAAGGTTCTTATCTCTCATGTAACATCTGGAGTGAATGCAGTTCATAATTGTTATGGTTACTCCATGCATCAGGCTCCTTCTATCTTATTACTCAGTAAGTAGCTTCTATCTTGTGCTCTAAATCCTTTCCCATAACAATCCAGCCTGTGGGTAGCAGGGAAGGAGAACAGGAAGCATGCCTCATCTCTCTAAGCACAGGGCGAAGAAGTTGCACACACCACAGTCTACACTTTATTGGACATAACGTAGTCAACGATCATGTCTAGATGCAAAGGAGCCTGGGGTATGTGTTAACCTATGTCTAATTCAGGGATTCCATTTTTTCCAATTGGAAGGACACTGATGTTGGGAAAGACTGGAGGCAAAAGAAGGGGATGGCAGAGGATGAGATGGCTAGATAGCATCACCAACTCCATCACCAATGGACATGAATCTGAGCAAACTCTGGGAGACAGTGAAGGACAGGCGAGCCTGGCAGGCTGCAGTCCATGGGGTTGCAAAGAGTTGGACATGACTTAGAGGCTGAACAACAACACAAACAATTCTTACCAAAGAAAGAATATGAGAATGCATATGGGGGCTAAAATGTTGTCTCTGAACTAGTGTATTCTCTGTAGCCCAATTTAAATGTCATATAGATATTTGGAACTAGAGAAAAATGTGAATCTGTGTAATCTATTACATCCATATTGATGTTATACACTTTAAACAATGGGGCTTTCCAGGTGATGCTATTGGTAAAACAAAACAAAACAAAAAAACCCCGCCTGCCAATGCAGGTGACATAGACACAGGTTCAATCCCTAGGTCAGGAAGATCCCCTGGAGGAGGAAATGGCAACCCACTCCAGTATTCTTGCCTGGAGAATCCCACGGACAGAGGAGCCTAGTGGACTACAGTCCATAAGGTTACAAAGAGCCAGACACAACTGAAGTGATTCAACATGCACTTTAAAAAATAATTTATAATGGAAACATAGCTATAGTGTTGCATATATGATATCTTAGCATTCATCCAGACATGGATGATAATGCTAGCCTAATAATCTTCTAGGATTAACCGACATACTGCTACTAAAACAACTACATTCAAGTAGGCACTCAATACAGGTTCATTCTCTTTCCTTTTATCTTCCTTCCGTACATCCCTGAACTGTTGCTAATTAAACAGAACCATTATCTTATGCTCCAACTGAAGTATAATTGGCCCCGCTGTTTAGAGTAAACTGATGGTCTTCAAACAGAGTCTTTTAATTGACAGCTACTTGCTTCATATTCCAATGTCCACCTGTCTGAAATTGGCAGTCCATCCAGAACTCAAGGAAAGAAGAAAGTCAAAGAAATATTCCTGGTAGGCCACTTGAATTCTAAAGTGAAAGTGAAGTGAAAGTGAAGTCGCTCAGTCGTGTCCAACTCTTTGCGACCCCATGGACTGTAGCCCACCAGGCTCCTCCGTCCATGGGATTCTCCAGGCAAGAATACTGGAGTGGGTTGCCATTTTCTCTAAATACCTGCTAAATATTTTCCTTGTGTGACTCACAGAATTTAAGAACTGATCCATCTTAATTCTGAGCCCCATGAAAAATGCACCCTGTTAGTGTCATCATGAAATAGCTCTAAATATATTATATAATCCTACCAAGTCACTGAAGCCTAGTTAAGCTATGTCCCTATTGTAGCTATATCCATAAAAGCCAGGTGAACTTGCTTATATCTTCTATGCCATAGAAGAGACTTGTAATGGCAAGAGTTATCTTCTAATCTCAGAAATTTCCTCACTTGATGGAACTAACAAATTCATTTTGACCCACCCATTCCCTTTATCCAAAAGAATTTCTTTCAACTGCTTCACTTACAAGAAGAAGAGTGTCGTATTTATAGATTCTCATGCCAAGAAAGCCACTGTGTGTTATGTCTCTTAATCACAAGAGGTTTAGACTGACTTTGCTGGACTTGACCTATAAGTTCAACTGATGCATTGCAACTACTACAGCTATCTTTTTCTATTTTAATAATTTTATAAAAAATTTTAAGTAGTCTCTTCTTTATCATTTAATATTTCCAAATAAAATTTTGACTTTATGATAAAGGTACAGACTGGACCTAGCAAGAGAGATAGACACAATGCACTATTTCCAGATAGTTCTGCAATACTGTGAAGCTTATAAAATAATTTCTATTATAAAATAACATTTTTCCAATATGGACATCAATAAAGTGATCTCTTCATTTGCCAGTCAAGTATGAAACTAAAAAAAAAAGGTTCAACCGTGTTGATGGAAGCAGTTAAATTATTGAAAACAAGTTGGCAGAGGGAAAATGGCCAATACAAGGTAATCAAAATAACTGCTCATAAATAAAAAGAGAGCATTTATAAATGGTTGAAAAGGAATTAGAAATTTTTAAAAACATAGGAATTCTAATTTTTAAATGGCAAAGTATATATAAAACTACTTTGATATTCATTAAGTTTATTGAACTCCTCCAAATTCTAATATATTAAAATTTCTTAGTAGCATATTAAGGACATAAATGCATCATAATAAAAAAAAAGACATTAAAATATAAAAGAAATGTTTCTTCTTGAAAGTTCTGACATTTACTAGGATATAGTGAGATTAACTTTTTGAAATGAATAGATATATGTATAAGATTTCCAAAGTTATTGTTTTTTTATGTTCATGAATCACACATTTTATTAACATATTTCAACTTGTTCTCTTTTCTTTTTATTTTTGTGGTAAAAACAGCTATATTCTATTCTAAAATATGTAAGATGATAATTTATGATAATGTTTCAAGTACTATGCTATGAATTTTATATGCATTCTCTCTAATCATTACAACAACTCTGCAGGTTAGCATTACTACCTCATTCTACAGATAAGTTAATTAGGGCTCAGAAATGCTCATTACATCTGGCTTGTGCTAGTGTACAATGGAGCTAAGATTGGAATCTAGGGGTTCTGCTCCAAAGTTCAAGACATACAAAAAATGGAGATACTCTGTTTAAACGTTTGCAACTTAATTTCAAAGCATTTGATTCATAGGAACAAAAAATGTCAAACAATACATACACAAAGGAAAAGTAACTTTTGCTGCTTAAGTTTGCAAAACTCAACATAAAGAATTCTAAACAAAATAATTATTTTAAGTGAATCTTTTTTTTTTAATGTCAGATAATATTACAGTCCATTTTGTAATACCAAATTTCTTTCTTTCAACATTGAAAGACTAAAGACAATAGCCTATACAGGGGAATGAAAATGGGGGCTGATACTGGCAAAAGGAAATTGCAGCAGGCTGACAAACAATAACAATACTAAGAATGTGCACACAATACATAGTACTTTCAGTCTAAAATGTTGGGTATATTTCAGTTACAGAAATATAAAACAGGGTTTTTAAAGGGTAAAGACATAAAGAAGTTGGAAGGCCAGAAAGCTTTCAGTTAAATGGCCTTATTAGTTTTCTAAAACTATGAAAAATTATCATAAGGACCAGATCAAATACTCCATAAAGATCATAAAGATCGGGAAATGCAAATTCCAGATATTCTCAAAGGTACCATTCCAGTAAACTGAGGCACTAAACGTCGTGCTCTCTATTCAGTCAACTCCTAAGCCCTAGGAACTAGGGCTAGATATTGAGAATCCACTCTGTTACTAAGCGTATTGTCTAGAATAAACTTCCAAAGTTGAAAATGTTGACAAAACACAGATAGATAAACACAATTACAATTTTAGATTTAACACCTAACAAAAAAATATTGCTTTAGGCCATGTTTCATGAACATTTTACAAGGTACAAAATCACAAGCAAACAAGCTAAAACCCTTTGATCGATACATTAAAAGTACACATTTAACACACTAGTCAGAAAGCTGTTAAGGAAAAAGTACCGATTTCCTACTCTCCAGATAGCATTAAGATGCCTAAAGTAGCTTCTTTGGTCAAACCATGTGGGAAGTAGAAAAATTTTTCAATACTAAAAAAATTCAGAAAAAAAAATCATTAATGACTTAAATGGGGTACAAAAACTACACAAAGCAAACTCATAGAATGAAACGTTTTAAAACTTATATGTGACTTCATTAATATTCAAGAAAATGGATTCATTTATATATTTACCATGAAAAATGTTTTTAGCTTCATTGTAATGAAATCATCTATTTAATGTACTAGTTATGAACATGTAACTATTATTTAAAATTTCATTTATCCTATGAATTAACTAAAATAATGGAACACTTCCCTTGTGCAAAGCAAGTAGCATTTAAGCCATCCTTTAGGGCCTCCAGTGCAGAAGATTACAACAAGAATACACTGAAGATTAGTGGGGAAGACTTACAGTGTGGCTGTTCCAAATGGAGAAAGAGTCAGCTCAAGAGCAAAACTTTGCTTCTGTTCTATTCATTTGAAGGACATTTATTGCACTTACACTGTGCCAAGTACTCTTGTAGGTGCTTTACAAATATTAAGCTTTTGAGTCTCACAGCAACCCTAGGAGGTAAGTTGCATTATCATGTCCATTTCACAGATGAGACAATCGAGGCACAGAGAGACTCAGAAACTTGCCCAAGAAAATAAATGTGGGTCCCAGAGCCAGGAACCAAACAGTCCACACCCCCAACCACTAGAATGTGCTGGCCACTTCGAATGGTCCAAGCCTGCCCTCTATTTGATGTGCTGCATTTCTGCATTCCCTCTTTGTCTTACATTCCCTTTTGTGATACTGGCACAATGATTATTTCATCAACCAATCTTTATATAGGCTCTTAGGGAACAGCAAGCAAAAGCAGACATTGTTCCTGTTCTCATGGAGGTTGTAGTCTGCTGGGGAAGACAGGCATTACAAAATAATTACACAAATGAGTGTGAAATTGCTAATTAGGGTAAGTGCTATGAGGAAAAGGCAGGTTCTTTCAAAACACAGGACAAGGAACCTGATATGGTCTCGGCAGTCAGGGAAGGTTTCCTTGAAACGTGATATCAAGCAGGAGCACTAAATGCTTTGTCATTAACCAGATGAAGAAGCGAGGGGGCTGGAAATGTATAATTCCTGTAATTTCCATGCAGTGAGGCCAGCTGAGGAGTTCCTTGCTGCAGGAGTGAGAAGACAGATTGCTCTAATCCATATCTTAGGGATTTCCAGACGCTGTCTAGCAAAGGTGTCCATACAAGTATAATGAGATGACAGGACCAGATAAGTTGGGGCTAACACAGGCCCTCTTCGGGGTAAAGGCAGTGCTTAGAGGCCTCCTTGTCTCTTCCTCTCCTATTAAAGCACCCCCTCCTCAACTACTTACTATGTTGAGGATAAAAGTAGGAGGGAATTATGAATAATGCTGAGGGATATTTGTGAAAGATTCATTCTTCCAACTGCTAGAATTGACATTAACTACTTCCATGGCACAAACGGATCTCACAGGTCAAAAGGTTTACTGTGAATTAGCTTACACAATTTTATCCCAAGGACCCAAGATGTTCTGTTACTTCTAGAATTGGAAGGGGCCTTTTCTAGGCCTCTCTGACTTTCTAAACACCCTCTTGAAATGTGAAGACCAACAGGGTTCACAAGAAAAGTAAAAGTTTGAACAGTGATGCACACAGCAGAAAGGCCACTTCCTGCCGTGTGCACGCCTCACTCCTATTAATATATTTCTCCACAGCGTTGGTTCTGGTTTTTAATAACAGCACAACACTGCTGACTCACATTCACCATATGGTCCTCTTGGACTCCCAGGTCTCTGTCTGCTGTACTCGTGCCTGCCTAGTTAGTCTTTTCTTAACCGTTCCCTGTGAAATTAGTTGGATGCCTACAAGAGCCTTGGGTATACCCTTATTGATTCTGATTTTGGTTTCAGCACATCACTTCTCTAAATTACACCATTTTCAAGCATGCTACACTTTTTCGGGTCCCCAGAAGGCCTCCCCTGACTTCCTTGAAAGGCCTCCTAACTGATTTGTCTGCCACCACCTTTCCCAATGACGATCCTCTCCTTGCACAGTCATCATATCATGCTTCAGACAACAGAAGACAATAATTAGACAGCTTCCCCTTATGGAAAAAGGAAGCTCCAATCCCTGAGACTAACATTCAAAAGCCTCTGTATCTGCACCCAATCTTTTTCCTCCTAAATTTTGACCCCATGGAGCCTAAATATCAAGCACACAAGACTCCTCACCTCTCCACAACATTCTCTGAGCTCCACTGGGTTTGTTCATGCTCTGTTTTTCCAGAATGCCACCATTCCCAGCCCTAGCCTTTACTTCTACCCTATAAATCTTTTCAATGTTAAGGCCATGTTCCATATTTTCCCCAATAACCTCATTCAACATGCCCTAGCATCCACTGTGCTTCCATAGTACTTTGCATCACTATTCTAAACCAGTAGTTCCTCAAGGATTCTAAGGGTCACTAAACACAATGGTTGGAATAATAGGACTGGCCTGTTCAAGTTCTGGGGGAAAATAAGTGGCAAATATGAAAAAAATTAATAGTTGTAGATTATAAAATTAGCATAAGGTTTTAAAAAATAAACCTCTTTTTGATACCTTTTGGTTCCAAGTACATAAACTTTTTCAAATAATCTTCTTTAACTGACTACTGCTGCAGTGTCATTCTTTCAGAAGCTGATAAAACCACAATTTGCAGGTTATAAAATTTTTAATTTGTGTGGCTCAAGTGGTAAAGAACCCGCCTGACAATGCAGGAAATATAAGAAACTCAGGTTTGATCCTTGGGTCGAGGAAATCCCCTGGAATAGGAAATGGCAACCCACTCCAGTATTCTTGCCTGGAAAATTCCACAGAGGAGCATGGCAAGAGGTTACAGCCCATGGGGTCACAAAGAGCTGGATATGACTGAAGTGACTTAGCATGCATGTATGCATGCATTATTAGCTTTTTACATATTATCCTTGTGTTTAAAGCATGTGTTTGTGACTCTAGTCTTATACCTGGATACTGAATAAATGGAGTTTAAATAGCGGTTCTCTCTCTCAGCATGAACATGGTCACCTATTTTTTCTACCAAAAGTTGAATCAGTAAATCTTATATTCTCTTATTGAATGAAGCTGAACTAAACCATGCACATGAAAAATGATCCTACATTTAGAATCTAGAGTATAAAATTACAAAGCTCTATTATCTAAAATCTTACTGGTATCAAAGTAAGTTGTACGCACAACTTCCTATGGAGAGGTAAAGAAAGACACACTAAATGTGTTGAACAAAATGATTATATTCTTCTAGAATGTAAAAATAATGACATGAGTATTTATGGTATAAATGTAAAAGTGGTTCTGATGGTTCCCAAGTTCTATTTTCATGCGGTGTGGGCAGCAAATAGTCTTAGGTGTTGAGGGAACCCTTGAATTTGAGCAAGAGTGATTTCCAGTCACCAAACTGGATTTGGATTAGGAAAAAAACACCTTAATTGTCCTGCCAGAAGCCAGTACTCTTCTACTCAGGTTGGGTTTTCCTATGGTGAAATATGTGATTCCTCTCACTGTTGGAAAATGTAGGAAAAAAAACCCAAACATAGTCACTGGAACCATAACAAAAGGATAACATGAATAAATGTGATACAAGGATATAAGAAATAGTATTCTGAGAGACCATATGGCAAAATCTCAGAAGAGGAGAAATTTGGGGGAAAACATTGGGAAACAAAGTAGTATTAGGTTATAATTTCTAGAAATAGTAGTCATTTCATGGTAAGGCAGATTGGTGAATCAAACAGGTCAAATCACTTGGTAAAGGAGTTACTTTCTCAGTTTACCAACAGAACCACTTTCACCAACAGAACCAGTGGAGTTTTCTGAACCCTGTACGTGCACATAAAAAGGGCAGAGACATTGTAGGAAAGAATGGCCAATTCAGTCAACAAAGACAAAGGAGATGAGCAACGTATAAGAATCCCAGGTGAAGAACAAAAGGCAAGTATGAAGATCAAGAGACACAAGTGAACTCCCGTTAAAAACCATGAGGCCAATGGAAGTGGGAGAGAATGAGCCAAAAGCAAATGTGTATACACACCACCTCTTCCACCATGCAAACATACACACACATACACACATACATCTTCTTTATACTTATATATATATATGTGTGTGTCTGTGTGTTTGTGTGTAGATAGATATAGATATATTTAATTACTCAGTAAACCTTGCTATAATTTTCATTCATATTGAAAATTTTATTAGTCAAAAATATTTGTCACAATTTTGGAATTTTAAAATGGTACTATAGAATCAGGAATAGCTGAATATATTTGAACTTACCATTTCACTAGGGGGCTACGTATCCAGCTAGGATGGCCTATTGAGGAGTCAGGCTGAGTGAATGTGCCCACACTTTTGCTACCAATCTGGATAGTGACAAAGCACAGAGTTTGCATCTTAACAGAGATGATGAAAGTGAAAGTGAACATCACTCAATCGTGTCCAGCTCTTTGAGACCCCATGGACTATACAGTCCATGGAATTCTCCAGGCCAGAACACTGGAGTGGGTAGCTGTTCCCTTCTCCAGGGGATCTTTCCAACCCAGGGATTGAACCCAGGTTACCTGCATTGCAGATGGACTTTTTACTAGCTGAGTCACAAAGGAAATCCAAGAATACTGGAGTGGGTAGCTTATCCCTTCTCCAGCAAATCTTTCAACCCAGGAATCGAACCATGGTCTCCTACATGGCAGGTAGATTCTTTACCAACTGAGCTATCAGGAAAGCCCTAATAGGGATGATATATATAAAAAATCAACAGAACACTGATCATGCTCTCATCTGATTAATTCCACCACTCAACTCTTGACAAACTACAAAAAACCTAGCTAGTCAGGAAAGTGAGGCTAGTGATGTGAATTCAGGTACAGTTTTCTTTTGTGTCTGACTTTTTGGCAACCTCTCTTCCCCTTTCAGCAAACATTGCTCAGTGCCCTATGACCCTGGGCCAGTCATTCCAGGTTTGTCCTCTCTGAAAAGTATTTATCCAGGGCTCTTTTTTCAAGGAGCCTGGGTGGATCTAGTTAACATGATAAATGCCTAAATCAGGAAAGAAATTGAGAACAAGTCACTTATGTGTCCTTTGAGATGTTCCAGTAACATTAGTGATACTTTCTGGCAAGGAAGGTCTAATCATGACAGTTGAGTGGGTATTTTCTCACCTCTTTGACAGAGCTGTCAATGTGTAATCATACAAGAACTGGGAGAAACAGAAAATAAAAATCTTAACTCACCGTTATTGTTATATGGTCGCTAAGTTGTGTCTGACCCTTTTGCAATCCCACAGACTGCAGCCTACCAGGCTCTCCTCTGTCCATGGAATTCTCCAGTCAAGAATACTGGAGTGGATTGCCATTTCCTTCTACAGTGGATCTTCCTGACCAAGGGATAGAAATTTGTCTCCTGCACTGGAGGTAGATTCTTTACCACTGAGCCACCAGGGAGGCCCAAACTCATCATAACTATCTCGAATACCCATTCAACACTTTATTTTGCTCTCTCTTCATATTTCATCGATCTTTTGAAACTCAAATTTCCCTGGCATTTATATAAGACGATACTGTTTATATTAAGAAAGACTTCTTGTTGTTGTCGTTTAGTTGTTCTGTCCGACTCTTTGGGAGCTCATGGACTGTAGCCTGCCAGGTTCCTCTGTCCATGGAATTCTCCAGTCAAGAATACTGGAGTGGGTTGCCATTTCTTCCTCCACGGAATCTACCCAGCCCAGAGATAAAACGTGCCTCTCCTGCATTGGCAAGTGGATTCTTCACGGCTGAGCCACCCGGGCAGCCTCTAAAAAAGATTACTGCTTACTTAAAATAAGATTGTGTTATTATATAGTAAGAGTAAATGACTTAGAAAGATGCACAACTGCAAAATGCCCTTTATGTTCTATTTATTACAACCCTTTCCTGAAATAAATTTTCTTTTTTCCTGATTATAAAAGCAAAACATGTTTATTAGAGAAAAAAACTTATCTTTTTTCCTCAAGAGGCTTTTTACTTACTGATCTGTAAGAGGTCATTAACTATGAAATAGAGTAATAAGACTTTGTATATAATACATTTCAAAATTTTTTATATGTATAGTGTACTACTTTGGGCTCCTCTATAGCTGAGACAGTAAAGAATCCACTTGCAATGCAGGAAACCTAGGTTTGACCCTGGGTCAGGAAGATCTTCTGGAGAAGAGAATGGACAAAGAGTATTCTTGCCTGGAGAATTCCATGGACAAAGGAGCCTGGCAGGCTACAGTCCATGGGGTTGAAAAGAGTCAGACACAACTGAGTGACTAACACTAACTTACTACTTTATTTTGTCTTATTTTTTTACTACTTAAAAATGTGTATCATAGTCAACCTACCAGTTGTTTACTTTTAAATTATTTTCTTTTTTATGCTTAGAAAGGCTTTCCCTACATGATATCAAAGTCACATGTATTTCTTTCTAGGTTATTTTTGTGAGAATTTTTCACAAAGTAGTTTTTAAATTAATTTTTACCAATTGGCTCTAATGAGCTAACAGAAGTCCAGAAATGGTTAAAAAAAAAAAAATCCCTCTAAAACCTGATATTTTTAATAAGATCCCATAATGACACAAATGAAAAGCTACTTAAAATATATTAAAAAGTTATCACAAAATCATGAACAATGTATATCTGAGAAATTTGACAAAACAAGCATAATATTGTTTTGCAATGAGTAGGTCGGGATAAAAGGCACTATAGGTACTAGAACAAATACATCTGGATCTAGATGGTCATGGGTTAAGAGCAGCAAATGTTATCTGTAAATCATTTTTATAATAAACTAATTTTAATCTATATCAGTCTGTAGAATAAAAATGCCTGTTCACAAGTTTTTATTTCATGTCAATTAAGTTGAATAGAATATCTGTTAGTAGCATGACTGCAGAAGTCCTGGGTATAATCAAACTCTGCAGGAAGCTATATAAGCCAATTCAAAACTTACAGCAAACAATATGGTCATAAGCACTAGAGCCCTTGATTCTTATCTGTAGTCTTAGGATTTGCATACTGATTTCTTAATAGAAGAGTTTCCCTGTGGCTCAGAGGTAAAGAATCCGCCTGCCAATGCAGGAGACATTGGTGGCGTGGGTTTGATCCCTGGGTTCAGAAGATCCGCTGAAGAAGGAAATGGCAACCCACTCCAGTATTCTTGCTTAGAAAAATCCCATGGACAGAGGAGCCTGGCAGGCTACAGTCCATGGGGTCCCAAAGAGTCGGACACAACTTAGTGACCAAACAACAGCTTCTTAATAGAGAGCTATGCACATAAAGGTGTTCATTTCTAAACTGTTTGCAAACAAGAATCCGAAATAATCTAAATATTTTTAAATGCAATGAAATATATAGCCATTAAATGATAATTACCAAAGTACAGAATAATAGGAGACCACTTATAAATTTCAGAAATAACCATATGTGTGCTATTGAGAAAGCCAACACAGAAATGCGAACAACATATGCCACGATGGAGACACAAGGATTACAATTTCTTTTTTTAGAAAAAGTTCCTTGACTACAATATTATTTGTGCAACAAAAATAATTAATAGAAAGCTTTATAAATGCCTCAGATCAGTGTTTCCTCTGGTGTATTTTGTAGGATATCGTTATTCCAGCAGGATTGGGCACAAGAGAGCTGGCTGTTAAGAGTTTTTTGTTTGTTTGATTTTGCTTTGTTTTGCCAAATGAATATAGGCATCTGGATATCTGATATTTAAATGCAGTTCAACTGAATTTTGTTGTTTGCTTTTCTGCCTGTTAACTGACAGAAACTTTCAAACACTATTTAAAAAAGCAAAAAACATCACTTCCAAAGTTTCCTTGTATATAGCATCTGTTTGCATGAAACGATGGTTGGGACTAACCTCCCACCGAAGACAGTTTTATGCTCCTCTGCGTGCTTAGTACTCTTTTTTTTTTTTAACTTTTTTTTAAAATATAAATTTATTTAATTGGAGGCTAATTACTTTATAATATTGTATTGGTTTTGCCATACATCAACATGAATCCTCCATGGGTGTACATGTGTTCCCCATCCTGCCTGGGAAACCCCATGGATGGAGGAGCCTAATGGGCTGCGGTCCATGGGGTCGCTAAGAGTCAGACACGACTGAGCGACTTCACTTTCACTTTTCACTTTCATGCATTGGAGAAGGAAATGGCAACCCATTCCGGTGTTCTTGCCTGGAGAATCCCAGGGACAGAGGAGCCTGGTGGGCTGCTGTCTATAGGGTTGCACAGAGTTGGACACGACTGACTCGGCTTAAAAGCAGCAGCAGCAGCATGCTTAGTCACCTCAGTCATGTCCAACTCTTTGCGACCCTATGGACTGTAGCCTGCCAAGCTCCTCTGTTTATGGGATTCTCCAGGCAAGAATACTGGAGTGGGTTGCCATGCCCTTCTACAGGGAATTTTTTCCTACCCAGGGATCGAGCCCGGGTCTCCTGTGTCTTCTGCATTGCAGGCAGATTCTTTACCACTGAGCCACCAGGGAAGCCCTATGCTCCTCTAGATATTTTCAAATCACTATAAATATACAGCATTATTAAGATCTTAATCAGTCTAGGGGTTACTCTATTGTTCATAATCTATATCATAATTACTAAATTATGTATTCTTTAATATACTCTGGTTGATGAAATGCAAAGATTATGATCTTAGATAATTATGCAAACTATGCAATATGATAACTCATGGGAACTCACTGTGTTTTTTTCTATTTCTCCAAGAATAACTCTTAACTTTTTAGATATTGCAAAGCTGACATTTCCAAATACCCTCAAATTTATACAAACTTCCTATTTTATTTTATTCACTTCCTATCTTAAAAGGGTGAACATATTTAAATTCAGTAGGTTTACTAAATTACTCCCATACTTACTGAACATAAACTAAATTATGGATATATACAGAAAGTGATACTTAGATGAATATAACTTATCCTAGCTTTAAACCCATCCACAGTCAAGTGTGCAGGCTGTGTAGTGGGATATGGATCCAAGGCAACAACTATGGAAACAAATCTAAATGAGGTGTAACAGATGAGATACAAGAAGGGATCCAGAAGTTAAGAGAATGAGAGGGAATCATTTTAAGGAGTTAGAGTCATCAAGAAGGGAGGATGCATACTAGACACACTTAAAGAACATGTAGAATGTCTCCTGAGTAGGCAGCAAAAATGAGTCTCACAGGCAGCCGTGAAGGAGAAAAGGGGTATAATGAGACAGCAATGCCGTGCATGCCAGCACAAAGGTTCACGCAGAGGAGCACGGGAATATCTTTTTGGAACATGAGCTTGAGTTTGGAACATGGGTACTCTGAGTGGCAGGCTAAGGTACTTAGATTTAATTTGGTAGCCACAGAAGTGCACCAAATGTTGAAAAGCAAGGAAAATTTAAAACTATGAAAGACTAATCTGGTGCAGGTGTGTGTCATGATTAGGAGATCATGGAAACTATGCATGGATCTTTTCTCAGGAAAAGAGAGAGGGGGAGAGGAAGGGAGAGAGAGAATGGAGATTAAATTATGTGACAGGAGGACAGTAGAGAATTAAGCAGCAGCTTGGACATTTTTGGATGGCTCAAAAATCTGACATCACAAAACCAGCAAGAGAAAAGAGTTTAGAAAGTTCATATGTCAAGAATAATCAATGATGCTGAAAAAAAAATCAATTACTTAACTAGGGGAATGTGGTCAGGAAGGAAATCTTAACAGGACATATAATCTTAAGTACATTCAATGAATCCATCTAGAATCATATTTAAATTTAATGCTATCACAGTAGTACTTTTGCAAAATAACACAATCATAATATACATGTGGGACAAAGGCTAGAAAGAAGTAAGATAAGAGAATATCTCTCACCTGTCAAAATCACCAGGGTCAGAAAGCTCCAAAAAGCTTGTTCAAGCATCTGTGAAGTCACTCCCTAATCCCTAGGGCTGAATTACTACCTAGGGGTTTGAGTCCACCTCTATAATTTTATTTACTGAAATGTAACAGGTTGAGAGGGTAACATCTGTTTATCCATTAACTCTGTCTATTTCAACAGAAGTGGAACAGAAATTGGTTACTTCAGCATCTTCAAGCACACCATGACACAGTGGGAGAACTCTTGAGGCTGGAGGAATCAATTATCAAATCCAGGGTATGTAACACCTTTCAGGAAAGTACTTAGGTCTTTTTAATATCCTTAATCATTTGCTGCTACTGCTACTGCTGCTAAGTCACTTCAGTCTTGTCCGACTCTGTGCGACCCCATAGACAGCAGGCCACCAGGCTCCCCTGTCCCTGGAATTCTCAAGGCAAGAACACTGGAGTGGGTTGCCATTTCCTTCTCCAATGCATGAAAGTGAAAAGTAAAAGTGAAGTCGCTCAGTCATGTCCGACTCTTAGCGACCCCACGGACTGTAGCCCACCAGGCTCTTCCATCCATGGGATTTTCCAGGCAAGAGTACTGGAGTAGGGTGCCATTGCCTTCTTGGGTTAATATTTAAAATATTTACTAATATGATTTTCAGTTCAGTTCAGTCACTCAGTCGTGTCTGACTCTGCGACCCCATGGACTGCAGCATGCCAGGCCTCCCATCCATCACCAACTCCTGGAGTTTACACAAACTCATGTCCATTAAGTCAGTGATGCCATCCAACCATCTCATCCTCTGTCATCCCCTTCTCTTCCAGCCTTCAATCTTTCTCAGCATCAGGGTCTTTTCCAAGGAGTCAGTTCTTTGCATCAAGTGGCCAAAGTACTGGAGCTTCAGCTTCAGCATCAGTCGTTCCGATGAACATTCAGGACTGATTTCCTTTAGGATTGACTGATTTGATCTACTTGTAGTCCAAGGGACTCTCGAGAGTCTTCTCCAATACTACAGTTCAAAACCATCAATTATTCGGCGCTCAGCTTTCTTTATAAGTCCAACTCTCACATCCATACATGACCACTGGAAAAACCATAGCTTTGACTAGATGGACCTTTATTGGCAAAGTAATGTCTCTGCTTTTTAACATGCTGGCTAGGCTGGTTATAACTTTTCTTCCAGGGAGTAAGCATCTTTTAATTTCATGGCTGCAGTCACCATCTGCAGTGATTTTGGAGCCCCCAAAAATAAAGTCTGACACTGTTTCCACTGTTTCTCCATCTATTTGCCATTAAGTGATGGGACCAGATGCCATGATCTTAGTTTTCTGAATGTTGAGCTTTAAGCCAACTTTTTCACTCTTCTCTTTCACTTTCATCAAGAGGCTTTTTAGTTCCTCTTCGCTTTCTGCCATAAGGGTGGTGTCATCTGCATATCTGAGGTTATTGATATTTCTACCAGTAGTCTTGATTTCAGCTTGTGCTTCATCCAGCCCAGAGTTTCTCATGATGTACTCTGCATAGAAGTTAAATAAGCATGGTGACAATATACAGCCTTGACATACTCCTTTCTCTATTTGGAACCAGTCTGTTGTTCCATGTCCAGTTCTGACTGTTGCTTCCTGACCTGCATACAAGTTTCTCAGGAGGCAGGTCAGGTGGTCTGGTATTCCCATCTCTTTCAGAATTTTCCACAGTTTGATGTGGTTCACACAGTCAAAGGCTTTGGCATAGTCAATAAAGCAGAAGTAGATGTTTTTCTGGAATTCTCTTGCTTTTTCAATGATCCAACAGAGGTTGGCAACTTGATCTGTGGTTCCTCTGCCTTTTCTAAATCCAGCTTGAACATCTGGAAGTTCACAATTCACGTACTGTTGAAGCCTGGCTTGGAGAATTTTGAGCATTACTTTACTAGCATGTGAGATGAGTGCAATTGTGCAGTAGTTTGAGCATTCTTTGGCATTGTCTTATGATTTTAGCAACTCAAATATCATTTTTAGAAGTGCAGTAACCTCCCCTGCCTGCGTACTCATGTATCAATACCTACACACCTTGCCTATCTAGGACCTTAGGCTACTATTTCTAGACACCTGTTGTGTATTATTGTGGGCGTGAAGCAAGTGAGCAAGGTGAATGTTTTTGCTGCTATGGAAATATCATTTAATTTCCTAATTAGTAGGTATATAAATGCAAAACCATAACATTTGCTTATTTACCAAGTGTGGCAACTGATTCTATTTTTCACATCTGAGGACAAACTTCTAATGTTTTCAACAGTTCCTTTAAGTAAGAATTAAGAATTTAACCTGTCTTGCATTTTAATGTTTATGAACTGATCTGTTGTACACAAGATAAATGAGAGAATGGACAAAAAACATATGTAAGTCATTATTTCTCCTTAAACTATATGAAAATATCTGTTTACTAACAGAAAAAAAAAAGTTGTGACATTGATTTTAAAAAAGGGATTTCTTTAAATCATAACTTCCCTTATACTTAGGATTCACAATAGGCTATGATAATTACAAAACTGGACGTCAGCAAGTTACCTATCATATCAAGAAAGGTATAACTGACCTCTTCTTTCCACCCTTCCATCAAGTTTTCTCTAATTTGAGCTTTGCAATCAGGTAGTAAGTGGTAACTGTGCAGATGAAGCATAAAATTTTAAAAAGTGGTAACATTCTTTTTTTTTTTATTTTTTTTAATTTATTTATTTATTTTTAATTTTTACTTTACAATTCTGTATTGGTTTTGGCATAGATTGACATGAATCCACCACAGGTGTACATGCGTTCCCAAACATGAACCCCCCTCCCACCCCCCTCCCCACAACATCTCTCTGGGTCATCCCCGCGCGTCAGCCCCAAGCGTGTCATATCCTGCATCAGACATAGACTGGCATTTCGATTCTTACATGTTATTATACATGTTTCAATGCCATTCTCTCAAATCCTCACACCCTCTCCCTAACATTCTAAAACTCATTGCTTTCTTCCTACTGCCTGATTTGCCAGTGAACTCCCTATTCATGATGGTTTCTCATGCTTGAGCTGCTTCTCTGAAAATTAAGCAAACTAACCTTTCCCTTTCTGCTTCCCCCCTTCCCTTGCCTTCCCAGCTTCCCTGATAGCTCTGTTGGTGAAGAACCAGCCTGCAATGCAGGAGAGCTGGGTTTGATCCCTGGGTTGGGAAGATCCCCTGGAGGAGGTAAAGGCTACCTACTCCAGCATTCTAGCGATTCTTTCATTTTCTTTTTATTCACTTCTCAGTTCAATACTACTTCAGATTTCTGAGCTGACCATTTTCCTGAAGCTATTCTGGCAAAGATCAACATGAGATCAACTTCTTACTGAAAAATACAGTGGCCTCTCTTTAGTCTTGACCCTCCCTGATCTCTGGACAGCATCTGGTGATTGTGTTTCATCCCTGGAAACACTGCACACTTGGGAAACTCTTCTCATCCAAGAAGAAAGTTGAGGAAAACCAACTAATGGAGGGCTCACCTCCACCCTGCCTCCTACAATAAAATCAAGTGATTGCTCTGCCTGTGCACAGAACAATGGTATGAAAACAATTTGGCAAGGGCCAGATATACAGAGAAGTTCCCTTTTTACTGATAAAACTATTTCTGCTAGTTATATAGACACTATTAGAAAAATATCTCTATTTTTTGCTAGAGATGTGACACACACTATTATCAAGAGATACTGCTTTTCCCTCTTTTACTGAAAGCATATTTCGCACAAAACACTAAACTCTTGAGTTACAGTTTCTTTTAGCAAGCTACATTTTTTAAAAGTTACTGGTGCCAATAATTGATCAGTGAGTATAAGGAAGAAGAATGCAACTAGAAGGAAAATTCTGCTGGCTTAAATATCAGAAATCAGGATAAAGGGAGACCAAATCTTACACCACTGCAGCCTTAGAAGCAGACCACGCATCATTTGGCTGCTTATCTGGCCACTTCTCACTGCCTCTTCTCATGGCCAGCTGAGTTCACAGGTCCCTGAGACCAGACTGTATGACTGCTGAAATCCTAAAGCTTTGGCCACAGAAGAGTCTCCCAGCTGGTTGTGCCATCTCTTACCCTCCTTCCTCCCACTGGCTCTCAGAACCCAGAGACCTCATGGGTGGAAGCAATGAACAGATGTAAGATTTGATTTTACAAATTGCCTTTCTTAGCCTCTGTCTATTCTGGGCAAAAATCTGAACTAAGCGTTCAAAGTGAGAGTAGCAGTTCTCTCTCTGCCATGTTTTGTTTTGTTTTCACTTTGCTGATTTCCTTGACTTCAGTGGTAAATATCTTGTTGTTTCCTCACTTTCTTTCTCATTAAATGCTTTTCATTTCTTGTTTTTCTCTTAAATGATCGGTGTTCTTGAGGATCAGGATTCCACACTTCTTAGAGCACTTCAGACAACCTCTGGGATGATTCATCTACTTCCATGGTTTTAACTGCCTCGTCTTTGCTCCTAAATTTCAAATTTGAGTACAAATAACTTCAGAAGTCCAGACCTTATTCATAAATGTCTACTGAAAATTGGCATCTCTAAGCTCCTCAAATTTAACATCATCCAAACTAAACATCAGCTTGCTCCCAAACTATCTATTACATGAGGAGGACAAATAATAAAAAGCAGTTACCCTTGTCTTTGCCTTTGCCCTCTGTCTCTTACATCTAGATGATCCCTAAGTCCTCTGAGTCCTGTATAATCAGTGCTGTTTTCTCCATCCTTCCTGCCACGTCATACATCAGCCTTTCTCTAAGCACCATGGCAACTATATTATCCGTTGATCCCTAAATAATTTACAGTCCTACCTTCATGCATTTTCCTCAGCCTGGAATGCCATTTTCTGATTTTGCTTTTGCTTTACAAGAAAGTTCTATATGCTCTTCAAATTTCCATTCAAATGTGAATCTTCTTGACATTTTTCTAATTTTGTTTAACCTTAAATACTCTTCATTATTGCTACCCAGAACTCTGTTTAATCCTTTGCATACATGCTAAATCACTTCAGTCATGTCTGACTCTTTGCGACCCTACAGACTGTAGTCGACCAGGCTCCTTTGTCCATGGGATTCTCCAGGCAAGAATACTGGAGTGGTTGCCATACCCTCCTTCAAGGGACCTTCCCGACCCAGGGCTCGAACCTGTGTCTCTTATGTCTCTCTTCTGCACTGGCAGGCAGGTTCTTTACCACTAGTGCCACTGGGAAGCCCCATTCCCAGTCATATTCTTCAGCTATGTGTTAAAAGTCTGCCTTTCCTACTATATATCCTAAGAGGAGAAAGCACTTCGCACTCATACTGGTATTATAAATAGGGCATCTTACATAAGAAAGGCAACTTAAAATGTTTTTTCAGCTATATTATAGCTAGATGTGAGTACAATAGTTAAATATCAATTTTCAAAGTAAAATATTCCTTTTCATGATTACAGGAACACAGTAAAATTCTACTCTATAATGTGTATTAGCTTTCAGTTCATCTCTTGTGAAAAATGCATGATTTAAAATTATGACAAGGAGTAATTTTTACTTTCTAAATGGAAAAACTAAAACTACAAATAATTATTCAAATTGCTAGCCTTACAATTTTTATTGAGATATGATTCACATGCTATAATGTTCACCATTTTAAAGTGTAAAATTCAGTGATTTTTTTTTCTGTATATGCACAACCAGTAGTTGAGACCATCAAAATGATATATACTTTCAGAACTTTCATCACCCAAAAAGGAAATTCATACCCATTCATATTCACTCACCATTCTCCTCTCCCCAACCCTGGTAACCACTATGCTATTTTCTGTCCTTATAAATTTGCATATTCTGAGCATTTTATTTAAATGGGATCAAACATTTTATTCCTGGCTCCTTTCACTTATTTAATAAAATGATTTCAAGGTTATTCATGTTTTCACATGTATTAGTACTTATTCCTGTATTAGTACTTATCCCAAAGTATGGTGGCTCAGACAGTAAAAAATCTGCCTGCAATATAGGAGACCCAGGTTTGACCCCTGGGTCAGGGAGATCCCCTGGAGAGGAGAAGGGAATGACTACCCACTTCAGCATTCTTGCCTGGAGAAT
The DNA here is from genome assembly GCF_014754425.2 of Oryx dammah. NCBI lineage: Eukaryota > Metazoa > Chordata > Mammalia > Artiodactyla > Bovidae > Oryx > Oryx dammah. The sequence goes on from NW_024070209.1 coordinate 55,367,435, forward strand.
TCCATGAACAAGGGAGCCTGGAGGGCTGCAGTCAATAGCATCACAGAGTCAGACACAACTGAGTGACTAACACAGAGATGGATATATCACCTTGTTTATCTGTTCTTCAATTGATAGTCATCAGTTAGTTTCACTTTTTGGCTACAACAAATAACACCGCTACGAATGATGGCATACAGGGCTTTGTGTAAACTGATGTCTTCATTTCTCTTGGGTGTAAATCCAGGAGTTGAATTGTTGGATCACAGGCAACTCTGTTTTTGAGGAAGTACCAAACTGTTTCCCAAACAGGCTGCCCCATTTTACAATTCCACAGCAATCTATGAGGATCCCAATTTCTCTACACCCCCACCAACATTTGACAGGCGCCTCTTTCTTATTAGAATCAGCCTAGTGGGTATGTATAGCTATCTCATTATGCTTTAGATTAGCATTTACCTAGTGATTAATGATGCTGAGTATCTTTTCATGTGCTTATTTACTGTTTGTATATATTCTTTAGAAACATATCTATTTTAACCCTTCCCCAAAGACAAACAAGGCATTTGTCTTTTTACAATTAAATTATAATTATTACTATAATATACACATTCTCATCAGATATATGATTACAAACATTTTCTCCCATTTTATTGACTGTCATTTCACTTACTTGTTGGTGTCTTTTGAAGCACAAAAGCTTTCAATTTTGATGAAATTCAATTTATCTCTGTTTTTCTCTTTGGTGTCATATCTAAGAATCCATTGCTTGATCCAAGGTCATTAAGATTTACATCAATTTTTTTTTTCTGAGAGTTTTATAAAGATCTGTGATATATTTGAAGCTATGCTTTCTATATGGGCTGAGATAGGGTCCAGTTTCATCCTTTTGCCTGCAAATATTCAGTTTAGGACAAAAAGGCATGACACTGAAAGATGAGTCCCCCAGGTCTAAAGGTATCCATTATGCTACTTGGGGAGGAGAACTACTAATAGCCCCAGGAAGAATGAAGTGATTGGCCCAAAACAGAAATGACACTCAGCTGTGGATATGTCTGGTGATAAAAGTAAAATCTGATGCTGCAAAGAAAAATATTGCATAGGAACCTGGAATGTTAGGTCCATGAATCAAGGTTAATTAGATATGGTCAAGAAAGGGGTGGTAAGAATAAACATCGACATCTTAGGAATCAGTGAACTAAAATGGACGGGAATGGGCAAATTTAATTCAGATGACCATTGTCTCTACTACTGTGGGCAAGAATCCCATAGAAGAAATGGAGTAGCTCTCCTAGTCAACAAAAGAGTCCGAAATGCAATACTTAGGTGCAACCTCAAAAATGACAGAATGATCTTGGCTCGTTTCCCAGGCAAGCCATTCAACATCACAGTAATCCAAGTCTATACCCCTACCACCAGTCCTGAAGAAGCTGAAGGTGATCAGTTCTATGAAGACCTACAAGACCTCCTGGAACTAACACCAAAAACAGATATTCTATTCATCACTGGAGACTGGAATGCAAAAGTAGAAAGTCAAGAGATACTGGGAGTAACAGGCAAGTCTGGCCTCGGAGAACAAAATGAAACAGGTCAAAGGCTAACTGAATTCTGCCAAGAGAATGCCTTGGTCATAGCAAATACTCTTTTTCAACAACACAAGAGATGAATTTACACACAGACATCACCCAATGGCCAATACCAAAACTAAATTGATTACATTCTTTGTAGCCAAAGTTGGAAAAGCTGTATATAGTCAGCAAAAACAAGACCTGGAGTGACTGTGGCTCAGATCTTCAGCTTCTCATAGCAATTCAGGCTTAAACTAAAGAAAGTGGGGAAAACCACTAGGCCATACAGGTACAACTTAAATCAAATCTACTATGAATATGTAGTGAAGGTAATGAATAGATCAAGGGATTAGAACCTGTAACTAGGATGCCTGAAGAACTATGGACAGAGGTCCCTAATATTGTACAGGAGGCAGCAAACAAAACCATCCCAAAGAAAAAGAAAAGCAAGAAGGCAAAGTGGCCATCTGAGGGGGCCTTACAAATATCTAAAGGAAGACGAGAAGCAAAAAGCAAGGGAGAAAGGGAAAGGTATACCCACCTAAATGCAGATTTCCAAAGAACAGCACTGAGAGAAAAGAAGGCCTTCTTCAATGAACAGTGTATAAAACTAGAAGAAAACAACAGATGAGAAAAGACTAGAGATCTCTTCAGGAAAATTGGAGATATCAAGGGAACACTTTGCCCAAAGATGGGCACAATAAAGAATATAAACAGTAGAGACCTGGCAGACACTGAAGAAATCAAGAAGAGATGCAAAGAACACACAAAAGAAATGTACAGAAAAGATCCAAGTGAAACAGATTACTACAATGGTGTAGTCAGCAACCTAGAGGCAGATATTCTTAGGAGCAAAATCAAGTGGGCCTTAGGAAACACTGCTGTTAATTAAGCTAGTGGATGCTACAGAATTCCAGTAAAGCTAATCAAAACCCTAACAGATGATGCCATCAAGGTGTTGCATTCAGTATGTCAGCAAATGTGGAAGACCCAGCAATGGCCACCAGACTGGAAATGGTCAATCCTCATCCCAATTCCCAAGAAGTGTTGTACTAAAGAATGTGCTAACCATTGGACAGTTACACTCCTCTCCCATGCTACTAAGGTCATGCTTAAAATCTTGCATGCTAGACTTCAGCATTACGTGAGTCAATAACTTCCAGATGTCCATGTGATTCTGTGCTGAGTCACTTCCGTTGTATCCGGCTCTTTGCGACCCTATAGACTATAGCCCACCAGGCTTCTCTGTCCATGGGATTCTCCGGGCAAGATTACTGGAGTGGGTTGTCATGCCCCCCTCCAGGGGATCTTCCCAACCCAGGGATAGAACTCACATCTCCTGTCTCCTGCACTGGCAGGCAGGTTCTTTACCACTACGTGAGAAGCCAAGAATACACAGAAGAACTGTACAAAAAAGATCTTCATGACCCAGATAATCATGATGGTGTGATCACTCACCTAGAGCCAGACATCCTGGAATGTGAAGTCAAGTGGGCCTTAGAAAGCATCACTACGAACAAAGCTAGTGGAGATGATGGAATTCCAGTGGAGCTATTTCAAATCCTGAAAGATGATGCTGTGAAAGTGCTGCACTCAATATGCCAACAAATTTGGAAAACTCAGCAGTGGCCACAGGACTGGAAAAGGTCAGTTTCATTCCAATCCCAAAGAAAGCCAATGCCAAAGACTGCACAAACTACCGTACAATTGCACTCATCTCACATGCTAGTAAAGTAATGCTCAAAATTCTCCAAGCCAGGCTTCAGCAATACATGAACCGTGAACTTCCAGATGTTCAAGCTGGTTTTGGAAAAGGCAGAGGAACCAGAGACCAAATTGCCAACATCCTCTGGATCATGGAAAAAGCAAGAGAGTTCCAGAAAAACATCATCTATTTATGCTTTATTGACTATGTCAAAGCCTTTGACAGTGTGGATCATAAGAAACTGTGGAAAATTCTGAAAGAGATGGGAATACCACGGTGATGGACAGGGAGGCCTGGCATGCTGCGATTCATGGGGTCTCAAAGAGTTGGACACGACTAAGCGACTGAACTGAACTGAACTGACCTGCCGCTTGAGAAACCTATATGCAGGTCAGGAAGCAACAGTTAGAACTGGACATGGAACAACAGACTGGTTCCAAATAGGAAAAGGAATACATCAAGGCTGTATATTGTCACCATGCTTATTTAACTATATGCAGAGTACATCATGAGAAACTCTGGGCTGGAAGAAGCACAAGCTGGAATCAAGACTGCCGGGAGAAATATCAATAACCTCAGATATGCAGATGACACCACCCTTATGGCAGAAAGTGAAGAGGAACTAAAAAGCCTCTTGATGAAAGTGAAAGAGGAGAGTGAAAAAGTTGGCTTAAAGCTGAACATTCAGAAAATGAAGATCATGGCATCTGGTCTCATCACTTCATGACAAATAGATGGGGAAACAATGGAAACAGTGTCAGACTTTATTTTTGGGGGCTCCAAAATCACTGCAGATGGTGACTGCAGCCATGAAATTAAAAGAGGCATACTCCTTGGAAGAAAAGTTATGAGCAACCTAAATAGCATATTCAAATGCAGAGACATTACTTTGCCAACAAAGGTCCGCCTAGACAAGGCTATGGTTTTTCCAGTAGTCATGTATGGACGTGAGAGTTGGACTGTGAAAAAAGCTGAGCGGCGAAGAATTGATGCTTTTGAACTGTGGTGTTGGAGAAGACTCCTGAGAGTCCCTTGGATTGCAAGGAGATACAACCAGTCCATTCTAAAGGAGATCAGTCCTGGGTGTTCTTGGAAGGAATGATGCTAAAGCTGAAACTCTAGTACTTTGGCCACCTCATGCAAAGAGTTGACTCATTGGAAAAGACTCTGATGCTGGGAGGGATTGGGGGCAGGAGGAGAAGGGGACGACAGAAGATGAGATGGCTGGATGGCATCACTGACTCGATGAACATGAGTTTGGGTGAACTTCGGGAGTTGGTGATGGACAGGGAGGCCTGGCGTGCTGCGATTCATGGGATCGCAAAGAGTCAGACACAACTGAGTGACTGAGCTGAACTGAAGTGAGAAGCTAAAGAAGGAAGAACCAGAGATCAAAGTGCCAACATTCACTAGATCACAGACAAAGACAGGCAATTCCAAGAAAACATCTACCTCTGTCTCACTGACTACACGAACACCTTTGACAGTATGAACCATGATAGACTGTGGAAAGCTCTTAAAGAGTTGGGAATACCAGACCATCTTACCTGTCTCCTGAGAAACTTTATGCAGGTCAAGGATCAACATTTAGAACCATGTATGGAACAACTCATTAGTTCAAAATTGAGAAAGGAGTATGACAGGACTGTCTGTTGTCTCCCTGTCTGTTTAATCTATATGCTGAGCACATCATGAGAAATACTGGGCTGGATGAATCAAGATAGGTGGGAGAAACATCAACAACTTCAGCTACGCAGATGATATCACTCTAATGGCAGAAAGCAAAGAGGAACTAAAGAGCCTCTCAATGAGGGTGAAGGAGGAGAGTGAAAGAGTTGTCTTAAAACTGAATATTAAAAAAATTAAGACCATGGCACCTGGCCCCATTACTTCATGTCAAATAGAGGGAGGAAAGGTGAAAGTAGTGAGATTTCCTCTTCTTGGGCTCTAAAATCACTGTGGAGAGTGACTACAGCCACGAAATCAGATGTTTGCATCTTGGCAGAAAAGCTATGACAAACCTAGACAGTGTGTTGAAAAGCAAAGACATTACTCTGACGATAAAGGTCCATATAGTCAAGGCTATGGTCTTCCCAGTGGTCACATATGGTTGAGAGCTGGACCATGAAGAAGGCAGAGCATGGAAGAATTGATGTCTTCAAACTGTGGTGCTGGAGAAGACTCCTGAGAGTCCCTTGGACAGCAAGGAGATCAAACCAGTTAATCTTAAGGGAAATCAACCCTGAATACTCATTGGAAGGACTGATGCTGAAGCTGAAATTCCAGTATTTTTGTTATCTGATATGAACAGCAAACTCATTGGAAAAATTCCTGATGCTGCAAAGATTGAGGGCAAAAGGAAAAGAGAAAATCAAAGGATGAGATGGCTGGACAGCACCACTGATAACAGTGAACTTGGGCAAACTTCAGGAATTGGTGAGGGACAGAGAGGCCTGGTGTGCTGCAGTCCATGAGGTTGCAAAGAGTCAAACATGACTGGGCAACTGAGCAACAACAATTCAGTTGTCACAGAATCAACTGTTGAAAAGACTACTTTTCTCCCAATTGTCTTTTCACTCTTGTTGAAAAATAAATTGGTTATAAATATATGAGATTATTTATAGCTGATCGATTCTATTCCATAGATTTACATGTCTAGATCAACAACACCACCACTCAACTTTGATTAATAGTATTATAGTACATTTTGAAATGGAGAACTTGAATCCTCAAATTTTGTTCTTCTTTTTAAGAACTGTACTTGGCATTCTTGATTCCGCATGAATTTTAGGATTTGTTTGTCAATGTCAGAAAAAAACGGGCAGCTGGGATTCTGACAGCAATAGCACTGACTCTAGATAACTGCAGGAATACTACCATCTTAACAATATTAAGTCTTCTCACTGTGAACATGGATGTCTTTAGAACTGCCTCAATTTCTTTCAATATTAGGGAGTGATTTTCAGCATGTAAGTGTTTGGTATTTTTGTACTATTAGATATTTGCACTTTCTTGAATGAAAGGCAAAACTATAACAGTATAGGTTGTTTTATAATTATAATAAGAATAGAAATCAAATCTGTTCAAAGTTAATGTTCTATCTAATAAAACTTTTATGATGTCATTACTTATAAATTTTTGATATGAATATTTTAAATAAATACCCAAAATGAGTATTTATTTTTGTACAATAATGGTATTGTTAAGAGCAATTCTGCAACTACAAGTTAGGCAAGCAAAAATAAAATGTAATATATCTGGACTTAGGAGGTCAGCTGTTTATAATAGCAATGGCAACAAACTTTCTTTCACTGGTAGCCAGGCATTAAGAAAATTTCCTCAGATATACAGATCTATCTCAAATTTTTTAAGCAGACTACAACAGAAAACACATATATGCTGCTCATGGATATTCTTATTCAAGCTTATATTGATTACTTTGTAACTTACACTTATTTCTGTAATTCTTAAGGAAATACAAAATTATTATAAAGTTAACCACATTTTTGAGAACTAGATTTAGTGATTCAGCATTAATGCAAATATCTTATAACCCTATGAATCATTACTTGCCACTTGCTACAAATTTTACATCCACACTCAACATTCTACAACAAAAAAATTTCCACTTTTCAATAGTAAATTTATATCATCTATTACAGTATGTTAGCATGGATCACAGGATCTTAAGGTGATGGGTTCATTAATGACAAATCAATACTGATATGTATGCAGAAAGCCTAGACCAGATGAATAATTACAATTCAAGGCAATTTGCCCATATTCTCAATTTGCAGAATCAGTGAAGGGATTTCATTCAAAATAATAATTTCCCGTGATAAAAGATCATGAAAATAACTAAATTTAAATGTCCCCCAAGGTTTGAAAAGGAAGATCTAGTGCCAAAAAATTTAATTCTGGGCAGGAACTGGAGACTTCCAAAGCTTCTTAGTGGTGCTGAACTGGCCAGTGTCAGGATTTACACATATCTAAAAAACAATGCTGCCTGTAAGATGGAAAGAGTATGTCTTACAACAGCTTCAATATGAAAGTGATGACAACATAATACTTAAAGTATCAAACAGCTAAATAATAAAGTCATTTAGATAAATTTTTAAAGTTCAATACCATGAGCATTATCATAAGCATGTTAATACTGTATTCAGAACACTGTTTAATCAACTCAGTCCAAGATTGAGAAAAGACAAAACCCCGACCTGAAGGGTCACATACAAAACTGTTCATACAGACCTAGAAATGCACTTAGTGAATATCTGGAAGTGAGTAGAAGAAATCTATGCATACCCTGTGTATGTAGAGAAACGCTCAACACATACTGATATTGGCACTTCTCTGGTGGTTCAGTGGCTAAGACACCACCTGCCAATGCAGGGGGCCCAGGTTCAATCCCTGGTCAGGAGAATAGACCCCACATGCCTTAACTACAAGTCCACATGCCACAACTAAAGATCCTGCATGCCGAAAGGAAGATTGAAGATCCTGCGTGCCACAAGTAAGACCTGGCACAGTCAAATAAATAAATACCGATATTGGTATATATATAATAATATATTTGGCTTACTATGGAAGAAAGAAATATTGAGAAAAATTTTAAAAACAAAAAGGTGTGCTTCGACTATGGTATAATCTATTTCATATATGAAGAATAAATCATTCATACATCAAACAATAAAAAATATTTTACTTAAAATTAGAAAAAAACTACGGACTTCCTTGGTGGTCCAGTGGTTAAGACTCAACTTCTACTGCAGGGAGCACAGGCTTGATTCCTGTCAGGAATCAAGAAATAAATTAAGAAATAAAAACTAAGAAAAAATGAGTACTATTCTTTTCATGTGTGTGTGTGTGTGTGTGTGTGTGTGTGTGTGTGTATATATATATATAAATTGAACCATGAATTCTTATAATATACAAAGAGGTCATACAAACCAGTAAGAAGGACACAGGATAAAAAACAAATTTTTAGAAGAAAATATTTCAACAAGGGACTCAGTTTAAAACCAAATACAAAAATCAAAAGGAGTACTTTCTATATCAACAATATCTTTTCAGGAAATGTAAAAGAAAAGTAAACCTTTTCCTAACAGCAGAAGAAACTTCAAACAAGACAGTAATAAACTTAAGATATGAGAAAGACTTTCTACTAGGAAGAACACAATTTATAATACTAAAGGGCACACACACAAAAAAGGCCTTAATAAATGGAGAGACATGGCAATAGAAAGACTATGAATTAGAAGATTGTTACTCCTCCCTCAAATTATCTTAAGTACAATACCAATTAAAATACCAAAGGTGTTATTTATGAATTTGATAACCTGGTATCATAGTCTTCTGAAGGAAAGGTACAAAAATAGATAAGGAACTTTGGAAAAAGGAAAGCTATCACTTACTGGATATTACAGTACACTCCTATCAATAACAGTTATGACAGTATAACAACAATAAATTTTTTTAGACCCAGAGAATAAAAAAGTCCTATAACTTAAGATAAATAACCCACCAGGAAAACATGTGCTGAAGTATGAACACACTCATCAGAACAGAGTAAAAACTTGGCCATTAGGCACAAAAAGAAAAAAAAAAAAAAAGGAAAGATAATCAACCTTTCTAAAAACCAGAGAAAGAAGCTCTATGACAAGGATACTGTTACCAAAAGGCACGTGGGGTCTGGCTGCTCACCGCTCAAGAGCCAATAAACAGCCCAGGCTGGTGGAAAGGAAAGTTTGCTTTATTTCAGATGCTGGCAACTTGAAGGGAGAGCAGACATCACCTGAAATAAAGCAAACTGTGTGTGTGCGTGTGTGTTTGTGTGTGTGTCACTTAGTCAGGTCAAACTCTTTGTGACCCCATGAACTGCAGCCCACCAAACTCTGCCATCCATGGAATTCTCCAGGCAAGTGTATTGTAGTGGGTTGCCATTCCCTTCTCCCAGAGATCTTCCCGACCCTGGGTCTGAACTTGTGTCTCCAGTATTGTAGGCAGATTCTTTATCATCTGAGCCACCAGGGGAGTCCAAAGCAAACTTATCTTTCCACTAACCTGGCTTTTTATTGGCTTTTGAGGAGCAAACAGCTAGACCCCACATACCTTTCAGTAACAATACCATGTTTAGTTACCAGTGGTAAATTTTCCAAGTTTAAAAGTTTTATGTTTTATTAGAAGAACAAGGAAATATGCACTTTCACATCTACTTGTAGAATATAATTCAGTACAACTAATTTGAAGAGCAATTAGGCATCAACTATTAAAATCTAGAATGCACATATCTCATGACCCAAAATTAACAGGTATCAAGCTATCCTTCAAAAATATGTATGTGGGTAAGAAACTAACACAAGAATATTCATCATAGCAAAGTTTGAAATAAAAGTAAAATAAAAGGCACAAGGGAAAATAACAGGAACAAACTGTCTATGAAAACATACAGATTAAATAAACCATGGTATAATCATACTATAAAAAAACAGGCAGCAGTGAAAAAATAATAGTGATAACTCATGCTACCAGCTAAGGTGTATGTGAATCAAAAATAATGTATACAACCATGCTATCACTTAAGTATTATACATTATGCATAATATATATTATATTTATTAGATATATATATAATACATAATATATATTATATTGATTATATATTTGTGTGTATATATATATATATATATGGCCCAAAGATATTAACAATCTATATCTTTGAGGCACTCCCATGGGGCCACCAAAGTCAACTTCTTGTCCATAACACAGCCCACAGTTGAAAGTAGATCTATGAAACATTTCACCTCTGTAGACAGCCAAAAACTAGAAACTTAAATTCCAACCAATGTAATATTATATAGAAAGTAACATAGAGGAAGATTTCTTTTATTATCCTAGTAAGTGCTTTGGTATGTTTAGTTTAAAAAAACAGGACACAAAATTGTATCTCAGCTTTGCTTTAACAAGTCCCCCACCAAACTCAGGTACACTCAAAGGGGAAAAAGCTCAAAATTAGCTCAATGTTCAATGAATAGTTGGGCGGCAATAATTTTTATTCTTAAGTTTCTTTTCTGGTTGCTTTCTAGATGTTATACAATGGGCATGTATTGTCGAAGGGTCAAAGACAAAACATGTTCTTTCTGAAACAGTGTGTTTTCTGTTACTGCATTCTTGAGATACCTTTATACAGATAATGCCAAAATATTTCTCTACTCCCAGCCTCTGCCCTTCATTTCAGTCCCACTTGTCAGCTGCCTACTTAGCAGTTAGCAGCATCCCTGCTTCAGTTCTCCTGGCTGTGACTTCACCTCTCCCACTGCTGTGCTCATTGATCCTATCTTCCTGCTGGCTCAGCCCTGTCCCAGTTCCCAGACCAAGGCAGGACTGAACTGAAAAGTACTAACACAAGGTCCTCTCCTTCCCCATCTCTGCCCCATCCTTTGCTAACGCAATGTTTCCAATTTGTGGTCTGCCTAGACTTTTGATCCATGCCCCTGAGAAGTCAGTACCATACTGTAATACACACTGTATTATACTCTGGCATTTAAACTACTCAGGCACTTTTCACCTTTACTAGATTGTCAATTTATGGGGATCAAGTATTAACACTATTCTTACTCATATACAGAGCCAGGGCTATGCCCCCCAAAACAGCATTTTGAATAATTTGTAAGAAAGTATCTGATGAATGACTGCAACATTTGTTGAACCAGAAACTTGTCTGATTTGTTCAAAGGCAGAATGAGTTTGCAGAATTAATACAATCAGCTAGCATTTATCAAGAAACCAATGGGGGCCCAGGGTTGTAACAGGGAAATATTAGAATAAGCAAAGGTATGGCTCCTCTCCTTGACACAGTTAAGGTTGACAACTTAAAAAAAAAAGAATAATTACTGTTTTAGCTTCTGCCTTAACAAGCAAAACATGAAAATCTTCTTGCCTGAGGTCCTGATTTCACAGATGGGCAAACTGCAATCGAGTTTGCCTGCCTGGATTCCAGACTACTGCCAGCACTGACTTTTGCCTCCTGTCCCAGCTCCATGGGCCCCAGTGTGCCTGGCTCTCCCTATCATCATTTGTATGCTTGCTCACTATGCACAATTCCCCTGGATCTAGACTCCCTCCCGCTCTGGTACAAGCTATGATCTAGGATCTAAATTTCTCCCTTCTTTTCCTAGGGTACCTCTGTCACCTGTTTCTATGTGCTGCTATGTACATACCCACAATAACAAGCTGTGACTACAATCCTTGTTTTTTGCTTCAATCTCTTTCCCACAAGACTGACAACATCATGGCAGGCCGCTAAATCAACTTGAAACAAACACTTGCTTGCTGACCCAACTGTTCATTTCCTTTTCTTTTTTTTTTTCCCCCACAGTCATTTAATTAATTTATTTATTTATTTTTCTTTTTTTTTTAATTTTTCTTTTTACTTTCTTTTACTTTACAATACTGTATTGGTTTTGCCATACATTGACATGAATATACCACAAGTGTACATGAGTTCCCAAACATGAACTCCCTTCCCACCTCCCATCCCATATCATCTCTCCGTGCACCAGCCCCAAGCATCCTGTATCCTGCATAGAACATAGACTGGCGATTCGTTTCTTACATGATAGTATACATGTTTCAATGCCATTCTCCGAAATCATCCCACCCTCTCCCTCTCCCTCAGAGTCCATTTCCTTTTCTTAACTGAACTTCCATTTAGCTCAGCCATCCTCTTCACCTCCTCCCGACAGCCAGGAGCTTCATGGAAAGCTGACCCGTCTCAGCCCCTACAGCTAGCTGGACTAGGGATCCAGTGCTGGCCAGTGAGATCAGAGATAAGGGAGGACTTTTGGCAAAAGTTTCCTCTTTTTTTTCTGGCAGACATCACTACTGCATGATGGTGTGCTCAAAACTGCAGCAGCCAAGACAACACCAAAGCTAAGGATGAAGTCTAGATGCAGAGGGATCATGGAGAAGAGCAGGGAGGGGATACTGACCCAATGTCTGCCACCGGAGCCACCCACCCTCAGCATTTCTTGTCATTTTTACAAATTCTTTTGAATGCATTCCCTTTCCTCTGCTGCTAGGTTACAGATAAGTAAAGGGCATATCTCAGCAGTTTTGTTTTCTACTTCACAAAAGTAACTTTAACATAGGGATTGGTTGGATATTCAGGTTGGTTTTAGTTTGAAGCTACTATGAGTAACGCTGCTATTAATTTTCATGTAAATGCCTTTGTGCAGGTTTTCATTTCATCTGGGAGTGGTTGTACTGTAAGAGTATTTTTAACAGTAGGAAGAAAATGTTTCCTAAAGTGTTACATCCCACCAAGGTATGAGGGCTTCATTTGCTTCAGATCCTCTCCAAAACTTGATGTTGTCAGTATTGTTAAATTTAGCCATTCTCATGTTTGTACAGTAGTAGCATATTGTGGCTTTTATATTTTATTATTTGAGTGAACAATAGCACCTCTTCATATGCTTACTGCTCATTCATATATCTTTTTATGAAATATTTCTTCAGATATTTTGTTTTGGTTGGATTGTTTGTTTTACTGAGATGTAAGCGTTCTATATACAATCAGAACAACTACTCCATTTTCAGATATATAGAGATAAAAAAAAGAGATACATAGGTCTAGCAAATCTGGAGTCTTTTGAAAAACAATTTTTTTTTTAATTTGGATAGAGTCTAGTTTATCTTTTTCCTTTAACTTTATTATTAATGCTTTTAGGACCTACTTTATCTAACTCATCTTTCAGTTCAGTTCAGTTCAGTCGCTCAGTCGTGTCTGACTCTTTGTGACTCCATGAACTGCAGCACGCCATGCCTCCCTGTCCATCACCAACTCCCGGAATTCACCCAAACTCACATCCATCGAGTCGGTGATGCCATCCAGCCATCTCATCCTCTGTCGTCCCCTTTTTCTCCTGCCCCCAATCCCTCCCAGAATCAGAGTCTTTTCCAATGAGTCAACTCTTCGCATGAGGTGGCCAAAGTACTGGAGTTTCAGCTTTAGCATCATTCCTTCCAAAGAAATCCCAGGGTTGATCTCCTTCAGAATGGACTGGTTGGATCTCCCTGCAGTCCAAGGGACTCTCAAGAGTCTTCTCCAACACCACAGTTCAAAAGCATCAGTTCTTCAGCACTCAGCCCTCTTCACAGTCCAACTCTCACATCCATACATGACCACTGGAAAAACCATAGCCTTGACTAGACGGACCTTAGTCAGCAAAGTAATGTCTCTGCTTTTGAATATGCTATCTAGGTTGGTCATAACTTTCCTTCCAAGGAGTAAGCATCTTTTAATTCCATGGCTGCAGTCACCATCTGCAGTGATTCTATCTAACCCCAAATCACAAAGAGTTTCTCCTGTAATTTCTTCTAGAAGTTTATAAACTCTAAACTCTTTTTTTGTGCTCAGTCATGTGCAACTCTTTGCAACATCATGGACTGTAGCCCACCAGACTCCTCTGTCCATAGGATTTCCCAGGCAAGAATCCTGGAGTGGGTCGCCATGCCTCCTCCAGGGGGTCTTCCCGACCCAGGGATTGAACCCAGGTCTCCTGTGTCTCCTGCGCTGGCAGGCGGGTTCTTTACCACTGTGCCATCTGGGAAGTCTAGCCACACACAAACCTCAAACACATGATACTCACTGAAAGGAGGAAACACAAATGAATACATATTCTATGATTCAATCTATATTCACTTTTGGAACAGCAATATTCACTTTTGGAACTAGTCTATAGAGACAGAAAGCAGATCAAGCAGAGGGGCATTTTTCAGGGCAATGGAAATATTCTATATCTTAATTGCAGTGGTGGTTACACAGGTATATTTATCAATGCACAACAGCAATTTAAATGGATGCATTTCTTATATATAAACTATATCTCAACAAATTTGATCATAAAAAAATTTAATGGAGCTGGATTGGTTGAAAGACAGACAACAAAACAGTCCTATGGGATAGGATTTAAGGGACAAGCAAAATTTTGCTTGTGCCCAAGGCAAAAATATTAACCTTAGAGTATAATTAACTACTTTTAAAAATAGTTCCTAATTCTAAACTCATTAATGTCATATAGTGTTTCAAAGACAGTGGCATTACTCCAACAAGCCAAACATATACTAGGCTAGTCCCTATCTGGAGGTAGCAGCTTATTTGTATCTCCAATCCAAGAAGGATTTTTTTTTTTTTAAAGGAGAGAAAGGGAAGGATGGAGAGGTTAAGAAAGGGACTGATTTTTTAGTTCTCCCTGACCCAGAGACTCTATGAACCTAAATTTGCAGTTTCCTTGGGAAAGGGAAAACATATGACACTGAGGGTAAAAATTGTTCTCATGCAGCAGCAGTGTATACTTCAAAAGAAAGGAAAAAACAAACAGGACAGAGTAAGGAATAAATCATTACCCTTGAAATTTTAAGGGAAATTCTTCTCATGTGGGATTATAGAATTTTATAGCTGGAAGACACTCTATATCGTCATTCCAAGTCACTTTAAAACGGTACAGATTAAATTAATAAGCCTTGGAGGGTTTCAGGTTTGTTTAGTCAGACAGTAAAGAATCTGCCTGCAATGCAGAAGACTCAGGGTCAAAACCTAGGTCAGGAAGGTCCCCTGGAGAAGGGAATAGGTACCCACTCCAATATTCTTGTAGAAACCCATGGACAGAGGAGCCAAGCAGGTTACAGTCCATGGGGTCACAGAGTCAGACATGACTGGGAGATGTTCACTTCACTTCACTTAGTCAATCAGCTGAAAATCTGGAGGAAAAACCCAGGTGTCCTGATTCCTGATTCAGTTTTGTGATAAAATTGTACTTTCTAGCCCAATGCTCTGCATGGAGCAGACATTCAAAAAAATACCTGTTGAATGAATTCATGTTAGATAAATGTGATTTTTTAAATGCATAGAAAGCATAACTGAATAGAGGGATAAATTTAGATGATGACACTTTTTTTTCCCCAATGAGTTCCGTATATACTTCTTTATGCCATTTCTGCATTTAAGAAGGAAAACAGAAGCACATTTTGTGAAATTACTCTGGCAGGTATTGACGTCTAAAGAAAAATACCGGGGACAACTGGTCAACTCTCAAGAGTTAGGGGACACCTTTTCTAAGAAATAGTTGAGGGCAACTAGCTGTTTATGAGGTAGTTAAGGGACATTTCTACCTCCTTACTAAAAGATGCATCAATGATATTTAACAACTGCCTCAATCCAACCAGTCAATCCTAAAGGAAATCAGTCCTGAATATTCATTGGAAGGACAGATGCTGAAGCTGAAACTCCAATACTTTGGCCACCTGCTGCGAAGAACCAATTCACTGGAAAAGACCCTGATGCTGGGAAAGATTGAAGGCGGGAAGAGAAGTAGATGACAGAGGATGAGATGCTTGGATGGCATCACCAACGCAATGGATGTGAGTTTGAGTATGGTCTGGGAGTTTGGTGATGGACAGTGAAACCTGGCGTGCTGCAGTCCATGGGTCACAAAGAGTCAGACACAACTGAGCGACTGGTCTGAACTGACTGGACTGAACTCAAGCCCTATAAATTAAAGATAAAATTTTAAGACTGTATTCTTCTCACCAAAACGTTGTCTAATCACAAAATTAGAAGAGAATGAACCATACCCTGTTATCTTTAAGCTCAAGAACCATAAGGTAGAAATAAGATAGATACAAAGGAACAGTAAGAAATAAAATGATACACAGAGAACATCAGGACTGCTTTGCAATGTACCAGAGAAACAGATTTGGAAAAAACTTGCTGACAGTCCCTCCCACAGGCACACCGAGGGACTGGGATGACTGATAGTGAGGTTTAGATGTCACAAGCTGATCCCATGTTACATAAGAAAATCGGCTTCCCCACCTCGGAAATTACACTTGCCACCAGTGAAGAGGCAGTAAAGAGGCAAGAAGGATAGCTGAACCTCCTGGGCAGAGAGCTCCAAAAACTAACATGAAATTTACACTTTCTTTCCATCCATCATTTCTGAGCCCTCTTGCCCTCTTGCTCTCTACTTACAGAATAAATACCCAACTCAAAAGTTGATGGAGACAGATCTGAGTTTTGCCAACTTGCTCTGGTACAAATATCAGATTCTCTGGTCTTTTACCAAGTCACTGTGGTTTCTGAGTAGCTGTCAAAGAACTGACATACCCCCACTAGAGTTCATGGCTTGAGTTGTGAAATATCAAGGTGCCATGAAAAAAAGGATCTTGGATTTATCGCAGATATGTAACAAACAATATAAGCCCAATTTACACATATGAACATATTACAAGTGTCCTATTAACTGAACAAGCAGTTAAAATTTTTTTAGCTCAATAGATGAAACAAAATTAACTTTATCTCATTCTTATTCTACTTTTCCATGTTCTCTATAAGTTAAGGTCATTGCTTAATTTACAGAGAACATAGTTGCTTCTTTTTCATTCCTGTTAAAGCACATTATCTTCACATCTGAAAAATAATAGTCTGAGTTGTATATACAGATATGGCCTTTAAATAAGAATGAATAAAAGCCCTATAAAAGCAGGCTGTATAAGGTCAGACTATCACTTTTATATAATGAGTTATAATCTCAAAGAGCTGTGGAATGCATATTTGTGGTTGAGTTAGAATTCAGCTCCAATATAAAAATTCACTTATGAGGAAAATTAAAGCATCTAAAAGTAGTTTTTCAAAAATCACTGGTGCTTTAATATGAAACTGACTAGAAGTGATACATTGGAAAATGTTTTATTTACATCTGCTGCATCCTTAAAATATCAGAATATTAAGAAAACTTCCAAAATGGAAAATAAAAATGCTACAGTCTATGTCTGTTAAACTTCTAGTTTTGGGAAATACATTCATGTTTTTAACCATATATATCTTAAGATAATATCCATGAGATTAATTTTGGATAGATTAGAACTACAAAAAATAATTATAGAGTATTTTACTATTTTGGAGAAAAGAATGAAATTATGTCTATCTATTAAAAATAAATTAAACATGAGTACTATAAACACTGAAACTTGTAACTTGTAGGTAAATTTTTCTGGAAATCCTTTTTTGATAAAATAACACAAAGCATTTATGCTTTTGGATCCAATAAACACAAGTCAAAGCTAAAGACATGTCAACAGACATAGCCAATGGGCAACTATCACCCCACACTGAGCTGGTGTTTACCTTGCTCAGTGCACAATCCCAGACAGACCCTCTGTTGCCATCATATCCTAGTCTCCCAGCAAACACTTGAAAAGAGCATAACTCATTGAGAATAATTAAGAATCTCGAACACCAAAAAAAAGAAAAAGAAAAAAAGATAAAGTTCCAGCAAATACAATTACCCTAATAATGCCCAGTTTTATGTATGACAAAATAAAATAATCATGGCTACTATACTCCAAATATGTATTCTGGAATATTTCTTGTAGTTAAGGCAAAACAAGAGAGAGTTGAGATAATCATGATATTAAATCTTTATTATTTAGAAAGGTCAACTTTCTGACTTGAAGTTTAAAGAAAAGAGACAGGAAGAATACTCTGGGTCCTCACTGTGACACAGACCTTGAATCCTGTGTCTTGGTGTGGGGTTTTGTGTAAGACAAAGAACTGAAACAGGTCCTCTGGGTAGCTGCACATTCTGTGATAAAATGGATCCCACAATACAACAAGTTGTCTTGTCCCAAGTGAGAGGCTAATTACTCTTACCGTATGTGTTTAACACTGTTTAATACACTCCCCAGTAGTCAAGTAATCAGTCTTCCCAAACACACCGGTGTTTCTCCCCTCTGTTTTTGTTCCAGCTGTTTACCCACCCTGCATGAAACCCTTCCCACAAGTCTGTCCAAGCTCCACTGCGACTCCTGAATATTATCGTTCTTAGACTACATAGATAACTGTCCTCTCCAGAATCCCTTTAACCACTTGCCTGCTTTTTATTTCTTTCCAGCATATAATCATATATTGTGTCTTAGATTGTTTTAAATCATTTTTCTAATTATAATACTGTTTAAGATATGCTTTGTTTATACCAAGTACTGTGATTAATACATTTAACCCTTTAAGTAATCCTAAGAATCAAGGAATTTGCATAATTCTCATTTTGCAAATGAGGGGAAGGTCTTAAATAATACACAAGGGCATAACACTACTATGTAAGTAGAGCATGCACTCAAATCTAAAGCTCTCTCCAAAGATCTTGCTCTTTACCACTGTGAAATATGACCTCATGCAAAAGCCTGTTCTCAACTAGGCTACAAGCTAAGGTCAAAGACAATGTCTTTTTACTTCTTTTGAAAACCTCATGCACTTAGCTTAGGGTTGAGTGGTTTTAAGAGCTCTGAGAAAACCATAGAGAATGTTCCAGAATATTTGCTACAGGGTCCATAAGATGTACTACTGGGCTTTTATCTGTACCATACATTGTTAAAGGTCTAGTCAAGTAAAGCAAGAAGTCTCCAGAAGTTAAACAGAGGAAGTTGGTTGGACTTTATCTGTAAAGTGAATAACGATCAGAGTAGCAGGGCTGCTTTTTTAAGACACTAGTTCTTCAGTTTCATATTTTGTTCATTTTATTCAAGCCTCTCTCAAAATCTTGCTGTAAACAAATGTTATTTTCTCTTCTGTCTGTTAATAACTTGTAAATTTTGTTTTCACTCACTAGATGAATGTTTACAAAGGAGACAAATAAACAGTATTTTTCTTTCCATAGTAAGCACAGTATTAAAAACAGAGGCATACACCCACATCACTCTGTAAATCAAAACTGCAATCAAGAAGAGGAGGGCTGTCTGAGGGGCTGCCTCCTCCCCTAGCTCACAACCACAAAGCTCCACAGAGAAAGAACAGTAGAGATGTTAGAAGAGGGGAAAGTCATTTGAAAGTAAATTAGGACAAAACTAATGGATTGTTTTCATATATAACTACTATCAAAGGTTTTTACTAGCTTCATGGCATTCCAGAGAAATGAACAAAAACAAAACAGAACAGCCCTGCCTACAATTGTGTTAGCTCTTAAGTAAGGTAACCACTCAGATATGGATACGGTTGACGGCAATTCTGCATCAGGACATGGTAATGCTGACAATTCCACCAAGCTTCAGCCAAGCCATTAATGGAATTGCAATCCTATCAAGGGGAGTTGGGGCAAGGGGTGGATCCATCATTCCTAATATCATGCACTTCCCCCCAAAAAAAACTGATTCGGATGATTAACTGTGTCAGCTCTTTGTCAAATCAGCACTCAATCACTTTGGAAGGTAATTCTCTTCAACTCAACTCCTACTTTACATTCCCATAAAATATTAAAGTGCATATTACACCACTAGCATATAATAACTTAAATGAAAAGAAAAAAAAATCAACAATTTGCTCCACAGCATAGTTTCTTACGGGAAGCTTCATTGAATCCACCATTCATTTCAGTCCCTCAGTCCCTCCCCACACACTCATTAAACATAAAATACAGCTATCTGTAGAAATTAAGGGTTTTTGTTTTAGTGCATTTTTTTAAAGGCGAGTATAGATAAAATACAGGCTTCTAAATAGTCCATTTCTGAGTTATACCTATCCTACTTGTTGGATCTTTCTGAAATGATGAATACACTAAAAATTCTGAGGCAGGGCTATCACACCAGGTATGAATAAACTTTCAGCAGCAATGCTTGCTAAAAGTAGCATTGCCAAATCACTATTAATATATATAATAGAAGGCGTTAGAGTGTAAGCTAAAGAAAGCAAAATAAAATATATCATTTGGTGAAAATAAACGGTGCAAAACCAACTGAAATTTTAAATTGTTCACAAGGGTCTCAAAGATAATTCAACTTTCCCATTGGTATACACCACAAACAGAATCACACAGTACTTTTCAAACATCTTCAGGATTTCTGTAAGGTGCATGAGAAAAGGTAAGGGTATCTGCTAACGGTATCATACAGCTAATTCTATCAAAACGATATATTTCTAAGCCTGTGGAATATAACCTCATCACTCCAGTCTATTGTCCTCCTTTAGAAGTTAACTCATGATGAACAAAAGTGCCTCTCTTTCACTCCTCTGCTCTCTGTTTTCCCAAATCCATCTACCCTAGTGTTTTGTATGCTGACCCAAACATTCCACAAATAATGCTGGGGTATACACATTAAAGTTTTAGAGAGTTTCTGCCTCTAAAGTAGACAGTGGCAGAACTAAGGACACAAGGGTTCAATTTTAAGGCAAATATTGGGCGGGTGGTTTGAAAATATCAATTCAAAGAGGCCTAGGGAAAAGAGATACAGGCATCCACCGCCACCACCCTCCCTCTCCCTCCCCTCTTCCTCTCTTGTTCTGCTCCTCTCTCCTCGTCCCTCCTTGTGGCTTCTCACACAGAGACAATCAAAGCCGGGAAAACTGGGTTTTAAATTAGTGACACACACACTGGGAATATGTAATTCCCCAGAAGAAAAAAAGAAACTGCTACAGAGGGGCGTGGGGGGGGGGGGTGTTGGCAACATGTCTAAGTGACAACCCTCCCCACCCCCACCCTAATACAGCACAAATCCACAGATTCTTCCTCAACCCTCTTCTCCTTCCAGTTCCCGGTACTCTATCCAACTTGACCCTTAATCCAAACAACACAGAGATCCACAGGGCATCCGCTGTGCAAGAGCGTGTCTCTCAGTAGATGTGCCCAATTTTTTGGAAGCCCCTGAATCCGGACAGTTGTACCAGGCAAGGGATCTCCCACTGGGGAAAGGGTGAAGAAAGGAGGGAAAAAAAGAGATGGAGACAAGAGGAAAGCGAGGCAGAGCTGCGCTCCGGAGCGACTGGCTTCAAGGAAGACAGGGAAGAAAGAAAGGGTGGGAAGGAAGCGGGGCTGGGAGAAAAGAAAGGGATGAAAGAAAGGCTGGAAGGGGAGAGGAGAGAGGGATGTTGGGAAGGATGAGGGCGGGAGGGTTGGGGAGCAGGGAGGGAGGGGAGGACGCAGAGGATGGGAGGGAGACAGGGAGGGAGGGAGGCAGGCAAGGATGGAGGATGCTCTGCCCGGGACTCACCTCTGTGGGTCGGTGGGAGTTTCTCGCCCTCCTCCTCTCTCGTCCGTTCCCAGCAGCTGGAGGGGTAACCACTGACGGGACTGGAGAAGCGGCGGCGGGGAAGAGGGCAGCAGCTGCAGCAGCCGCCTCTGGCCGAGGTGCGGTGCCTCCCGCTCCGCCCGCCAGCCCGGGTCTCCGCCTCACTCGCGGCTGGAAGCAAAGCCGCTCCCCCCTCCCCCCGCCCGCCCCGCGTCCTGCCCAAGCGCGAGCGGCAGCGGCCCGGATCGCCGCTAGGGGAAGCGGCCAGTGCGCAGGCGCGGCCGCCTGCTCGTTTGCGCGCCCCCGCGGCCCCCGGCCCCCCGCGGCTCGGCGCTCTGCGGGGCTAGGGAAGGCACGGAGCGGGGGCCACGGGCGCGCGCGGCCTGGGGAGCGCTGAGAGGGCGGGGCTGGGCGGGGCTGGGCGGGGCTGGGCGGGGTAGAGCTGGGGAGCGAGGCTGGCCGCGCCGCAGGTGGGGGGAGGGGACAGTGGCGAAGGGGCACTGCCGAAGGGCGCAGGTGCCGTGTCCATGACAACAGCGTTACCCTGAGGGCGGGGACGCAGTAAGCCGCCCGAAGACCAGGAACTGACACCCACCGAGTACGGGAGAGGTCCTAGGGGAGAAGGGGATAGGGTTTGCAGAGCAGGAAGAAAGGGTGAGCGGGAGAAGGCGCGTCGCTGGAGGAGGGCAGGGCCCCAGTGTAGTGAAGGTAGTGACCGACCCAGGAGAGAGGTTTGGGGGCACAAAGAGGAGGGGAGCTGCACTTTAAAAGGGACTAAAAGAGGATAGAAGTATTAAAACAAGTGAAACGTGCTCATTTCACAAGCCTGTATTGAGTGCTGTCTCTGAAAAGGGCATTGTGATTCTTGTATCAATTCAAAGACTACTACTGAGACCCTAATTTGTACAAGGCACTCTACGTAGGCACTTTGAGATAGCCAAAAATGTATAGTATAAGGTGGAGGTTATGCTTTAGTTGAGGAACTTACATGGAGATTTCATGGAGCACGTGCTCCGCCTACCACCATCAGCTGGGGCTTGATGACAGTGGAATGTAACTGTTACAAAAGTGCTAAGCAAAAAAGATGCACAGCTGTATCAAACGTGAAAGGTAAGCTATAGCTGCCTTTGTTTTGCCACAGTGCCCAGTGACTTTTAAATCAAGAGAGAAAAATAAAGACAAACCAATGCCAGTTTGGTATGATAGAAGTGATACCGTATTTACAACATGTAAACTGGCCTCCTCGCCTACAAGCATCAGTGTGTTTGTTCATGCACGGATTTATATCACATGGTGCACGCATTTTTTACACTCCTTCTTCATTGGCAGCGTCAGGTATGTTACACGCCCTCTCATTCCCAGCTTGGTATCAGCTGCAGT
This sequence comes from Oryx dammah, assembly GCF_014754425.2. Classification (NCBI taxonomy): domain Eukaryota; kingdom Metazoa; phylum Chordata; class Mammalia; order Artiodactyla; family Bovidae; genus Oryx; species Oryx dammah. Next base: position 55,390,121 of record NW_024070209.1, read on the forward strand.
TGTTTTAAGATTGTCAAGCCCCTGTGATTTATTCTCTCCAGGCGATGACTTTATACCTCTATCTCTGTCTATTCCTCTCTCTTTCTCCCCCAATATCTTTTTGCCTTTCTTTTCTATTGTCATCACCACTTAACCATTCTTAAAAAAAAAAAAAAAATCCGTGGGAGAAAATAGACAGGAGTCACCAGATGTAGGATTAAGAAGGAAAAAAAAAAATCCCTCAACCTGGAACGATACTTCAGGACCATGGACAGTGCTGTCGCATGCTCCTCCCACCCAGCTTGATCCTAGGCTCAGCCTATGGATTCTGGAGAAAGACGCTAAGAAAGTACTGAGTGTGCTTCAAGAAGTAAATTCCGAGTGCCAAATGATTTCTGATAAAACACAGGAACGGAGTAGAAAATGAAAAACGCGTACCTTGGACTGGAACAAGTAGGAAGCAAGTGGGCTCAGCTAGATTTTGAGTAAAAAATGTGTAAGATTTAAGGAAGCACCACAGGACCCTAAAGTGGTAACAGGGAAATAGTTCTGTCAGGGAGGTACTTGAATAAAAATAGGAAGTATCTTCCTGGAGTTGAAGAACATCTCTGATTTCAGATGGTCCAAGAACGTGGAAAAGGTTAAAAGTAGTCCCAGTTAAATGAGATACAATACTCTCTCAAGGATGTTTTCCTGTTGTTACTCTGGTTTCTCATTCTCTGGTCAGGCTGATGGATGGGGGAATGAACCAAAACATACAGACTGAAGGGTTATGAAACCTCTCTTTAATGTTGAGAACATTCATTTGTAGCTTTGTACATTGTTTTAAACTAAGCTTAAATTTATAATTCTATGTTTTAACTGGCAGCAAATGGGGCGGGGGGCGGGGGAACCTAATGTAAACCAAGTCCTACCTTGTCAAAATGAGATGGCCCTTGTTTTTGTCTTGTAGTGACTTTTTAAAATATTAGGTATTATCAGGAAAAAATGTTAAAGTTATTTGTAAAATATTTATCTCTTTTTTTTGTCTGAACAATTACTTTAAATTAGAATTAAAAACAACAGCATAAAAGCCATCTCTTCTTTCTCAGGCCCCTGATCTTTCTCACTCTTCCTTCAAAATGCAACAAACTGTCAGTCAAATAATGATAAGAAATTACTCAGGCAATCCACTTAAGTAACCAGCAAGGAAATGACAGCTGAATTTTTTTTTCCTCTGTCTCCCAAAAATTTGCTAGCACTTTCATGTTTTGACTGAAGGGAAACCTCCAACCCCTACCTACTCTATGGAAACATCCAAATTGAGTATTTATTTATTTCTCTCAGATAATAGTATAAACATCCTTGTATAAATAATGGCTATTATTTAATAATGAAAAGCTATCATTTTATTTGTCCCCATTCTAAACCAAGAGGAAATTTTTTAACTTTATTGCTTTTGTTTTGAGACCGCCTGTGAGTCTGGCTGTTTTCAATTTTCTTGATTTAAGTGTTGTCCTTCATTTCAATGACATAAACATATACAGCCCTAAGAACAAGTTTTCCTGTCCCCCATTCATATTAAAGACATGTCAATCTAAGTAAGAAACAAAAGAGTACTGTTTAAAGTGCATTATCATACACAAATGGAAAAAAATACTGTATATATTTAACATGCAGTGATATGACATCTAGACTTTTAGAACAAACTCCAAACCAAATCTAGTAAATCCTAAGTAAAACTATCCTTAGTGCTTATACATTTAAGTATCAGGTCTCTACACACTGGGCCCCTCATTCAGTCTGTCAGCTCCTGAAATTTTTCAATCAAATCCTCCTGAGCAATTCATATTTTAAGTAGACTTTTATATTTTATAGCAGTTTTAGATTCATAGCAAAGTTAAGAAGAAAGTACAGAGTATCCACATACCTCCTTCAGCTACACAGGCAAAACCTCTCCACACTATTGATAGCTCGCCACAACAGAACATTTGTTAAAACCTGTGAACCTTCATTGACGTATCATTATCACTTAAAATCAATAGTTTGCACTAAAGTTCACTTTTGCTGAATTTTTGGGGGTTTTGACAAATGTATAAACAGTGTATCCACCACTGTTTAATATATAATCATTTCACTACCCTAAAATTCTTCTATACTCTGCCTATTCATTCTTCCCCTCAACTCCTAGTGACCTCTGATCTTTTTACTGTATCCATAGTTTTCTCTTTTCCAGAATGACATATAGTGGGAGTAGTAACACACACCTAAGTTCCCTGAATGTCTTTTCATGACTCCATAACATTTCTTTTCAGTGCTGAATAATAATACTCCAGTGTGTGGATGTTCTCCAGCTGAATAATATTACTCTATTCTCTAGGTATTCTACAGTCCATTCAGCTACTAAAGGACATCTTAGATGCTTCCAACTTTTGGCCATTATGAATAAAAACAACATAGAAAGTTTACTTTTTAAGATCCTCCAAAATATGTCAGACCTTATCATGGCCAATATCATGGATATTGCTGCATGTGAGTAGTAAGGAAGTAAGTTGCTGTAAGTCTTAGTCGCTCAGCCATGTCCAACTCTTTGTGATCCCATGGACTGTAGCCTTCCAGGCTCCTCTGTCCATGGAGTTCTCCAGGCAAGAATACTGGAGTAGGTTGACATTTCCTTCTCCAGGAGATCTTCCCAACCAAGGGATTGAATCTGGGTCTTCCTGCATTGCAGGCAGATTCTTTACTGCCTGAGCCACCAGGGAAGCCCCATCTGAGTAGCACACTCAAAGATTTCCTAACCATTTCAGCTTATTTTCTGTCGCCTTGCAACAGACTACTTCTATTGTCTATAAAATATCGGCCGATGAAACTTTCACTTTTGTTGTTTTTATGTACTCCATTATTTTAAAAAGCGCTAAATAACTCGTTTTAGAATTCTTGTTTTCTGCAGATTCTATCAACTATAACTTTCTATCTTCAAACATATTTACCATTCATTAGTTGTTCAGTCACTAAGTTGTGTCCAATTCTTTGCAACCCCATGGACCACAGCACACCAGCCTCCTTTCTCCTCCACTATCTCCTGAAGTTTGCTCAAATTCATGTCCATTGAGTCGGTGATGCTATCTAAAGATCTCATCCTCTGCTGCCCTTTTCTCCTTTTGCCTTCAATCTTTCCCAATATCAGGAAGTTTTCCAGTGAGTAAGGCTCTTCGCATCAAGTGGCCAAAGCGTTGGAGCTTCAGCTTCTGCATCAGTCCTCCCAATGAATATCCAGGGTTGATTTCCTTTAGAACTGACTGCTTTTATCTCCTTGGAATTCAAGGGACTCTCAAGAGTCTTCTCCAGCACCACAATTCAAAAACATCAGTTCTTTGGCGCCTACCCATTTTTATGGTCCAGCTCTCATATGTGTACATGACTACTGGAAAAACCACAGCTCGTCTATACAGACCTTTGTCAGCAAAGTGGTGTCTCTGTGTATTTGTTAATACTCTATCTAGCTTTGTCATAGCTTTCCTTCCAAGAAGCAAGCATCTTTTAATTTCATGACTGCAGTCACCATCAGCAGTGATTTTGGAGCCCCAGAAAATAAAATCTGTCACTGCTTCTGCTTTTCCCCTTTGATTTGCCATGAAGTGATGGGACAGAATGCCATAATCTTAGATTTTTAATGGTGAGTTTCAAGCCAGGTTTTTCACTCCCCCCTTTCACGTGCATTAAGATGTTCTTTAGTTCCTCTTCAATTTCTGCCATTAGAGTGGTAACATCTACATATCTGAGGTTGTTGATATTTCTTTCAGCAATCTTGATTCCAACTTGTGATTCATCCAGCCAGACATTTCACGTGATGTACTGGGCATATAAGTTAAATAAGCAGGGTGACAACAGACAGCCTTGATGTACTACTCCTTTCCCAATTTGGCACTGGTCAGTTGTTCCATGTCTGATTCTAACTGTTGCTTCTTGACCCACATACAGGTTTCTGAGGAGGCAAGTACAGTGGTCTGGTACTCCCATCTTTTGAAGAATTTTCCACAGTTCATTGTGATCCACACAGTCAAAGGTTTGAGCAGTCAATGAGGCAGAAGATGTTTTTTCTGTAATTCTCTTGATTTCTCCATGATCCAACAAATGTTGGCAATTTGATTTCTGGTTCCCCTGCCATTTATAAACCCAGGTTGTACATCTGGAAGTTCTCAATTCACACACTGCTGGAGCCTAGCTTGAAGGATTTTGAGCATTACCCTGCTAGCATATGAAATGAGCACAGCTGTACAGTAGTTTGTACATTCTTAGGCATTGCACCTCTTTGGGATATGAATGAACACTGACCTTTTCCAGGACTGTGGCCACTGCTGAGTTTTCCAAATTTGGTAACATTTTAATGGACAGGGCGGCCTGGCGTGCTGTGGTTCATGGGGTCACAAGGAGTCGGACAGGACTGAGCGGCTGAACTGAGCTGAACTGAACTGAGTGTAACATTTTAACAACATCATCTTCTACAATTTGAAATAGCTCAGCTGGAAATCTGTCCCTTCCACTAGCTTTGTTTGTAGCAATGCTTCCTAAGGTCCACGTGAATTCACTCTCCAGAATGTCCAGTTTTAGGTGACATTGATCCAGCTCTACCAAACCATCGCGGTTATCTGGGTCAATAAAACCTTTTTTGTATATTTCTTCTATGTATCCTTGCCACCTGTTCTTAACCTATTCAGCTTCTGTTAGGTCCTTACTATTTCTGTCCTTTATTGTGCCCATCCTTGCATGAAATGTTCCCTTGATATCTCTAATTTTCTTGAAGAGGTCTCTAGTCTTTCCCATTCTATTGTTTTCCTCTATTTCTTTGCACTGTTCATTTAAGAAGACCTTCTTGTCTATCTTTGCTATTCTCTGGGACTCTACATTCCATTGGGTTATCTTTCCCTTTCTCTCTTGCTTTTTGCTTGTCTTTTTTCCTTAGCTGTTTGTAAAGCCTCCTCCTCAGACAACCACTTTACCTTCTTGCATTTATTGTTCTTGGGGATGGTTTTGGTCACTGCCTTCTCTACAGTAATACAGACCTCCATCCATAGTTCTTCAGCCACTCTACCAGATCTAATCCCTTGAATCTATTTGTCACCTCCAGTATATAATCATAAAGGATTTTATTTAGGTCACACCTGAATGGCCTAGTGGTTTTCCCTGCTTCAACTTAAGCCTAAGTTTTGCAATATTCTTAATGGCAACCCTCTCCTGTATTCTTGCCTGGAAAACTCCATGGACATAGGAGACTAGTAGGCTACAATCCAAGGAGTCACAAAGAGTCAGACATGCCTGGGTGATGAACACTTTCACTTTGCAATAAGGAGCCCATGCTCTGAGCCACAGTCAGCTCCCAGTCTTGTTTTTGCTGACTGTATAGAGATTCTCCTTTGGAGGCAAAAGTGAAAGTGTTCCTCACTCAGTTGTGTCTCACTCTTGGGACCCCTTGGACTGTATATAATATATATATTTTATATGCCATTTTAATGTTCCCAAATAAATACAATGGGTATTTTACAAATCACATGTATAAAATTTCTTCCTTTTGCATTTTAAAACTTTCCAACTGCACCGTTATATAGATAGATTATGGTAGACAGAATAATGGACTTATCAGGATTTCCATGCACCACTCCCTTGAACCTGTGAATATGTTACAAAAGGAACTTTGAAGATGTGACTGTTGTTGTTCAGTTGTTGCCTCCTGTCTGACTCTTTGCAACCCCATGAATTTCAACATGATTTGAGAATGGGAGATTTTCTAGGGTTATACAGTGGGTTCAATACAATCCCATGAGCTGTTAAAATGGAGAAACTTTCCTTGGCTAAAGTCAAGAGATAATAGTGGAGTGATAAGGCAAAAGAGTCAGAGGAATTCCAAGCAGGATAGTGATTTGAGTGGCTTAGCTGAATTTGATGGGGACCATAAAGCAGGGAATGAGGGTAGCCTCTAGAAGGTGAGAACAACCCCTGGCTGACAGCCAGAAAGGAAACAGACCTCAGTCCTAATGGCACATGGAAATGAATTTCACCAGCCACTTGAATAAGCCTAGAAATGACTTGTTCACCAAGGCTTCCAGAAAAGAACATAGACCTGCCAACACTTTGATACTGGCTTTGTGAGACTTTAAGCAGACATACCAGTCTAGCCCACAAGATTTTTGAACCACAGAACTGTGAAATAAATTTAAGTCATTCCATTTAGGGGAATTTGTTAAGGCAGTGATAGAAAACAAATATAGAGAGATTTTATATAAGTTATGTTATCTGCAAAAATATATATATATATTGGACAGCACTTATGAGTGCTTTTAAATTCCAGCATTACCATATTCTAGTTGTGACATTGGGCAAGTTACTTAATGTCAATCTAACTTAGTTTCACAGTCTGTAAATTGACCACCATTTTTATCTGTGCTCCTGACTTTGCTGTGAGAAGTAAACTGTCCATAAATAGATGTGCTCTTTATTTAACTAATATTTTTAATATGAATGAGGAAATGAATCAGACATTAAGATTATTACTTGGTATCAATATATTTTGACTACTTTGTGTCTGTGTCCATCATTTTTTATTTCTAAATTATTTTTTAAAAAGAAAAAACACCTGTAATATGTCTTCTCAAGCTAAATATGTCACTTCCATCTTCAGGCTCCCCAGTAGATCCAAGTTCCTTTAGAGGAAGATGGGGCAATTGCTTAATAAGTTTCAAAACTGTATCATTTTACTCTCTGTTATCCTGAAAGCATTCTTCTAAACTCTGTTCTAAGGAGGAAGAGTTCCAATTTGAATTCTTTCAATAGCAAATGACTGCAATCCAATTTAAATTAGTTTGAGCAAAAGGAACATTTTGGCTCACATACCTGAGAAGTCTAAACTGTATCTCAGTGAGGTTCAGCTAAATCCAAGGTGTCATCAAAACTACTAATCATGGTGAAGGCTCTTATTGGCTACACAGAGGCCTTGCGTTCATATATGAGCCCATTACTATGATCAGACAAACGAAACACTCTTGTCTATATGCCCACTCTTGTGACTACATGCAGGAGAAGGAACCTAAAAGACTTTGAAGTACGGCATGAGAAAGCCTACTGTACAAATGAAAAATACAGCATCCCAGTTCATTTTGAAAGTGATTGCCACCATGATTTTTCATTGGTAAATTCTAGGCTAAATTCATTTTAAAGATTTCCTTGGAACTTCCCTGGTAGTCCAGTGTTAAGAACCTGCCTTTCAGTGCAGAGGACATGGGTTTGATCCCTCATCAGGGAACTAAGATCCCGCATGCCCTGGAGCTAAGCTCATGTGTGCCACAACTACTAAGCCCACGTACCACAACTAGAGACAAGCCCACACACCACAAGGAAACATCTGGCATACTGCAGCAAAGACCTGATGCAGCCAAATCAATCAATCAATATTTTTTTAAAAAGGTTTCCTTCATGAGTCTTTAGACTATGATAATATGCATGAAAATTATTTAACAGATAGCTGTCATATGCAGCGTTTCCCATACTTACTTGGTCAGGGAACTGTCTGATACAAACCATCTCTTGTGACTAGAGTTCTAAAAAACCTGCTTTGGGAAGAGCTGACCTTAGATTTTGCCTCTCTCTGATATTCTTTGATTCTCAGAGCTTATCAATGAGATTATTTTCATTCTTCCTTGATTTATAAAATGTCTGATCCTCATTGCTATTATTATTATTATAGAACTCAAAGAGACTTTAGTGATAATCTTTCAAATCTGTGGCTTCCTTATTCTGCAGATGGAGAAATTGAGACTCATGTGTTTTCTCCCTTCATCATGGAACTAGTCAATTGCTATATGACTCATCTAGACTAGGTGATGCTGAGGTAACAAATAACCCCTAAATCTCAGAGGGTCTTGTGGTAGCTGTGTGATAGGTCATTTTCTTTCTGAGATACAGGCTAATTGCATGGCCACTAAACAGATTCTTAAATCATCATCATTACAGAGGGAAAGAAAGCAATTAACTGATCTGGCCCAGGAATAAGTTGTATATTAGATCCAAGGTAGTCACACAGCCCACACAAACACAATGGTAGCTTTGAAGGGCAAAGCTACCATGAGCCTAGAAAGATAAGGATGCTGAAATGTTTGGTAGACAATCTTGATTAGCATAGGGGAAAATATGTTGGGAGGGAACTTTCTGACTTACCTCCCTCTACCACTTTTGATTTGCAAATGTGACTTGGTGGTGCACAATGATAAAAAGTAGCTATCATTTGCAGAATATACTAATGCTAAGGACTTATTAGGGCTTCCCATATGGTTCAGTGGTAAAGAATCCACCTGCTAATGCAGAAGATGCAGGGTCAATCCCTGGGTTGGGAAGATCCCCTGGAAAAGAAATGGCAACTACTCTAGTAGTCTTGCTTGGGAAATTCCATGGACAGAGGGCCCTGGCGGGCTACAATCCCTGAGGTCACAAAGAGTCAGATACAATGACCAAACAATAACAATAACAAGGACTTAGTAAGAAATTTCCACATATTAACTTATGTGGAGATAACTAATTTTAGCCACAATTTTACAATGAGGAATGTGAAACACAAGTTGTTTTAATAAGACTTGTCCCCTGACTGTAACGTGAAAGGTGCCTCGTATGTTTAAGGCTCTGGGTGTAATTCTTGCACCAGGACATAGAGTTGGTAGGCGGTGGAGGTGAGTTTTTAATCCATGCAGTCTGGCTCCAGGGTCCACGCCGCTCTTCAAGCACTCTACTGCTTTCCGACTGGTGGAAGGAAAATAACTCCTTCCTGCAATTCAAAACACTAGGTTCTTAGTTCAGCTCTGAAGCAGCTAAATCTCATTCATTTCTTTTTTGAATCTTCAAAACACATTAGGAAGGAGCTTTAGGAATTTAAAAAATAAAACTTAATACTTCATCAGGCAGAAGATCTATAGTACCTGAGACATGTCTACAGACCTTATTCTATGTACAAAGGCACTCCCTGATGCACAGGTCCTTCTCTAATATTTTGTTTGAAAATGTTCAGTGACAACCAGAAATATAAGGGTCAGTGAACAAGCAGATCTTCAATTCTACAACTGCTATTGTCCCAAGTGCCTTTGTGCATTGTATGGTATTGTAATGCTCTAACTAAAGGTTCAAATTCATCCTTGTTAAGAACAATTCAAAAGCTTTGGCACATTGATTTATTCATCCATTCAAGAAATTCTTGACACTCTCCTAGTAAGTGACAGTCAAAATTCTCAGGGTGGATTATTTAGATAAAAGACACAATTTGTGCCATCAATGATCTCATAGTTTAATGAAGCAAACTGACAAAGCAAGACGTGCAGTATAATGTAATAAGAGTTTACAGAGCACGCTACTATTGCTTACGTAGTATTCATTTGACACTGTTTCAATTCTAAAAGCTCTATACTTCTTTACCATGCAACCCAGGTGCTTTATTTAGGCTGAGGTTAGCCTCACCACTGTCTCCAAGATCAGACCTGTTCTAAGGGGAATCTCATCAACCTGTCACAGGTATTAGTTCAAAAGTTCAGGAATAAACTCAAAGTCCTACTTCATTCTCTTGCTCTAGAGGTTGATTTAGGAATTAACATATGATGGAATTTGTGCAAAAGGGACAAAACAGAATTTTTCAGTGGCTTCCAAGAAATAACTTTCTTTTCAAGACAGCTGATAGAAGAAATGCCTACTTTTCTTCAGATTTAGGAAGAAAATGAATTTAGATGGCAAATGGAATTAAGGTAAGGAAATAAAGCCTTTTTTTTTTTTAGGTATAGGAAAGAAAAGGAAAGCAACTACAGATAGCTCAAACAAAAGGGATTTACTGCAGGGAATTAATTACACAGATGTTGGAAAGTCTGAGTGAAAGAAAATGAAGTAAACCAAAGATTAGCAACTTTGTTAGCCCACTTGGCTCCTCCGTCCATGGAATTCTCTGGCCAGAATACTGGAGTGGGTTGCTATTTTGTTCTGTAGGAGATCCTCTCAACCCAGGTATCAAATCCAGGTCTCCCACACTGCAAGCAGATTCTTCACCATCTGAGCCACCAGGGAAGCCCTTAGCAAATTTAGGAAGAATTTACTACTGCGAGGGTAGGGACCACAAAGGAGGAGGTTGTTTAATCAAGACTAACAAAAATGATGGTTGTGTAATGCTTCTCCTTTCAAGATGCAGCTACTTTTTTCATAATGAAAGATAATCTCTTTTCCCTGCAAAAATGGAAAACACAAAATCCTATCACTTACCTAATGAGTTTTTATTCAAAGTCACAAGTCCACTTGGATATTCTGTTTCCTAAAGATTAAACTGTAACTTTAGATACTATCATTACTCCAAATATTAAAAAAAGAGAAAGAAATTAGTTTAACACTTTAAAGTATACAGATATATGGTATGCTGCCGAACTCACATATGAATAACTTTCTTTATCTACTACCTATTCCATGTTTTCTTTGCCTGCAGCAAGGATCTCAGCTAATAGGGTCCTTTACCTGATGAAGGTGAGTCACATTGCATTTCTGAGGATGTGAGTTTTGGACAGAGCTGTCTCTTCGGATTGTACTGACTTCCATTAATGTTTCTACTGAACATTAAAGTACTAAGATCTACCCCAAGAAACCTCTTTTGTTTCAGATATAACATACCTGTCTCCTCTATAGAGGAACAACCTACCTTCTTCTTGGTAATGACTCTATAAATTACAGTATCCCGGTATTTGTTGTTTCAGTGGAATAAGAAGCCCAAAATAATGAGGTGGCAGATTTAACTTTCGTTTCATTGAAAGAATGTCTCCTGATTAAGACAATTTTCATTATGCAAATAAGACCTTTCGACCAACCGAATTAAAAAAAATTAGTGAAGTCCACTTCTTTTCTTAATAAATGGATTAAGGATAAAATGATTTCATATGTAGTATCTTGCAGAAGTTGATACTATGTGATGTAAGAAAATAACCCAAATATTAAATTATTGTCTCATAGCTGGCACTTCATCTAATCATCCAGGAAGACATTCTATGTTTCTGTTAAGGGAGCTACTTCTAAGCCAAGAGGTATATGGTAAGATCAGTGAATTGTATGATGCCATAGCTATCCTCCTTTTGTTTTGTAAGTGAGTTCCTAAATCAGAAGCAATATTGTGTGGAGTATATTGATGATGAACAAGTCACTCCAAAAGTCTTCTGATATTGGTGCTGAAAGGCATTGGAAGCAGGAAAGCAGATCCAACATCCAGAATAAGTTTCAGTTCCACTGAGGACAAAGTCATTTACCATTTCTAGCTGGAAGAAGTCCAAAGCAATCAAATTGATACCTTGTAGTTGGCTGGTCTCCCCAGGAAATGGTGCCATATCAAGGTCTAAATTTGACCCTGTGGCTCTTGCACACTCAGCAAGGATATAGTCAAATATATTTGTAAAGGAGGACCGTATGGTTGAGCCCTTGAAGAACCTCTGTGCCGCCTTGCAAACAAGCCTATTGATTAAGCACTGATCTCTGAGTGACATCCACAGACCAAGCTATCATGCACACTTTTCTCTAGGAGTTAAGCACTGTTACTTAGCTTCTGCCATTCAGGGATCCCATGTTTCCACTGAAGTCCAAGAATCTGTTTCAAAGTTGGCCTCTTACAATACCATCCCCAGAGAAAAAAAGACAGCCACCATAAAACTCATTTTCTTTAATTTTATTTTGGATAAGTCAAAAATGTGTAAAAGAGGAAAAGTATAATAAATCCACTACTATCTATCACTCAGCTTCAATAATTTAAGTTCATAGTCATCAATCTTGTTCCACCTTACTGATAACCACCCTCTGTATCAGAGAGTTTTTGTGGAGTCTTTACTTCTCTCACTGATACATTTCTCAACATCTTGAATGGAGTATTCTCTAAACTCATACAGAAATATACAAGGAGATGGCCAACTTGCAAATAATAGATACACTCTGTTATTTCTACTTCCTTAAACCTTGTAATATTTCTTCATTATGTCAGGGACATTGTAGACTCTGAATATCATTGACTACAGGTCACATTAGAGTCTGATGTATTCAGAGCTGAACTACTTAAGATAGCATATTGGATAGAGCATCTCTGTAAAGCACTATTTGTTCCAAAATACTTAGAATCACTTCCCACACATATACCCCAACTTTAAGTTATTATGAGTAAATAATAATACTACTACTATTACAATTCCTTTTTCTATATGTCATACCTCCCTAGATAAGATTTGCTTTTGCCTCCTGCCTGCCTGCTAAGTCACTTCAGTCGTCTGACTCATCGTGACCCTATGGACTGTAGCCTTTCAGGCTCCTCTGTCCATGGGATTCTCCAGGCAAAAATACTGAAGTGAGTTGCCACAACTTTCTCCAGGGGATCTTCCCAACTCAGGGATCGAACTCAAACTTGCATCTCTTACATCACCTGCATTGGCAGGCATGTTCTTTTCCACTAGTACCACCTGGAAAGACCTGCTTTTGTTTCTTATGTATGCCAGAAGCTGACTCAAGTTATAGGTTTGAAGGCAATGAGGCTTGGTGCAGATCAGTATCAATAGGCATCCATTTGCAAAGCAGCTTCCTTACAGGAGTTTATTACAGGGTCTAAAAGACTAATAGCTTTTGATATGGGAGATTATTTCTACTATCAATGGAAGCTCAATGAAATTTAAAGTAGATTTGCAGATTCAAGGTCCTCAGATTCATCCATATCTAACCAGATATTCCTAGGTCAAGCCCCAGATTTCCTTTCTTTCCCAAAAAATGCTCTAAATTTCACATAAGATTCTTTGTGAGCGAATGAATTCAACTTACATTATAGTTCTAGAATTTTCACTTTTAAATATGGGATAAGATTCAGGATCTCCTTTATAACTACAAAAAATGAGACATTATTTTAAGAGCACAACAAAACCTCCGTGAGTCTATGACTTGCCTTGTACTAAGAGATTAAAGTCTTGGGCTTGTCAGTTTCTCTCTATAAGCAATCAAGTGCAGTCTCAAAAAGCCTTGCCCTACAGCCATTGTCATCATGACCACTATAGTGGTCAAATGCATTAATCACTTGGTTTTCCAGAGCTTTGCCTTCAGTAGGCCCATCATCTAAAGCAACAACAGATAAGAATTTGGTTAATGAGATGCCTCTGAGTGTTACTGGTGGTTGTTGTTGTTGTTTAGTCACTAAGTCAAGTCCAACTCTTCTGTGACACTATGGAGTGCAGCCCACCAGGTCTGCCTGTCTATGGGATTTCCCAGGCAAGAATACTGGAGTAGTTGTCATTTGCTTCTCTAGGGGATCTTGACTCAGGGATTGAACCTGCATCTCCTGCTTGATGGGTAAATTTTACCACTACTTGGCAGGTGGACTTTCTGCCTGAGTCACCTGGGAAGCCCATGTTATGGACTGTGTATTTGAGTTAAGTCACTTCAGTTCAGTTCAGTCGCTCAGTAGTGTCCCACTCTTTGTGACCCCATGAATCACAGCATGCCAGGCCTCTCTGTCCATCACCAACTCCTGGAGTTCACTCAGATTCATGTCCATCGAGTCAGTGATGCCATCCAGCCATCTCATCCTCTGTCGGCCCCTTTTCCTCCTGCCCCCAATCCGTCCCAGCAAGAAAGTCTTTTCCAATGAGTCACCTCTTTGCATGAGATGGCCAAAGTACTGGAGTTTCGACTTTAGCATCATTCCTTCCAAAGAACACCCAGGACTGATCTCCTTCAGAATGGACTGGTTGGATCTCCTTGCAGTCCAAGGGACTCTCAAGAGTCTTCTCCAACACCACAGTTCAAAAGCATCAGTTCTTCAGCACTCAGCCTTCTTCACAGTCCAACTGTCACATTCATACATGACTACTGGAAAAACCATAGCCTTGACTAGATGGACCTTAGTCGGTAAAGTAATGTCTCTGCTTTTGAATATGCTATCTAGGTTGGTCATAACTTTCCTTCCAAGGAGTAAGCATCTTTGAATTGCATGGCTGCAGTCACCATCTGCAGTGATTTTGGAGCCCCCCAAAATAAAGTCTGACACTGTTTCCACTGTTTCCCCATCTATTTGCCATGAAGTGATGTGACCAGATGCCATGATCTTCGTTTTCTGAATGTTGAGCTTTAAGCCACTTCAGTCATGTCCAACTCTTTGCACTTGTATGGACTATAGCCCACCAGAAAAGGTCAGTTTTCATTCCAATCCCAAAGAAAGGCAATGCCAAAGAATGCTCAAACTACCACACAATTGCACTCATCTCACATGCTAGTAAAGTAATGCTCAAAATTCTCCAAGCCAGGCTTCAGCAATACGTGAATCATTAACTTCCTGATGTTCAAGCTGATTTTAGAAAAGTCAGAGGAACCAGAAATCAAATTGCCAACATCCGCTGGATCGTGGAAAAAGCAAGAGAGTTCCAGAAAAAAAATCTATTTCTGCTTTATTGACTATGCCAAAGCCTTTGACTGTGTGGATCACAATAAACTGTGGAAAATTCTGAGAGATGGGAATACCAGACCACCTAACCTGCCTCTTGAGAAACCTGTATGCAGGTCAGGAAGCAACAGTCAGAATTGGACATGAAACAACAGACTTGTTCCAAATAGGGAAAGGAATACATCAAGGCTGTATATTGTCACCCTGATTATTTAACTTCTAGGCAGAGTACATGATGAGAAATGCTGGACTGGAAGAAACACAAGCTGGAATCAAGATTGCTGGGAGAAATATCAATCACCTCAGATATGCAGATGACACCACCCTTATGGCAGAAAGTGAAGAGGAACTAAAAAGCCTCTTGATGAAAGTGAAAGAGGAGAGTGAAAAAGTTTGTTTAAAGCTCAACATTCAGAAAACGAAGATCATGGCATCTGGTCACATCACTTCATGGCAAATAGATGGGAAAACAGTGGAAACAGTGTCAGACTTTAGTTTTTGGGCTCCAAAATCACTGCAGATGGTGTCTGCAGCTATGAAATTAAAAGATGCTTACTCCTTGGAAGAAAAGTTACGACCAACCTAGATAGCATATTCAAAAGCAGAGACGTTACTTTGCCGACTAAGGTCCGTCTAGTCAAGGCTATGGTTTTTCCAGTAGTCATGTATGGATGTGAGAGTTGGACTGTGAAGAAGGCTAAGCACCGAAGAATTGATGCTTTTGAACTGTGGTGTTGGAGAAGACTCTTGAGAGTCCCTTGGACTGCAAGGAGATCCAACCAGTCCATTCTTAAGGAGATAAGCCCTAGGATTTCTTTGGAAGGAATAATGCTAAAGCTGAAACTCCAGTACTTTGGCCACCTCATGGGAAGAGTTGACTCATTGGAAAAGACTTTGATGCTGGGAGGGATTGGGGGCAGGAGGAGAAGGGGCCGACAGAGGATGAGATGGCTGGATGGCATCACGGACTCGATGGACATGAATCTGAGTGAACTCCAGGAGTTGGTGATGGACAGGGAGGCCTGGCAAGCTGCGATTCATGGGGTCGCAAAGAATCAGACACAACTGAGCGACTGAACTGAACTGATAGCCCACCAGGCTCCTCTGTCCATGGGATTCTTCAGGCAAGAATGCTGGAGTAAGTTGCCATGCCCTCCTCCAAGGCATCTTCCTGGCCCAGGGATTGAACCTGCATCCTTTACATCTCCTGCCCAATTTTCCATTGGTGAGAAGGTCAACAGTATATTCCAGATAGTTAAGGTACCCAACCCAAGAATCTCACTTTGAAAGTCTCTTTTTTGGAACTTGGAAAAAAAAAAAAAAAAGCACTCTAATCATTTCAGACAACAGAATTTAATTCAGGGATCTAATTCAAGCATATCATTACATATTTATTAGAAATTCTGAAGACATTTTTTAAAACGATAGTACACTAGAGGTTGCTGCTGCTGCTGCTAAGTCGCTTCAGTCATGTCCAACTCTGTGTGACCCCATAGACGGCAGCCCACCAGGCTCCCCCGTCCCTGGGATTCTCCAGGCAAGAACACTGGACTGGGTTGCCATTTCCTTCTCCAACGCAGTAGCAGCTAAAAGCAGCTACTTCATCTAGTTCTTGGAGAACAAAAAGAATAAGATGGTGTAATCAGATTCCCAAAAGACACTCAGTGCTTCGCTGATAGGGTGATATCTAGATAGCACAAGGATGGAAGAGGTGCCGTGGAAGCTGAGACCACATTCCTGGATGGAAGAATGTGGTTTCTCAAATACACTTCAAGAAGAAAAGTAAGAGAAAATCACAATAGCTTCTCTATTCCTCCAAATATGCGATGTCCCTATAGTGCCTTCCATTAGAAGAATCTAACTAATGGTTATCTAGGAAAGAAGGCTAAGGAATGTACTTTGTAGACCCCATCCCCAGCATTTCAGAGAAAATAAGTGGGTTGAAGTTCTGCAGGTCAATAAACATAGAATAGTGTTGCAGTTATTTTTGTGCCTAAGTTATCTTCTTTGGGGTAAGAAAGATCGGTTTGTCCCTCTAGGTGAATATAAAAATCAAAACCAAGATTGTTAAGAGGAAAAGCTGTTTATATTCCATAGAAACTGTGCCAAATTATAGAATAATATTGATGCTCTAGAAATGGAGACCAATGAAAAGCACATAATAAATAAATACACAGTATAATTTCAGTGTCAATAAAAGCCATGAAGAAAAGTAAAATGTGATCACTTAGAGAACAGGAAATGGTGTAGGTTTTGAACAGGAGCATTAGGGAAGTTCTGTCTGAGAAGGTGACAGATGAGCACAGATCTGAAAAAGTATGTAAGTAAGATGGTTAACTTTATATGCCAGTATGAAGCTGTGCTGTAGGATGAGATTAACATTTAAACTGATGAACTCTGAGTAAAAATGTTTCCCTTTCATAATGTGTGGGCGCTTTATCCAATCAAATGAAGGGCTGAAAAGAATAAAAAAGACCAGTTTCTCAGAGAAAGAAGAAATTCTCCAGCAGACTGTCGACTGCTGGCCTACAGTACAGATTTTGGACTTGCCAGCATTCATAACTGTGCGAGCCAATGCCTTATAATACCTTCTGTTGGTTCTGTCTCTTTGGAGACCCTCACTAGTACAATGAATGAAGCTTGCAAGGCTCTATGTAGGATCATTTGGGGCATAAGAAGTACTGACTGTCAATAAACATTTTTTTTTTAAAAAAAAGAAGCAGCAAATGTTAAAGCCCTAATGTAAGAACAAGTGTATCACACTGAAAGAACACTGAAATGGAATAGTATGGTGGAGGGGAGTAAGTTAGAAAAGAGCAAAGGAGATAGGCCCAGAGAGGCTGAGAGCATCGGAGGATATGGAGAGGACTATGGATTTCTTTTCTTATTTTGATGCGAAGCCACTAACTGTTTTGGTTAGGGGAGTGACATAACCTGATTTTAATTTTCAACAGATCACCATGTGACTACTAAATTGAGAACTGACTTAAGGGACCCATTTGTAAATACAGATACAAGGTAGCAGAACATTGTATCAATCTAGGCAAGATATGGTGGCTCTGTGAAGTCCATCTTACCTCTGTTGATATGATTCTTTGTTGTTTAATATAGCTTGACTTGAGTTTTCTAAGTTGCAGCTAAACCGATCTTGGCTGATGTAAAATTTGGTACCAAGTGTACGGTGTTGAACCAAGGCAGAGGGAGGTCAATGAAAAAAACCCTTTCCCTCTTGAACTGGAAAGCTGATATATTTGTTATAAAATTACAGAAAAGTTAGCTAAATGATACTTCTCTTACCTTAGGGGAAAAAACATGTTTATATAGTGTGATTGAGAAGGAAAATTCAGGATGTCAAACTATGTTGTATTAGTCTTCTAGTCTCCAGTGAGATCTACAAGATAGATGCTGGTTAACTTCTGAAAATGAACTTTCTGAAAATAGAGAAGAAATGGAAGAAAATACCTTTCTTTTGTATCCAAATAGACTGAAAGCCAAACTATTTCAAATCCACTTAATAGGGAGTTTGATAAGGTTGGGAATGTCAAATCTCTACCCCCAAAGTAAGGTTTTTGCTAACAGAACATATGGTAGGAGACCTAGAAGGTGACAGGATTAGGATAAGATGAGCCTAACTCCTCAGACCTCTTGTAAGCAAATTCTGCTAAGTATTTTCAATTGATGGAGTAGTTAATCATGTCATTGTGAAAGTGCAGGGGGGAATTTAATCTGGGATAATTATGAAAGTTTTGATGCCCTTTCACCTAAGGTTTATTTTTTAAGTTCCTCTGAGACAGAGGCCAAGATGAAAGTGCCATTCAATTTCCAAGGTAATGAGCATTACCCAGAAGCTTGTTGCTAGGATAATGAAATAATCAGAATCAAACATTGACCAGGTAAACTACTGTGTGTGGTTACCGTTCTTGAAACTTTTGAAAACAAAAAAATCAAAAACAAGTAACTTTTGAAGTGAGCTGTACTGCCAAAGAAATTCCAAACTGTTCTTTAAAAAAGTCTTTGATTTCTCAAACCCAGCAAAAAATTCAGAACCTCAAACTTCAGTCATGTCCAACTCTTTGTGACCCTGTGGGCTATACAGTCCATGGAATTCTCCAGGCCAGAAGACTGGAGTGGGTAGCCTTTTCCTTCTCCAGGGTATCTTCCAAACCCAGGGATTGGACCCAGGTCTCCCGCATTGCAGGCAGTTTCTTTACCAGCTGAGCCTCAA
The DNA here is from genome assembly GCF_014754425.2 of Oryx dammah. Classification (NCBI taxonomy): domain Eukaryota; kingdom Metazoa; phylum Chordata; class Mammalia; order Artiodactyla; family Bovidae; genus Oryx; species Oryx dammah. The sequence continues at coordinate 55,408,762 of NW_024070209.1, forward strand.
GGGAAGCCGAGGAATACTGGAGTGGGTAGCTTATCCCTTCTCCAAGGACCTTCCCAACAAACAGATTCACAGGCACTGAGAAACAGACTTGTAGATGCCAAGGGAGGGGTGGTAAGGGAGGACTGTATTGGGAGTTTGGGATCAATATATGCAAACTCTTATATATAGAATGGATTAAACAAGGTCCTATGGTATAGCACAGGGAACTATATTCAATATCCCATAATAAACCATAATGGAAAAAAATGGGAAAGAACATATATATGTGTAGGTATATGTATATACATATGTATACATGTATGTGTATGTATATGAAAGAATATAAGTCACTTCGGTCATGTCCGACTCTGTGCGACCCCATAGACGGCAGCCCACCAGGCTCCCCTCCCTGGGATTCTCCAGGCAAGAACACTGGAGTGGGTTGCCATTGCCTTCTCCAATGCAGGAAAGTGAAAAGTGAAAGTGAAGTCACTCAGTCATGCCCGACCCTCAGTGACCCCATGGACTGCAGCCTACCAGGCTCCTCCATCCATGGGATTTTCCAGGCAAGAGTCCTGGAGTGGGTGCCATCGCCTTCTCCGATATACATATGTATACGTCTATATACGTATGTATGTGTATACATATGTGTGCATATATATATGTACACATATATGTATGTGTGTGTATATATGTATGTATCTATTCTTTTCTATTTTTTCCATTATGGTTTATTATGGGATATTGAATATAGTTCCCTGTGCTATACTGTAGGACCTTGTTGTTTAATCCATTCTATAAATAACAGTTTGCATCCTATATTAGTTTTCATTCTATATGTAATAGTTAATCCCAAACTCCCAATATAGTCCTCCCTTACCACCCCTCCCTTGGCATCTACAAGTTTGTTCTCAGTGCCTGTGAATCTGTTTGTTCATTTGTATCATATTTCAGATTCCACAAATAAGTGATAATATATAGTGTTTGTCTTTCTGACTTTACTTGGTATGATAATTTCTAGGTCTATCTGTGTTGTTGCAAATGGCATGGTTTTATTCTTTTTTATGGCTGAGTATTATTCTTTTTTAAAATTTTTATCCATTCATTGTTCATGTTTTTTTAAATAATGGATCCAGTTCCCTTAGTACCACAGTATGTTGGGGGTGAATACTATCTGCAAACTATGAACAGCTACGTCTAGACCGGAGGGAAGAAAAGGACAAGGCTTCAAGTTGTCTTCTTGGGCATGGACGCTCTTGCAAGTATGTGTGTGTGTGTGTGTGTGTATATATATTTATATACACATAGGAGGAAGGGTATGCATGAATGTTTAGTGGTTAAAACACTGGACTGTGTTTAATTTTGCTGGGTGCTTACTATTTGTCAGTCTCACCTTCTCACAGCATTGACTATTTTCATTTAAAAATGAATGTCCATCCCTACCCATATAATACACATGACCTCCATCCCAAACTCCAGGTTGCTATTTGCTGTTTATGGAGTTGCAAAGAGTTGAACACAATTTAGGAACTGAAAATGACAAAATTCCACATAATAATCACCAAAAGAGTAATTTATACTATTCTCTTTCCACAGAGACTGATTTACTTACTTAGATGTAAGTAAAATGTAAATTTAGATACTATCATTACTCCATATATTAAAACAAAGAAAGAAATCAGTTAACACTTTAAAGTATACAGATATATGGCATGCTCCAGAACTCACATATGATAACTTTCTTTATCAACTACCTATTCCATGTTTCCTTTGCCTGCAGCAAGGATCTCAGCTAATAGGGTTCTTTACCTGATGAAGGTGAGTCACATTGCATTTCTGAGGATGTGAGTTTTGGACAGAGCCGTCTCTTCAGATTGCACTACTTCATTCCTCTAGTCACATTTTTCTTTTTTAAAGAAGTGGTCCTGGGTCTCAATTCAGGGTATGAGAATAAGTAAAGGTTTGCTGGATGTTTGGATGAATTTTTTTCTAACTTTTAATTACTAGTTGTCTTCTAATGGATATCATGGTAGATGAGGGTGAAACCAGGGACAGCCACAGTTATTTTTCCACTAAATACATTTACATCCTTAGGATAAAGTCAAAGAAAAAGGGAATATAGCTTAAGGGTTTAAAGAACAGAAACAATAAAAAACTAGGACATCTGGAAGAACTTGCCCCACCCTGAAGTTTTGTTTTCATGTATGTGTCCTTATTGCTTCCGTGGTGTTCGACTCTGTGACGCTATGAACTGAAGCCCACCAGGCTCTTCTGTCCATGGGATTCTCCAGACAAGAATATTGGAGTGGGTTGCTATGCCCTCCTCCAGGGGATCTTCCCAACCCAGGGATTGAACTCATGTCTGCTTTCATCTCCTGCATTGCAAGTGGATTCTTTACCCACTTAGCCACCTGGGAAGCCCAAAGTTTTGTATAACTCAATACAAAACTTTGTGAAGACTTGGAATGGGTTTTCTGTTATTCTGAATTCTGATATTGTTATACAAGGTTAAGAATTGGATTGCATGCAAGTGCAAATTATTGCAGAGTTCAATTCCTAGAAGAGATGAAACTGAAAGGAAAGTGGTACTTTGCCAAAGACGAGAGAGACAGACTATAGGCAGACTAAGAGCATTTGGAATACCATAATACCCTTATTTAGGGTAAGGTCTTCTAGTGAGACATAGCCTAAGTCTACTTCAGTAGAAGAAGAATCGGTGTCCATGTGTGTGCTTAGGTTAGTTTCAGGACAATGAGAGGAGTGAGTTTACAAGACACTGCGGACTTTAAATTCAAGCAAAGTTTGGTTGGCTTCATCTGATGTAACATCATTCTGTACAGAGCAAAGAACTGGAGGGACAGAGAACTAAAAACCATTTGGTAACTCTGGATAATAAGTATTATAGAAGATGGCATCAGCAAGAACAAATGCTAAGAACAGTGGATTGGCATAGATGTGGCAATTAATAGAGCCAATGATAAGCCCAGAGCTGAAGACACAACATCAGAAGCCTAAGGGTAAGTGAATCAATAAAGCCAGAAATGTGTAAAATGGTAAATAGCAGCTAGCAACTGACACTCTGTCATGGTGTTGGGGAAACAAAGAGATGTTGAGGGCTGTGCTGAAAGGGAGAACACATGTTCATTTAAGGAAACTGCTGCTCCTCAGCTCTGGCAGGCTCCTTCCATGCAGTACTGTGGCTGAAATTGCCAGAGCTTTCGATTTGTGATAACTCTGGAACTCCACAGTTTTATGACAAATCTGCCTATTATAAATTTTTACAGCTAATTCAAATTTAAACACTGTAGGCCCACACCAGGCAGGCCAAAACAAAACAGAGCCACCCCCTAAATCCAGGATATCTGTAGGCTGGAGTGGAACTGAAGATGATTTTTAGAGAAAATTTTCAGGAACTAATATTGCTTATGGTAAAGAGCATTTCCTGAAGTTTAGCAATTCCTATAGCTGCACATATTTCTTCTGTTGCTGTTAAATTCCAGAATATTTAAGTTTAATAATTTTCTTTTAAAATATCATATAGAATATGAATTATTTCAACCAAAGTCAGGAGAAAATACTTTACCAATAAATGAAAAATTAGTCAAAGAATATACCCTAAAAGTATCTTTCCTGTAATAGATTTTATACTTTCTGGATTTATATCTTTCCAACTTTTAAGAAAGCAATTAAAAGCACCTATACACTGAAGATCCATTGTTTAACACATGGGCTATATTTCTTAGAGCATGTGCAATATTTTCATGATTTTTTACTACTTTATTAGAACAAAATTTTCTATATTAAATATATGATTAATTTGAATATAAAAACAATTCTAAAACCTGTAAATCTGGAGAAGAAAGTGCTAAATTTGGTTGTTTTTGGTATCTTTTGCCTTTGGTTAACAGAAAGTAGGGTTTCCCTGGTAGCTCAGCTGGTAAAAAAATCTGCCTGTAATGCAGAAGACCCCAGTTCAATTCTGAGTCAGGAAGATCCTCTGGAGAAGGTATAGACTACCCACTCCAGTATTCCTGGACTTCCCTGGTGGCTCAGATGGTAAAGAATTTGCTGCAATGCAGGAGACCTGGTTAGATCCCTGGGTTGGGAAGATCCCCTGGAGGAGGGCAGGGCAACCTATTCCAGTATTCTTGCCTGGAGAATCCTCACGGACAGAGGAGCCTGGTGGGCTATAGTCCATGGACTCACAAAGAGTTGAACACAACTGAGCAACTAAGCACAGCACACAGCACAACAGAAAGTACTTTTCAGAAGATTATTTGTTCAGATTGCTTTTTTCCAACTTAAAGTATACAGTTGAATAGTATTTAATATATTTACCATTTTGCAATTTTAGCACATTTTCTCTCCCCCAAAACCCATCAGCATCATTCCTCATCCTGCTCTCCCCTGACCCCAGACCTAGGCACCCTCTAATCTATTTGTTTCTATCTCTATATTTGTGCCTAATCTGGACATTCTGTGTAAATGTAATGTTAAAATATGTGGTCTTTATAAATTTCCTTTTTACACTTAGAATGTTTTCATATTCTATGTTAGCAAGTATCAGTTCTTCATTCTTTTTCATTACTAAATATATTTCCTTTTATGGATATATCATGTTTTGTCTATCCATTCATCAGCTGATAGACATTTGGGTTGTTTCACCTTTTGGTCATTATGAATAATGATTTGGTGAGGTTAATATTTGTGTAGTGGTGTTTGTGTAGCTATGTTTAAATTCCTCTGGAGTGTACACCTAGGGTAGGATTACATGGTCATGTGATGGTCAAGGGTCACATGGTAATGATATGTTTAATAGCCTAAGGAACTGCCAGACTGTTTATGACAGCACCATTCCGCATTCCCATCAGCAGTGTATGAGGGTTCCAATTTTCCCACATCTTTGTCAACAAATGTTATTATTTTCTTTTTTATTATCATGTCAATAGTCATTATGGTTTTGATATGCATTCAATGAATAAATGATGGTAAGCATATTTTCATGTGTTCATTGGCAATTTGTAAAACTTTTTTAGAGAAACATCTTTAAATTCTTTGTCTATTTAAAAAATTCGATTATTTCTCTTTTTGTTATTGAGTTGTAATATATTCTTGTTATAAGTCCTTTATCAGATATAAGACTTATAAATATAGTCTCCCATTCCAGGAGTTGTTTTTTCAGTTTCTTTCTAATGTAATTTACATTGTCATTGAATTGTTAAGTCATGTCTGACTCTGTGACCCCATGCCAGGCTTCCCCGTCCTCTACTGTCTCCGAGTTTGCTCAGATTCATGTCCACTGAGGCACTGATTCTATCCAACCATCTCATACTCTGTATCCCCCTATTCCTCCTGCCCTCAATCTTTCTCAGCATCAGGGTCTTTTCCAATGAGTTGGCTCATTGCATCAGGTGGTCAAAGTATTGGAGCTTCAGCATCAGCATCAGTCCTTCCAATGAATATTTAGAGTTGATTTCTTTCAGGATTGACTGGTTTGATCTCCTTGGAGTCCAAGTGACTCTCAAAAGTCTTCACCAGCACCACAACTAGAAAACATAAAATCTGGTGTTTGGTGTTCAACCTTCTTTATAGTCCAACTCACATTTGTACATGACTACTGGAAAAACCATAGCTTTGACTATATGTAACTTTGTCAGCAAAGTGATGCTTCTGCTTTTTAATACACTATCTAGGTTTGTCATAGCTTTTCTTCCAAGGAGCAGCGTCTTTTAATTTCATGGCCACAGTCACCATCCTCAGCAACTTTAGAGCCCAAGAAGATAACATCTGTCACTGTTTCCACTTTTTCCCCTTCTGTTTGCCATGAAGTGATGGGACTGGATGTCATAATCTTCAGTTCAGTTCAGTCGCTCAGTTGTGTCCAACTTTTTGTGACCCCACGGACTGCAGAGTGCCAGGTCTCCCTGTCCATCACCAACTTCCAAAGCTTGCTCAAACTCACATCTGTCAAGTCGGTGATGCTATCCAACCATCTCATCCTCTCTCGTCCCCTTCTCCTCTTGCCTTCAATCTTTCCCAGCATCAAGGTCTTTTCCAAAGTGTCAGTTCTTTGCATCAAGTGGCCAAAGTATTGGAGCTTCAGCCTCAGCATAAGTCCTTCCAATGAACATTCAGGACTGATTTCTTAGGATTGACGATTGACTGATTTGATCTACTTGTCGTCCAAGGGACTCTCAAGAGTCTTTTCCAACACCACAGATCAAACACAACAATTCTTCGGTGCTCAGCTTTCTTTATGGTCCAACTCTCACATCCATATGTGACTACTGGATAAACCATAGCTTTGAGTAGAGCTTTGTCAGCAAAGCAATGTCTCTGCTTTCTACTATGCTGTCTAGGTTGGTCATAGCTTTTGCTATGCAAGTCTTAAAAGATGATGCTGTGAAAGGGTTGCAGTCAATATGCCAGCAAATTTGGAAAACTCAGCAGTGGCCACAAGACTGGAAAAGGACAGTTTTCATTCCAATCCCAAAGAAAGGCAATGCCAAAGAATCTTCAAACTATTGCACAATTGCCATAATCTTAGTTTTTTGAATATTGAGTTTCAAACCAGCTCTTTCATTCTCCTCTTTCACCCTCATCAAGAGGGTTTAGTTCCTCTTTAGTTCCTCTTTACTTTCTGACATTAGAATGACATCATCCACATATCTGAGGTTGTTGATATTTCTCCCAGCAATCTTGATTCCAGCTTGTATTTCATCTAGCCCAGCATTTCCCATGATGTATACTCTGCATGTAAATTAAATAAGCAGGGTGACAATAGACAGCCTTGATGTACTCCTTTCTCAATTTTGAACCAGACCATTGTTCTATTTCCAGTTCTAATTGTTGCTTTTGGTCCTACATACAGGTTTCTCAGGAGACTGGTAAGGTGGTCTGGCATTCTCATCTCTTCAAGAATTTTCCACAATTTGTTATGATCCACTTAGTCAAAGGCTTTAGCATAGTCAGTAAAGCAGAAGTAGATGATTTTCTGGCATTCCTTGATTTATCTGTGATTCCAGTGAATGTTGTCAACTTGACCTCTGGTTCCCCTGCCTTTCCTAAATCTAGCTTGTACATTTGGAAGTTCTCGGTTCACATACTGCTGAAGCCTAGCTTGGAGGATTTTGAGCATTACCTTGCTAGCATGGGAAATGAGCACAGTTGTGCAGTCAGTTGAACATTCTTCCCTGGAGAAGGGAATGGCAACCCACTCTAGTATTCTTGCCTGGAAAATTCCACTGACAGAGGAGCCTAGTGGGTTACAGTTCATGGAGTCACAAAGCATTAGACACAACGGAGGAAGAGCACTTTGAACATTCTTTGGCATTGTCCGTCTTTGGGATTGGAATGAAAACTGACTTTTTCCAGTTCTGTGGCCTCTGCTGAGTTTTCTAACTTTGCTGACATACTGAGTGCAGCACTTTCAGAGCATCATCTCTTATGCTTTTAAATTGCTCAGCTGGAATTCCATCACCTACACTAGATTTGTTTGTAGTTATGCTTCCTAAGACCCACTTGACTTCACACTCCAATATGTCTGGCTCTAGGTGAGTGGCCACACTATTGTGCTTATCTGGGTTATTAAGACCTTTGTTGTATAACTTTTTCTGTGTATTCTTGCCACCTCTTTTTAATGCTTATATAGGGTCCTTACTGTTTCTGTCCTTTATTATGCTCATCTTTGCATGAAATAGTCCCTTGATATCTACAGTTTTCTTGAAGAGATCTCAAGTCTTTCCCATGCTATTGTTTTCCTCTATTTCTTTATGTTGTCCATATAAGAAGATTGTCTTAAGTCTTCTTGCTATTCTCTGAAACTCTGCATTCAGTTGAGTACATCTTTCTCCCTTGTGTTTTGCTTCTCTTCTTTCTTCAGATATCTGTAAAGCCTTCTCCTCAGACAACCACTTTGCCTTCTTGCATCTCTTTTTCTTTGGAATGGTTTTGGTCACTGCCTACTGTATAGTGTTACAAACCTCCGTCCATAGCTCTTCAGGCACTCCATCTATCAAATCTAATCCCTTGAATCTATTTATCACCTCTACTGTATAATGGAGAAGGCAGTGCCACCCTACTCCAGTACTCTTGCCTGGAAAATCCCATGGGCGGAGGAGCCTGGTAGGCTGCAGTCCATGGGGTCGCTAAGAGTGGGACATGACTGACCGACTTCACTTTCACTTTTCACTTTCATGCATTGGAGAAGGCAATGGCAACCCACTCCAGTGTTCTTACCTGGAGAATCCCAGGGACAGGGGAGCCTGGTGGGCTGCCGTCTATGGGGTCGCACAGAGTCGGACACGACCGAAGTGACTTACCAGCCACTGTATAATCCTAAGGGATTTGATTTAGGTCATACTTGAATGACTTATTTGTTTTCTCTACTTTCTTCAATTTAAACCTGAAATTTACCAATACATTACTGTATTATAGATATAAATATGTTTTAAATAAATGTATTTAAATAAGTGTATTTATGTGAGTTTTTTTCATCACATCTTTTGGTGCAATATCAATGAAACATTGCCTCATCCAGCATTTCATAGTTTTAGCTATTACATGTATACCTATCACCCATTTTGAGTTAATTTTTCTCAAAGTATAGCCATCACTTTTGCATATTTCTAAGCAATATTTTGTCTTTTAAAATTCTTTTTTAAACAACCTTTGTGTGTGCTCAGTTGCCCAGTCATGTCCAACTCTTTGTGATCCTATGGACTGTAGCCCACCAGGCTCCTCTGTCTATGGAATTCTCCAGGCAAAAATACTGGAGTGGGTTGCCATTTCCTCCTCCAAGGGATCTTCCCAACCCAGGGATCTAACCTGGGTGTCCCACATTGCAGCTAAATTCTTTACTGTCTGAGCCACCAGGGAAGCCCCAAAATATTAGTCACTTAGTCATGTCTGATTCTTTGTGACCCAGTGGACTCTCTGTCCATGGAATTCTCCAGGCAAGAATATTGGAGTGGGTAGCCATTCCCTTCTCCAAGGGAACTTTCCAACCCAAGGACTAAACTCTGGTCTCCTTCATTGCAAGCAAATTGTTTATGGTCTGAGCCATCAGGGAAGCCCAACATTTGGCACTCCTCCCAGCTGGGCAATTGGACCTCAGTCTCTCCACATGACAAGTGGGGTTATTCACCACTATACTAACAAGGAGTAGAACAGCCTCAGTCTCCAGAGAAATTACAAAACCCAGCCCAGATACAGAATTAACCATGGCAAGGACAGACAAGTGTTTCAATGTACAAAATCAAAGAAATTGCCAAACTTTTCCACTTTCATGCAATCCTGAATTCTGATTCTGTGGGTGGGTAAGAGAACAAGAAGTTGTGGGGAGTATTTATACTATATATAATCAGTCAGTGCAGTATCAAGATCTGGGAATGTCAGGGCATGTCTCTACAGAGTGGTTGGAAATATTGACAAGACACAGCATATTTTATTGATGAAATTGGCAATAACTAGGCCAGAAGGTGAGTGAGCTGGGCTCCAGTCCTACAATATTAAGCAAGCAAACAGCAGAGTGCAAAGCAGGGGCCAATACACAAAACAAAACTTATAATCATGATGAGATGGGCAGGCCTGGGCGTTCCTTGGAGAGGAAATCAGGACCAGGAGACTGGAGAAAATTTTGCCTTCTTGTTCTTGCCCACTCTCCACATATCCCCACTTCTGGGTAAAGGGAACAATGATCTAATTAGGTCAGAATGCAGAATAATGGTTTTGCTATAGTTACATATAAAGTGGGTTAGAGTGCTTCAGAGATTTGTAGACATATTTCACGCTGTTTTCCTTTCTTTCTCTAATTCTCTGGCATTCTTTTCACTCAAGTAATGGAACAAACTGAGTCAGGGTCCAGCTCCTTGAAGTAGATATAGTTATCATATATTTTATCTTCTGTAAGAATAAGACAAAACAAATGTTATTTAAGGTTGGAACTGATTAATGTTAACATTTAGTGTTTTCTTAGACCTCAGCCTTAAGCCTTGTTTATCAGAAAGCCCTAGGTACAAGGCTAGATCACAATAAAAAAGGGTCACCTATTTCCCATTTGTCATATTTTTATATAAATATATATCTTTAATCTGTGAAATCATGGAGAGGAAGGATGGTTACATGAAAACAAGATTCATCCCAGGATCTTCTGAGTACAATACCATATTAATACCATCTAATATTACTCCAGTCTTTTGTGGTTAAAATGTAGTTCCAGGACTTATTTTGGGCCTAAAGATCAGGAAAGTTGAAAGGAGTTGATACTGATTGGCACATCATCCTTATAAAGGAAATCATGAGAATGAGGAACAGGACAGAGATCATACTGAGAATAAGAGAATGAAGGAGACCATGAAACATGCTTACGCTTAAGGGAGCAATAGGAAACAGAGCACAAAATAGAACAGAAGCAGTCAGTTCAAAGCAGAGGGGCCCCAGTGTTATCACAGAGGTCAATAAAGGAAAGAATAAAGCCACCATCAACTTGGTTACATGCTACAGAGATAAAGTGGAGATGTAAAAAGAGGAAAGGCTAATGAGATTAGCAACTGAAGTGTTATAGATAACTTTGGAGATGCAATTCAGTATAATGATGGAAGCATAAACAATAGTTAAGAATTATAACTAAAATAAGGAAATGGAAGCCAAAAGCTGATGGATGAAGAGAAGACAGTGTTTTCCTAAGGAGGGACAAGACAGTGATGAAATCAATAACATGGAAATGGAGTCAAAGGAAGAACATTATAGGATTAAAAATACTTTCAAGGAATTGTTTGAGGAGAAGGATCCAGTATAAATATCATATGTCATTATGCAAAAACTGTAGTGGAATAAAGGACAGAAACGGTATGGACCTAACAGAAGCAGAAGATAATAAGAGGTGGCAAGAATACACATAAGAACTGTATAAAAAAAGATTGTTATGACCCAGATAACCATGATGGTGTGATCACTTACCTAGAGCCAGACATCTTAGACTGTGAAGCCAAGGGAGCCTTAGGAAGCATCACTATGAATAAAGCTAGTGGAGGTGATGAAATTCCAGCTGAGCTATTTCAAGTCCTAAAAGATGAGGTTGTGAGTGTTGCACTCAATATTCCAGCAAATTTGGAAAACTCAGCAGTGGCCATAGGCCTGGAAAAGTTCAATTTTCATTCCAATCCCAAAGAAAGTCAATGCCAAAGAATGTTAAAACTACCAAACATTCGGACTCATCTCACGTGCTAGTAAAGAATGTTAAAAATTCTCCAAGAGAGGTTTCAACAGTACATGAACCAAGAAATTCCAGATGTTCAAGCTGGATTTAGAAAAGGCAGAAGAACCAGAGATCAAATTGCCAAAATCCATTGAATCATAGAAAAAACAAGAGAATTCCATAAAAACATCTGCTTCATTGACTACACTAAAGCCTTTGACTGTGTCGATCACAACAAATTGTGGAAAATTCTTCAAGGGAGGGGAATACCAGAACACCCTACCTACCTACGTCCTGAGAAATCTGTATGTGTGTCAAAAAGCAAGAGTTAGAACCAAACATGGAACAGTGGACTGGTTTCAAATTGGAAAAGGAGTACATCAAAGCTATATATTGTCGCCCTGCTTATTTAACTTATATGCAGAGTACATCATGTGAAATGTTGGACTGGATGAAGCACAAGCTGAAATCAAGATTGCTGGGGAAAATATCAATAACTTCAAATACGCAGATGACACTAGCCTTATGGGAGAAAACAAAGAGGATCTAAAGAGCCTTTTGATAAAAGTGAAAGAGGAGAGTGGAAAACTCAACATCCAAAAAACTAAGATCATGGCCTCTGGTCCCATCACTTCATGGCAAATAGATAGGAAAACAATAGAAACAGTGAGAAACTTTATTTTCTTGGGCTCCAAAATCACTGCAGATGGTGACTGCAGCCATGAAATTAAAAGACGTGTGCTCCTTGGAAGAAAAGCTATAGCCAACCTGGACAGCATATTAAAAATCAGAGATATTACTTTTCTGGCAAAGGTCTGTTTAGTCAAACTATTGTTTTTCCAGTAGTCATGAATGGTTGTGAGAGTTGGACCATAAAGAAAGCTGAGTGCCCAAGAATTGATGCTTTTGAACTGTGGTGTTGAAGAAGACTCTTGAAAGTCCCTTGGACTGTAAGGAGATCTAACCAGTCCATCCTAAAGGAAATCAACCCCGAATGTTCATTGGCAGGACTGATGCTGAAGCTGAAGCTCCATACTTTGGTCACCTGATTCGAAGAACTGACTCACTGGAAAATACTCTGATGCTGGGAATGATTGAAGGCAGGAGAAGCGGGCAACAGAGGATGAGACGGTTGGATGGCATCATTGACTTGATAGACATGAGTTAGAGCAAGCTCCGGGAGTTGGTGATGAACAGGGAAGCCTGGCATGCTGCAGCCCATGGGGTCACAAAGAGTTGGACACAACTGAACAACTGAAGTGAACTGAACTGAACTGTAGTGGAATCCAGCAAGTTTCTGAAGGATCCAGTGTCTACATTGCTACAAGCAACTGGCCTAACAATCTTGGGAGATACTCAGTTAAATGAGAATTTTTCCTTAGTTTTAAAACATATTATTTATTAAATATTCAAAGCAAATTAATTTATATCTATCTATATTTAACACCGCCCCCCCAAAAAATAAACAACGCCTGCTTAAAGCAACCACTTATTTTTCTCTCTCCTTGTTTTCTGTGTTGACTGAACTGAGCCAGTTCATTCTCACTCAAGGTTGTGCCTGGTTGTAATGACATGGCAGCGCCACTGGAGTCATCTGAAAGCCCAAACAAGGTGAGTGATCAAGGCAGCCAACCGATGGTATTCTGACCAAAGGCTAAGAACTCAGCAGGGGAGTTCTTCTGACCAAGATAGCATATTTTTTCTCTGGATGGGTTGGACCTCTCCTGGCATGCTACCCATCAAGAGGCTCCAGAGGAAGCTTTAAGAATTCCTGTTAGCTAGGCTTAAGATTGCCGGGAGAAATATCAATCACCTCAGATATGCAGATGACACCACCCTTATGGCAGAAAGTGAAGAGGAACTAAAAAGCCTCTTGATGAAAGTGAAAGTGGAGAGTGAAAAAGTTGGCTTAAAGCTCAACATTCAGAAAAAGAAGATCATGGCATCTGGTCACATCACCTCCTGGGAAATAGATGGGGAAACAGCGGAAACAGTGTCAGACTTTATTTTTTGGGCTCCAAAATCACTACAGATGGTGATTGCAGCCATGAAATTAAAAGATGCTTACTCCTTGGAAGAAAAGTTGTGACCAACCTAGATAGCATATTCAAAAGCAGAGATATTACTTTGCGGACTAAGGTCTGTCTAGTCAAGGCTATGGTTTTTCCTGTGGTCATGTATGGATGTGAGAGTTGGACTGTGAAGATGGCTGAGCGCCGAAGAATTGATGCTTTTGAACTGTGGTGTGGGACAAGACTCTTGAGAGTCCCTTGGACTGCAAGGAGATCCAACCAGTCCATTCTGAAGGAGATCAACCCTAGGATTTCTTTGGAAGGAATGATGCTAAAGCTGAAACTCCAGTACTTTGGCCACCTCATGTGGAGAATTGACTCATTGGAAAAGACTCTGATGATGGGAGGTATTGGGGGTAGGAGAAGAAAGGGCCGACAGAGGATGAGATGGCTGGATGGCATCACTGACTCAATGGAGGCGAGTCTGAGTGAACTCTGGAAGTTGGTGATGGACAGGGAGGCCTGGCGTGCTGCAATTCATGGGGTCGCAAAGAGTCGGACACGACTGAGCGACTGAACTGAACTGAACTGAACTGAGGCTTAAGGAGACCCTGAATGCCTATCATGTTCAACTGATCAACAAACCAGTCAGGCCATCCCTGATTCAAGGCTAATGGAATTAATCTACTTATTATAAAGCAGCACATTTGTATGCTGATTATGGATAAGATTGAAGGCAAAAGGAGAAGTGGTGGAGAAGATGAGATGGTTGGATGGCATCACAGACTCAAAGGACATGAATTTGAGCAAACTCCTGGAGATAGTGGAGGACAGAGGAGCAGTCTATGGAGCAGCAAAGAATTGGACACGACTTAGTGGTTGAACAACAGCAACATGTGAATATGGGAAAGAAGGTCTTGATGGAGTCTGTCTCAGGAGAACTTCTACCCCAGATCTCACTTAAGATGAAAATAACTATAGATAGATTATTTTGCAACATATAGAATATTAATAATCTTTCTTCTCCCTAGACTTGCTATCAGCATCTTGCTGATTTCATATTAATAATCAAATCTACTGTTATAAGTTCTTGAAAACAGGAATTGGTTAAATCCCTAAATAGTTAAGGTAGTTGCTTACAGGTTACTATGTCTTTAAATTATTTTGGAATTATTGGATAAAATGAAAAAAAATACTTGTATTTATTTTTCCTCTTATTAACATAGATAACTAAACAAATACTATTAAAAAACAGAGACATTACTTTGTCAATAAAGGTACATCTAGTCAAGGCTATGGTTTTTCCAGTGGTCATGTATGGATGTGAGAGTTGGACTATAAAGAAAGCTGATGGAGTCTTTGGGGTTTTCTATGTAGAGGATCATGTCATCTGCAAACAGTGAGAGTTTTACTTCTTTTCCAATCTGGATTCTTTTTATTTCTTTTTCTTCTCTGATTGCTGTGGCCCAAACTTCCAGAACTATGTTGAATAGTAGTGGTGAAAGTGGGCACCCTTGTCTTGTTCCTGACTTTAGGGGAAATGCTTTCAATTTTTCACCATTGAGGATAATGTTTGCTGTGGGTTTGTCATATATAGCTTTTAGTATGTTGAGGTATGTTCCTTCTATTCCTGCTTTCTGGAGAGTTTTATAATAGCCAGGACATGGAAGCAACCTGGATGTCCATCAGCAGATGAATAGATAAGAAAGCTGTGGTACATGTACACAATGGAGTATTACTCAGCCATTAACAAGCAATACATTTGAATTAGTTCTAATGAGGTGGGTGAAACTGGAGCCAATTATACAGAGTGAAGTAAGCCAGAAAGAAAAAAAAACAATACAGTATACTAATGCATATATATGGAATTTAGAAAGATGGTAATGATAACCCTGTATGTGAGACAGCAAAAGAGATACAGATGTATAGAACAGTCTTTTGGACTCTCTGGGAGAGGGAGAGGGTGGGATGATATGGGAGAATGCCATTGAAACATGTATAACATCATATAAGAAATGAATTGCCAGTCTAGGTTCGATGCAGGGTGCAGGATGGTTGGGGCTGGTGCACTGGGATGAATTGGAGGGATGGTGTGGGGGGGGGGGGGGGGGGGGGGTTCGGGATTGGGAACACATGTACACCCATGGTGGATTCATGTTGAGGTGTGGCAAAATCAAAACAATATTGTAAAGTAAAAATAAATTAATTAATAAATTAATTAATAAATTAAAAAAAAAAGAAAGCTGAGTGCTGAAGAATTGATGCTTTTGAACTGTGGTGTTGGAGAAGACTCTTGAGAGTCCCTTGAACTGCAAGGAGATCCAACCAGTCCATCCTAAAGGAGATCAGTTCTGGATGTTCATTGGAAGGACTGATGCTGAAACTGAAACTCCAATACTTTGGCCACTTGATGTGAAGAGCTGACTCATTTGAAAAGACCCTGATGCTGGGAAAGATTGAGGGCAGGAGGAGAAGGGGATGACAGAGGATAAGATGTTTGGATGGCATTACCAACTCAATGAAAATGGGTTTGGGTGGACTCGGAGTTGGTGATGGACAGTGGGGCCTGGTGTGCTGTGGTTCATGGGGTCACAAAGAGTAGGGCACGACTGAGCAAGTGAACTAAGCTGATGAAGTAAATATATACCTACTCTTTCTGTATATGATGCAACCTATGTGTGTGTGTATACATACATATATATATATATATATATCATGATTGATAAATCATGATACTTTTCCTCAAAATTGTTACTAGAAGTCAGGCTTAAAATATTACTCTCTGTTTAAATACTAACTACTAAATACTATACTAATACTAAACACAAATACTAAAGTTAGTCTTGACTGAATTTTCAGCCTATTAACACAATTAAATTATTTTAAATGCTGCTTGTCTTTTATTTGACTCTTATATCAGTTCTTCGATTTTCTGTGGTCAGAAATTATTCAATTTTATATTTGTAGCATGGTTACCAAACAAACAAACAAACAAAAAAGAAACACATTAGCTTTTCTAAGTTTAATATTTGTTTTAATAGTTTATAAGAGATACAGGATGAAAGAGTTATCAATTTCCTTTTTACAAAGAGAGGACTGTGCGCATGACTTCTCCCATGAAAATCACATTTCAAGACCTGAAAAGAGATTCACAGAACTGAGATAAAGGTAAGATGCTTCCTATACTGAGGAATAAGACCGTACCTGTTGCTGGGCAATTTTGCTTCCTCCAATGCTACCAGGCATAAAGTCAAGGTCATCAATTAGAGAAAGCAACAGCTTGGCAGTCAGTCTTTTCTATTATCAATGTGAGCCATGGACTGCTCTATGCCTGTTTCCTCATCAGAATAGGGTTAATAAACCCTGATTTTGTTTTAATGTGGTCATAGGATAATCAAATGAAATGACATGTCAAAGCAATTGGCAAACTCAAAAGTACCATAGTGGGTCTCCAAATACAGTTGTACACAATGCATAGTAAAGTTTCCCTGGTGACTCAGTGTTAAAGAATACTTCTGCCGACGCAGGCTATGTGGATTTGATCCCTGGGTCAGGAAGATCATCTGGAGAAGGAAATGGCAACCCACTCCAGTATTCTTGTCTGGGAAATCCCATGGACAAAGAAGCCTGGTGGGCTACAGTCCATGGGGTCACAAAAGAGTTGGACACAACTTAGTGACTAAACAACAACAAAAACAGTGCATAGTATGTTAATTTTGCTAGGTAGAAACATTTTTGTAAAGCACGAATGGCAACACTTTAACATGAATCTTCAAAAGTTACTGAATTCTTGTTATCATTTAGTTGAAAATAGCTTTTCTATTAAATGCATAGTCCTCAGATAAATCACATGCTGTGATTCGATAATTTGTTTAAATTAAAAGAAAAATGTTATTGCTTTTTCTAGAATAAAAGCATTGCTTGACCATAATAGGTAAATTTAAATGCATAAGTAAATTTTAAAAGGAAATATATATTTTTATTATGCAAAGTAACAATTATTAGTCATTTGGTCTGTTTCTCTATATATATGTCTGCTGCTGCTAAGTCGCTTCAGTCGTGTCCAACTCTGTGGGACCCCATAGATGGCAGCCCACCAGGCTCCCCCATCCCTGGGATTCTCCAGGCAAGAACAATGGAGTGGGTTGCCATTTCCTTCTCCAATGCAGGAAAGTGAAAAGTGAAAGTAAAGTCGCTCAGTCATATCGGACTCTAGCGACCCTATGGATTGCAGCCTACCAGGCCCCTCTGTCCATGGGATTTTCCAGGCAAAAGTACTGGAGTGGGGTGCCATTGCCTTCTCCTATATGTGTCTACTATCTTCATATAGATAGAGACAGGGATTCCCAGGTGGCTCCATGGTAAAGAATCCACCTGCCAATGTGGGAGATGCAGAAGATGTGGGTTTGATACCTGGGTTGGGAAGGTACCGTGGAGGAGGAAATGGCAACCCACTCCAAGCCATTCTTGCCTGGAAAGGTGGCAGGCTATAGTCCATGGGGTCACGTGACTGAGTGACTGAGCATGCATGCAGATGGAGACAGATATATATGGTATATGTTTCATTTTCTGCTCTTTTCATATAACAATAAAAATATTTTTTGACAAAAAACATGGCCTATATAGGGGTTAAAATCTTTTTTTCCCCTCTAAATTCATGTTAAGATAGCACAGACAATATAAAGAAAAATTCGGTTCTCTTTCTAACTATACCAACCAGTGGAAATCTTAAAGAGTTTTCTAGCAAGAATGTGGTAAGAAGAGGTGAGGAGGGGAAAGCAAAGTGCCACCAACCCATTATTGCCTGCCAAGCTCCAGAGAAGCTTCCTGTGGACTCTTGTGCCGAGGACAGCCCACAGCCACCAGCTGCCTCAGGGAGTGCTCACCTGTGAGAGCTTTACTGTCCAACATACCTGAGGAGAAGGCCGTCCATCTGTGTGTCAGGCAACTGACTCTCTCAGAGGAAGTCCAGATGGATTACCTACTTTCAGCTGATGCTGAAAGTCAGCATCAATTATGTTGAAGGAAGATCAATTATGTTGAAACCAAAAAAGGAACATTAAAAAAAAAAAAAAACTTCATTGCTTCTACTTATGTACAGGGGAGAAAACTGTATATAGGTCTCTGTATATAACTGTATATAGGTTTGCGTTTCTATGGTTCAAGGGTAGAAGTCAGACTACAGACCCCAACTCATCATGATCTGAGGTCAAGATCTGCAAAAAGAAATCAGCAACTGATATAACTGTTCACAAAAATCATATCAGCCACTGTCCAAACAAGACCATACATATGTTTTTAAATGCAGAATTCTCTTGTTTTGTGGACTTATCATTATGGTGTTTTATGTTGATGTTCAAAATAGCACCTTTGAAGAATATCTAAACATCACATTGAAAAACTCTTGTTTAGATATTTACATGGCTCATAGTTTCATTTTTCTTATGGAGGAGTTTCTTTACCTCTGAAAAGCTTAGCATTTCCCTTCCCCTTCCCTCCTTTGCATATTTCAAAAGGACTAATCATAATCTAAAATGCTATATACCTAAACTATTGGAGAGTTGTCTTCCCCAACCCTATTTGAACATAAGCTCTATGAGAATAGGAGTTTTGTCTGTTTTATTTGTTTGTTTTTCCCATCCCTAGAATAACCCTGGAACACAATAGGCAATCAATGCACAGTGTTGAGTAAAAGAATAAAAAAGTGGACTCATGTATATGCTGCAACTTCATGTTTGCCTTCTTCTGTGCCTTTAAATTTATTCTTTGGAACTAACTGGTTTATATCATTCGCCTGAGTGAAATTTGTGGGAAGCCCTATAACCCTTAGGATTGCTCTTAGGTGATATAAGGTCCTGTGGTTACTCTGAGTCATAAAGCATAGTTTCATCTCTCAGTTCAGAAATTCAAATATCCAGCTCAATATAATACCCAAAAACATAAAGCCAGGATTTAAAGGTAGAACCTCACTTTCCCCCCAGTTTGAGCCTAATGAAGTAGGAAAAAGGAAAATGTTTGCAAAAGCAGGTTGTATTACTCATTTTAGGTTGGCTGTATGTGGCACCCCTTCCTGCGAAGGGATTAAACATCCTGCCTTGTTGAATTCAGGAGCACTGAGGTGGTAATTATTCCCTTGTGTAATTCTCTTCTCTTGATTGTGGGCTGCATCTTGGCTGCAGACTTGCTTGAAATTAATAGAAAACTCATATGATGTCACTGCCATTATAAAGTTGGGAAAGGCTGTGATATCTGCTTGCTGGCATTCTCCTTCTGGCTCCTCATGCTTATGCTTATTCTGTGGAGAGAGGCATCTGGCAAGGAACTGAGGGCAACCTCTAGCCACCAGTCAGCAAGCACCTGACACCTTCAGTCCAATAGTCCTGATACACTGAGTCCTGCCAGTCACCACCGAGTGAGCTCAAGAGCAGATCCGGTCCCATTTGGCATCGGGGATGACTGTGACCCTAGCTGACACTTTGATTGCATCTCTTAAGAGACCTTGAAGAAGAGGAATCAGCTAAAATGGGCCTGATTATTGACCCATAAAAAATAGTAGATAATAGCTGTGTATCATTTTAAAAGCTACAGAATTTGAGTGTAATTTGTTACATGATAATAGGTAACCAGTAGACAAGGGGACTTGCTTTGGCAAGATGTTTTTTGTTTCCAGTTGAAGCTTTAAAAGTTAGTATATTGTCAAACATGCTTCCTTTTGCTTTACCACCTTGACTGGTAGTGTTCTAAATGGAGGCTGGATTCTACAATGAAGATACATGGAGCAGAGTCACAGCCAATATGCAATGGACACTTTGTACAAATGAGAAATCTTTGTGCTATAAACCACTTAGATTTGGAGACTGTTAAATCAGCATGCTCTAGCCCAGGGTTTCTCAACCTTGGTATTATTGCCATTTCGCTGGATAAATCTCTATTACAAGGGGCTGTCTTGTACCTTGTATGGTGTATCCCTAGCCTCTGACCACTAGATGCCAGTAGCACTGCCCCCACAATTCCCCATTTCTCCAAACTGTGATAACCAAACCTGTCTCCAGACATTGCTAACTGTCTCAGGGTGGGGGACGGGGGGCAGAATACCCCATGCATGAGAAGTTCTGTTCTAGTCTATCTTGACTGATAAGGTCAGTTTTCCCTTATTCCCACCGTCTGCAGTTCTCTTGGCATAAATGAGTTCATTTGTTCTGGCTAGTTGCTGCTGATTCTTTCTTTAACTCCTTTCCATCATGGTCTTTCTACCTCTGCAAGTAGAATTATTGAGACCAGAATTAGAAAAATCTTATGCTAGCCTTATTGGACATGTGACCCACATCTAGTTCAGAGAAAATAATTTTACTTGTTCAGGGTGATCCCAATATGCCTACACAAGAGTAGCTGAGCAGCCACCTTCCTGACCCTTGCTATGTCTCAGGCTTGAACCAGGAACCAGACCATTGTTTCCAAATCACAGCTTACATTGACTGAGAGATGAAGTTGAATCACTTTCCACAAGAGGTGAGATTAGGAGAAGGTACCCTCCAACCCTGTGTGTGTAGGAGAGGGAGGTGGGGCTGTCTCTACATGAAAATGTTCTTCTCTTTTAATCTCCAGTCCTAATTCTTTTAGCTCTTTGTTGCCAGCTAGAGATTAAAATCACAAAACTAGTTTTTTGTTCACTTCAATTAAAAATAGTTGATGACCTTCTGTTTAGGAAACTGTCACTATTGTTTTTAATCTTCAACTGAAAATAACATACATGTAAATCCACTATAGCATTCTTTATAGCAGTTTATCATTTTCTTAATAACCACATAATATTTTCCAACTGTGCAGAAGAATAAGAATCTTACTCTGAATCTATGCCACAACATATAATCTACTCAACTCAGCTGACTGAAAGCATCATTTTTGTTTTGGGGTGTAATCTAGTATAGGTTTAAGATTTTGCTTTGCTGGGTTGTATATATCTAGCCTCTTCCATATAAAAAAATGGCAGCCCACTCTTCAACTGCTTTTCTTTCTCCTCTAAACTTTCTGTCAATCAAATCATAAAGATAGTCCTAGACTGTGTTCAGAGGAGTGGAGTCAGTGGTGGGGAGGGCTTCAATGCTCACCTCTTCCAACTGGGCATCATCTTCCTTTTTAAAATTTTACAAAGTCTATCTTCTATCTATCTATCTATCTATCTATCTATCTATCTACCTATCTGAAAAGTGAAAGTATGAGTCACTCAGTCCAACTCTAAGTGAAATCATAGACTATAACCCTCCAGGCTCCTCTGTCTATGGAATTCTCTAGGCAAGAATTCTGGAATGGGTAGCCATTCCCTTTTCCAGGGGATCTTCCCGACCCAGAGATCGAACCTGGGTCTCCTGCACTGCAGGCAGATTCTTTGCCATCGGAACCACCAAGGAAGCCTCTATCTATCTATCTACTTACAAAAGCTTTATTGAGATTTAACTGATACACCAAAAAACTCATATATTTAAAATACAAAATCTGATGAGTTTGGATTTATACAAACACCTGTGAAATCGTTATCACAGTCTAGGTAATAAACATGTCCATTACCTCCAAAAGTTTCCTCATACCCTTTTGGGGTTTTTTATGTGTAACTGTGTGTGTGTATAGTAAGAACACTTAACACAAGGTCTAACCTCTTAACAAAAATTTAAATGCACAATACAGTATTGTTAACTGATTTTTGGTCTTCTATATCATCTCAGAAGGATAGATTTCCCCGTTGTCTCCTCTCACTGCCTCAGCACACCTAGATTTCCCTTGCTCATGACTAAGCAAAAATTGCCTGCTCCAGATTACCATCATTTTGAAAATGACAAAGAAAGAGGGAAATGGACAGTGACTACGAGGAGAAGTAGAGCATCTCTTTTGTTATATTTTCATTAACATCTAATTAGAGAAAACATGGACTTCCCTGGTGGCTCAGACAGTAAAGAATCTGCCTGTAATGCAGGAGGCCTGAGTTCGATTTCTGGGTTGGGAAGATCCCCTGGAAGAGGACATGGCTACTCACTCCAGTGTTTTTGTCTGGAGAAACCCCATGGACAGAGGAGCCTGGCGGGCTACAGTCCATGGGTTTGGAAAGAGTTGGACACAACTGAGTGACTAAGCACAGCACAGAGAAAACATACTTTTAGGATGCACTTTGCTAAAGGGGAAATTCAGAGGCACTTTACCCAGAATGATTTTGTGCAGTTCATCTAATTTTTTCCAGTTAAAGAATTATAATTGCATTCTAATTGGGGACTGGTGAAAGTACTCTTTAATGTTCACTTTATTCATAATTAGGTTTTAAAAATTTTTTATTCATGTGAAAAATTACTGTGACTTTTGCAGTTCTGGGAATTAATTATAATATTTTCACTGAAATAAAAGATGATAGCCACTTGCCTTGGGTCCTTTTAAAAAAAACTTCATTAAAGACATTAATTTGGAATAGGTGCATAGACAATCAAATATTAATCATAAAACTGAAAATAATTATCAGCTGAAAGGGGATCAATATAACACTAAGTTCAAGTGACCTTCAAAAAGGCAGGATTAATGCAATAAGCCAGGATAAATGTTAAGAAAATTGAAAATCATTTTCTTCATGAAATTTAAGAGGCTGTTGCTTTAGAGGAGACCATGTTGCCATGGAAAAAAAAGAGGAAATGGAGTATCAGAGTATTTAGTGTGAATTATTGCCAAAATGAACCAGAAACACACATGAATGAATAGAATGGACATTGCTAACAAAGAGATTAGCAAATTAACTTGAGGAATTATTGGGTTGGCCAAAAAGTTTACCCAGCTTTTAGCCAACACAACGTAAAAGAATTCAAAGGAATAATGAAATGAAATAAGAACAAAGATGAGAAAGATGGAAGACATATATCTTTATACTAGAATTTACAGAGAGACAGCACAATGTGAATACAATGGAATCAATAATTTAAAGAGTATAATAGAAGATAATTTCTCTGAATTGAACAAAGATCTCGGTCTTCACATTGAAAATTTCAGATTGTTCATAAATTTCCATGGAAAAAAATAAATTTCTTAAATGCATACAATAAGAAAAAGAATGAGAGAGAGAAATCAAAAAGTCAAAACTAACAATGTTGATTTTATATTTGCAATATGAAATGCTAGACAATAATATCTAAAAACTTCTGAGAAGGAATCACTGGGAGCTCTAAAATTCTATATACTGGTAAGTAAGTACACTGGTTTAATCTCTGAAATGTCATCTGAAACAGTAAAATAGAATAGACAGAACATTCCAAAGAGAGGTGCAAGATCAAAATGGAGATTTTAAAATGATTTAGCTAGACAAATATTTCCACAGTTCTTGAACCCCTCACACTGAGTCAAAGAACATGAAGGGTGTATGGTGAAAGGAAGAGGATATTCTGGAGAAAGTTCATTGTGTGCTGTGAGTTTCACTCATTCGAGGGTCCTGGGGCATGGGACCCTGTCCCTCAGCTCAAAACCAGTGAGGAGGGTCAACAAACTTCATTGAATGCAGAGTTAACCCAGAAAACAGGCCTATTTAGTAATTTTAATTGGATATTTCAATGAGCTTCAGCAAGATAGCATCGATGATATATGAGCAGACACTCAAGATAGAAAAGAAAGACCATAAGTTCTCGATATGAAAAATACTAATAAAGCAAAGGCACACACAGACATCACATACACATTATCAATATGTTCAGTAAAGTAAATATATTAAGCTGATTTCTGACTGTTACCTGGAAAACAAAAGGGCTGGAAAGATGCTTTGAAGTTGGGGGTGAAGGCAATGAAGGGGAGATGAGTATTTGATGATCTACATTCTCAAGATTTTTTTTGAAGCAAATGATGTGTGAAGGTTTTCAGTGGATCAGATAAGGGCCATGAATGACACGGCATCAGATGGGTGTTTTCTTATAGAATGAGGCTAGGATAAGAAGTGAGAAACTGTAAAACCAGGTTCCCAAAAGCTGTAGACAAACTAAGTTATCAGTAAGAGAAGAATATATCATCTAAGCCAAGAAAACTGCTAGCTAGAGGTGTATGGTAATGTCCAAGGGGTATATTCCATGAACCACCATATTTCTTATCGCCAAATATAAATATTCTTTCCATTTTTTAAAACCATTCCTCCATCCCAATATTGCTTAGAGTAGTTTACTCTAGCCACCATAACAGATGACCCCCAATCTAAATGGTTTAATAAAATAATGACTTACTTCTCATGCCTATCATAGTTCAGTTGAGTGTTAGGTCTGCAGCCTTCCATCTGGTGATTGACAAAATCAGCCTCCTTTCATTTATGACTCTGACTTGGAGTGCTTCATTGGGTTCTTGACATCTGGTTAGGAGATGATGAAAGAGAACATGGAGAAAACATATTCAACACACTCCTATCTTCACTACTGTGACTACTAATGACCCATTCCACTTGCCTTCCATGAGGGAAAGCTGCCCACATGGCCCAACATAGATGAAGGGAGGTGGGATGCCCAGAAAGAAGAAATGGGTTTGATGAGCATGTAGCTGTTCTCTTCTATCTTATAGCTTCCAAGCCCTAACCTTAAAAGTGTTGTAAACTGGAAAAGGAGGAATCTAGAATGAGAGCAGAAACCTGTCTTTCATTTTTTTTTTCACTTGCAACAGTCTTGATTTGAAGTGGGGGAGTTGCTGCAACTTTAAATGAATTTGGAAGATTTGCTTATATATGGGATTAGCCATTTTAAGTAGCAGTTTGAGATTATGGTTTGTGTCTTGAAATAATCTCAGTGCTTTACATTTCTTTAAAATAACTATAAGAATATATAAATGGCAGACTTTGTACTGCTGGGGCAAAACTAGTCCCACTGGGTAGTTAAAGAAAAGTGAAAAGGCAAAATTAAATTGCCTTGTGATTACATCCCACCAGTTGGGCTAGATTAGCATACTGGTTACATAAATTCTTGTTCATTCACTTGAAAAAGTAACGGAATATTTTGTTCCTTTCCCCTGTGCCTACACCCATTCATTCCTAGAGGCCCCCTGGACTTCAATTAACTCCAGGGGGAGCTGTAAGCTCGCAGGCCAATGATCAAAGATGACAGATTCTTGACTTCCGGGCCACCAAAGGCACTATCCAGCTGTGACACAGTAAAGAGTGCGTATGGAATGCAAACAAGCAGAACATGTTTCCAAGACATTCTTCTTCTTTACTCCTTTACCCACACACGTGCACACACATGAATGCACACGTGCGCATGCGCACACACAGATACACACATATACCAGAGATCTGGGAGGTGAGAAAGGACCGAGAAGCAACACAGAAAACTCAGTTTCTTACCAGAATGAATCTGTCAATAGGATATCATATAGTTTTTCCCTTAATGTTAATGGGATATGAGTTTAAAGAAAACTTTTGTTCTGTACCCTTAAAAAAAAAAATTATTTGGCTACTCTGAGTCTTAGTTGTGGCATGCAGGATCTTTGTTGCAGAATACAGGTTCCTTGTTGCAGCATGTGGGTTCTTAGTTCCTTGATCAAGGATTAAAACCAGGCACCCTGCATTGGGAGGGTGGAGTCTTAACCACTGGACCACCAGGGAAGTCTCTGTTCTATATTTTAATGTTGGGTAGTTTGAAGGCAACAGATTAGCAGAAGAACCTTGGCTAAGGTCATAGAAAGATTAGTAAAGACATCTTCTTGGGGTTTCTAGCCATGAGAAAAGTTTGAACTATCTCAAGGTTCATATAGTCAAAGCTATGGTTTTTACAGTAGTCATGTATGAATGTGAGAATTGGACCAGAAAGAAGGCTGAGCACCAAAGAACTGATTCTTTCAAATTATGGCGCTAGAGAAGACCCTTGAGAGTTCCTTGGACTGCAAGGAGATCAAATCAGTCAATCTTAAAGGAAATCAACCTCGAATATTCATTGGAAAGACTGATGCTGAAGCTGAAGCTCCAATACTTTGGCCACTTGATGCAAAGAGCTGACTCATTGGAAAAGATTCTGAAGGCAGGAAAGGCTGAGGGCAAGAGGAGAAGGGGGTGACAGAGGATGAGATGGTTGGATGTCATCATCGACTCAATGGACATGAGTTTGAGCAAACTCCAGGAGATAGTGAAGTACAGGAAAGACTGGCATGCTGCAGTCCATGGTATCGCAAAGAATCTAACACAACTGAGCAACAACCTATTTCTGGGACACTGAGTTTTGTCAAGTGCAGGTGAGTGTACTGATGTGAAGGTAACTGAAAAAAACTGCCAATGGCTAGAAAAAATTGTTGTAGAGTAAGACAAAGAGACTTTAGCAGCAGACACTTCAGGGAGAGGAGGTGACAAGCCAAAATCAGGGAAGTGACAATAGGTTGAGGTCTCAGAAAGTGATTAAGATCTATAGAGTTGAGGCAGGAGTCAAGTTGGCAGTAGCAGATTGGAACACTGTGCATATTGTATTTCCTTATGTAGATGCGAATCACCATAGACCAACTCTGTTTTTCCCCATTCCATACCCCTTGTATGACACCTAAGTTTAAGTGTAAATTATCAGCAAATTTCTGAAAAATTCTTTGCTAGTGTTCATGCTAATTCACTTCAGTTGTGTCTGACTCTTTGTGACCTTATGGACTGTAGCCCACCAGGCTTCTCTATCCATAGGATTCTCCAGGCAAGAATACTGGAGTGGGTTGCCATGCTCTCCTCCAGGGGATCTACCCTACGCAGGGATCAAACCTGTGTCTCTTATATCTTCTGCATTGCAGGTGGATTCTTTACCACTAGCGCCAAAGAAGCACACAAATAAGAGTCTTAAAGCTTCAGGCTTCACAAATGCTGAATTCACACATAACTACTGCTGATGTCTCCTGGCTAGAACTTCCTCTGTCACAGCAATTTTGACACCCCCAAATGCTTTCCTGCATCCCCCAAATCCCTCATGCTAAACCTCTGAGGCCAGCTGACATGTCTGCTGATCTGCAGTGGCCATGGCATGACCCAGATCACATCACAGGAGTTACTCAGCAGATTGCTCTCCTTAAGCCTTGCCAGGCTCCGGCCTTCTGGTGTTTCAGTCCCTTGATTGGCTTCATGTGCAACCTCTGGACATTAAACTTGGGTTTGGGACTGAGTCCTTCCAATATCTCACCTTTATCGTTCTCTAAAGGCACCCCGCCCCAGAGTGGTCCTCCAGGTTTTGTGGTCCAGCTTGTCTCAGTAAGAATGGCCTCTCTCCCTCCAGTACTTCAGGACCAAACCTCAACCCTGGAATATAGACTGAATGTTTGTGTCCCCCACCAAATTCATATACCAAAACTTAGTCTGCAGTGTGATGGTATTTGGAGGTAGAGCTATAGGGGGGTTATTAGATCATGAAGACGGAGCCTTCATGAATAAGTTTAGTGCCATTATATAGGAGACACATAGAGCTCTCTTGCCTCTTCTGCCACATGAAGACTCACAGAGAAGATAGATGACAATGAACCAGGGAGTAGGTCTTCGCCACACACTGAAATCTGCCAGCACATTTGATGTTAGACTTTCAGAACTATGAGAAAAAACGTTTATTTTTTAAGCCACCCAGGCTGTGAATATATTTGTTATAGTAGCCCAAATGAACTAGAACAGCTTATTTTTAAGAAAAATATGAGCTAAGGATTCCTGGAAGTGCTTCTGAGGTGTAGCTATACTCTAACCTAGATTCCTCTCTGTCCAGTTTTCTTGGATTTCATAGTTCCTTCTGTTGGTTTCTGAACCAGAGAAGTCTGTACCAGTATTCCAGGTTTCTGCTTCTACCAGCTTCCTTTCTTATAAACCTGCAGAGCTGTGCCCTCTTCTTAATCATCCTCACATGATTTGGGTTGTATTCTTGTCCTTCGACATAATGCTCCTACCATCTTCACTCTGTATCTTGGTCTTGAGTATTAAAAATCACATTACTCTTGCCTCTTAACTTCTGATTTGACACTGCACAATCTTAGACATCCAACTAAATGCAGAGTTTCAAAGAATAGCAAAGAAAGACAATAAGGCCTTCTTAAATGAACACCAGATAAGACTTGAATGACAGAATGGGAAAGACTAGAGATCTCCTCAGGAAAATTGGAACTATCAACAGAACATTTCACCCAAAGATGGGCAAAATAAAAGGACATAAATAGTAGAGACCTAGTAGATGCTGAAGAGATAAAGAAGAGATGAAAAGAATACATAGAAGAACTGTACAAAAAGGATCTTAATGAATCGGATTACTACAATGGTGTGGGCAGTAACCCAGAGCCAGATATTCTGGAGAGCAATGTCAAGTGGGCCTTAGGAAGTGCTGCTGTTCATAAAGCTAGTGGATGGGATGGAATTCCAGTAGAGGTATTCAAAACTCTTAAGGATGATACCATCAAGGTGTTGTATTCAATATGTCAGTACATCTGGAAGACCCAGCAGTGGCCACAGGACTGGAAAAGGTCAATGCTCATCCCAATTAGCTAGAAGGGTAGTACTAAAGATTATGCTAACCATTGGACAATTGCACTCCTCTCCCATGCTAGTAAGGTCACGCTTAAAATCTTGCATGGCAGGCTTCAGCATTAACTAAACCAAGAACTTCCAGATATCCAAGCTGGATTTAGAAAAAGCAGAGGAACTAGAGATCAAAGTGCCAACATTTTCTGGATCATAGAGAAAACAAGGGAATTCCAGAAAACCATCAACCTCTGTTTCATCAACTATGCTAAAGCCTTTGACTATGTGGATCATAACAAACTGGAAAGCTCTTAAAGAGATGGGAATACCAGACCATCTTACCTGTCTCTTAAGAAACCTGTACGCGGGTCAAGAAGCAACAGTTAGAACACTGTATGGAACAAATAACTGGTTTAAGATTGAGAAAGGAGTATGACAGGGCTGTCAATTGTCACCCTATTTGTTTAACATATATGCTGAACACATCATGAGAAATGCTGGGCTGGATGAGTTACAAAAATCAAGATAGTTGGGAGAAACATCAACAATCTCAGATATGTGGTTGATACCAATCTAATGGCAGAAAGCGAAGAGGAGCTAAAGAACCTCTTAATGACGGTGAAGGAGGAGAGTGAAAGAGCCAGCTTAAAACTAAATATTGAAAAATCTAAGATCTTGCTATCTGGACCCATTACTTCTAGGCAAATAGAAGGGGTAAAGGTGGAAGCAGTGACAGATTTCCTTTTCTTGGGCTCTAAAATTGCTGCAGACAGTGACTGCAGGCATGAAATCAGAAGACGATTGCTTCTTGGCAGGAAAGCTATTACAAACCTAAACAGTGTTTTGAAAAGCACAGACATTACTCTGCTGACAAAGGTCCATAGAGTCAAGGCTATGGTCTTCCTAGTGGTCACGTATGGTTGTGAGAGTTGGACCGTAAAAAAGGCAGAGCATCGAAGAATTGATGCTTTCAAACTCTGGTACTGTAGAAGGCTCCTGAGCGTCCCTTGCATAGCAAGGAGGTGAAACCAGTCAATCTTAAAGAAAATTAACTCTAAATACTTGTTGGAAGAACTGTTGCTGAAAGCTGAAGCCCTAGTATTTTGGTTATCTGATGTGAACAGCTGACTCATTGGATAAGTCCCTGATGCTAGGAAGGATTGAGGGCAGAAGAAGGCATCAGAGGATGAGATGGCTGGATGGCATCATTGATGCAATGGACACGAACTTGGGCAAACTTCAGGAGATGGTGAAGGCCAAGGAGGCCTGGTGTGTCTCAGTCCATGGGGGTGCAGAGAGTGAGACATGACAGAGGCTTCTGAACAACAATAACAAAGATCTTAGACTTAGTTCCTACTCGTTGATTCCCTCTGCATATTTGGAAATTATGGTAAAATAATTGATATTATTTCCATGAACATAAATGGTATCATTCCAAAAATCTAGATTGCTGTTGGATTAAGCTATTAAACTTTTCCTTACAGAAGTAAATCTGCCATGAAATGAAACTCTGAAAATTTATTCAGTTCAGGATTGGTCAAGTGTCCTTCATCTATCTTATTTTAGCTTTTCCTTTTTGCACCTCAGTATATTCAGTGATGCTGATATTACCTAGCACACTAAAGGAGCAGTAAGTGTTAACATTCAATCTCATCTAAGGTGCTTCATAATGGGTAAAAAAGTAGAATAAGAGGGACATTTTGCTGAATA
The DNA here is from genome assembly GCF_014754425.2 of Oryx dammah. Lineage (NCBI taxonomy): Eukaryota > Metazoa > Chordata > Mammalia > Artiodactyla > Bovidae > Oryx > Oryx dammah. The sequence goes on from NW_024070209.1 coordinate 55,439,105, forward strand.
TAATTAAAGAAACCCACATGAAGTAAAAATACATTAAAAATTTTAGAATTGAGGTACGGTCAAAATCGGAGTATTTGAAAGACATCTGTAATATTCACACAAAAGAACAATTTTTATAGCATTGACAACACTTTGTGGTACATATTCATTTGGAATTTTGGTTTGTCCCTCTCCTTTGATGCTTCCTAAGAGACTATAACCTCCATAAAGGGAAGGACCATATCTGCTTTATTTAATGCTCATACAAAGTGAAAGTTCGTAAAGAATATTGAATAGGTGCCCCCTAAGAGGAAAAATGAGACTAACTTCTGTCACCTTCTTTTCTGCACCTTACCTTTTTTCCCTGGATTTGTACCTAGAACAAAGGGGAAAAAATAAATTATTTCTATCTAGGAGACAAGTTTCTGGTCTTGCCCTTCTCCCAGTAGGAGGCTTCCATCTTTACACTCACAACTTACGAAAAGAACACACTGTAGACAGGCATTTCCTATATAATGTGTGCCACAGAGTCTTAAGAAAAAAAATGGCTGGAAAAAAAGATTTGAGAGTGAAAAAGTTTATGGGAAACTCTGAGACAAACCAAAGGAAAGAGATAAATTCACAGGAGAATTCCTAGGAGTCTTTATTTCTCTTAGATGTGGAGTTCACTTGTGTTCAATGTCATATTCAGACATTTTCATCATTGCTGATAAATAAAGAAAACCCCTTGAGGTTGAGGTGCCTGTGTGGGATTTTCTTTCATGGAGAGACAGAAGAATCTTAGACCCTCTGCTGGAAAGGGCCTGCATTCTGAAGCAGGATCAAGGAAGAGAGACCAGAGAAAGTAAAAGCACCGAGTAGGGGTATGGAGAATGTGGGGAAAAAGCAGCAAAAGAAATAATACTTAGAATACCAACCTAAAAGGATTGATGCATGACTTAACTGGAAATGTAAAATAGCATTTTAAACCATACTCCTTGTTCTGGATTCATAATAATTTCTTTTGGAAATGAACTATATCCTAGATACTGAAGGCATTAAAAAGGCATTTCATTAATACATATTAAAATTTAAATATAATGATCCTTCTATTATAAATCTTGCTGCTTTGGCTATGATAGGGTTTTTCACATTTTAAAGTATAACTAAAGTATGATGAAATTTACCTTATACACACTATACCTTTACTGTATTGTCTGGTTTAGACAATATTAAATATTAGAGCTGCAAAATTTAATAAAGCAGTCCCTAGCTGCTTGCGACTACACTTAAATTAATTGAAATTCAGTGAAATTTTAAATTTAGTTCCTCAGTAACACTTGCCACATCTCAAGTGTTCAACAGTCTGGCTACTCTTATTGACAGCACAGAAATAGTTACACCATTATAGGAAAATACAACTGGACAAGGTTGTTTAGAGTCTGAAATTAAGAAAATAAAATAATATTAACTTGACTTTTGATACGTCATTTCTTTCTGTAGATCCAAGTTTTTGTTTAAAATTATATTGCTTCTACTCAATGATTTTTTGAATGTTTTTTGGTAGTGCAAATCAATTACACATAAAATAAATTTCCTCAGTCCCTATTTTAACAAAAAAGTCTCTGCTTCTTCTTCACTGTGTGTGTGTTAGTTGTTCAGATGTGTCCAACACCTTGCGACCCCATGGACTGTAGTTTGCTAGGTGCCTCTATCCATGGAATTCTCCAGACAAGAATACTGGAGTGGGTTGCCAATTCCTTATCCAGGAGATCTTCCCAACCCAGGGCTAAAACCTGGGTCTCCTGCATAGAAGGCAAATTGTTTATCATCTGAGTCACCAGGGCCTATTTTTACTTTGGAATTCTTAGTTGACAATTCTGAGTTTTTCCTTTCATCACTTTAATGATATCACTCCATTGTTTTATGGCATATATATATATATATTTACTTTTGACAAATGGAGTATTTTGACATATGTATACATTGTAAAATGATTACCAATTAATTAACACACCCATCACCTTCCACATTTACTTGTGTGTGTGTTTGTGTGAGGGGGTTAACACTTGAGATTTACTCTGTTAGCAAATTTAATGGAAACAATGCATTATTTTTAACTATAGTCACCAGGCTGCCCATTACATCTGCAGGATTTATTCATCTTTCAGTGAAAAGTCTGTATGCTTTGATCAATATGTCCCTGTTTCTTCTAATCCGTACTTTCTGGTATCCATCTCCTACTGTCTATTGCTATGAGTTCTGCATATATTTTAGATTCCACATTTAAGTAAGATAAAGATTTATTTCTCTTTCTGTATTTGTCTTTATCACTATCTTTCAAGCTTTATCCATGTTGTTATATGAGTTTCCTTCTTTAGCATTGAATAACATTCCATTGAGTTGCTCTGTGTTTGTATATATATACAATTTTCTTCATCCTTTCATCTGTCAGTGAACATTTAAGTTGTTTTCATATGTTGACTGCTGTGAATAATGCTGCAATTAACATGTAAGTGCAGCTGATGCTTCAATATAGTGATTTTTATTTTCTTTGGATTTATACTGAGAAATGAAGTTGCTGGATATTATGGTGGCTCTATTTTTAATTTTTTGAGGTACCTCCATATTGTTCTCTATTAATGGCTTTAGCAGTTTACATTCTTACCAATAATACACAAGTATTTCCTTTTCTTATTATCCTCACCAACATTGTTATTCTTTGACTTTTTGCTGATACTCACCCTAACATGTTTGAAAGGCTTTCCTGGTGGCTCAGTGGTTAACAATCTGCCTGCCAATGCAGGAGACACAGGTTCGATCTTTGGATCAGGAAGATCCCCTGGAGAAGGAAATGGCAACTCCTTCCAGTATTCTTGCCTAGGAAATCCCATGGACAGAAGAGAGCCTGGCAGGCTAAAGTCCATGGGGTCACAAAAGAGTCAGACAGCACTTAACAACTAAATGACAACAGGTGTGAGATGATTTATCTCATGGTTTTGATTTGCATTTCCCTATTGAAAGTCTGATGCTGGAAGGGATTGGGGGCAGGAGGAGAAGGAGACGACAGAGGATGAGATGACTGGATGGCATCACTGACTCAATGGACGTGAGTCTGAGTGAACTCCGGGAGATGGTATGGACAGGGAGGCCTGGCGTGCTGCGATTCATGGGGTCGCAAAGAGTCGGACATGACTGAGCGACTGAACTGAACTGAACTGATTGATCAGTTATGTTAAGCATCTTATCATGTACCTGTTATCCATTTGTATACCTTCTTTAAAAAAATATCTGTTCAGCTCTGTACCCATTTTTAAGTCAGGATATTATTATTATTATTTGCTAAGTTGTGGTAGTTCCTTATAAATTTTTAAGATAAATCCCATTTTCATTCAAATATATGGTTTACAAATATTTTCCTCATTCTGTAGGTTGCCTTTTCATTCTGTTAATTATTTTCTTTGCTGTATAGAAATTTTTTAGTTTGGTATAATCTTATTTTTGCTTTTGTAGCTTGTGCATTTGGTGTGAAGTCATTGCCACACATATGTGAAAGAGATTGTCCCTTATGTTTTTCTCTAGGAATTTTAGAATATCAGGTCTTGCATGGACTAAGTCTTTAGTCCATGTTGACTTTATTTTTGTGTATGATATAAGATAAGATCTCAATATAATTATTTTGCTTTTATTATTCTATTTTCCCAACACTGTTTATTGAAGAGATTATTCCTTTTACAGTGCATATTCTTGGTTATTTTGTAGAAAATTGGTTAACCATACATTCATGGGTTTATTTGGGTGCTGTCTATTCTATTCTGGGCTTCCCAGGTGGCACTAGTAGTGAGAACTTGCCTGCCAATGCAGGAGACATAAGAGACATGGGTTCGATTCCTGGGTCAGGAAGATCCCCTGGAGGAGGGCATGACAACCCATTCCAGTATTCTTGCCTGAGAAATCCCATGGACAGAGGAGCCCAGAAGGTTATGGTCCACAGGGTCACAGAGAGTCAGACACGACTGAAGCGACTAGGAACGTACACTATTCTATTCCATTGGTACATATGTTTTTTATTTTTTGTTTTCCAGTACCACAATGTTTTGAATAGTATGCTTTGTAATATACTTTGAAGTTAGTAAGTGTGATGGCTCCAGCTCTGTTCTTGCTCAAAAGTGCATTACCTGTTTACGGTCTTCTGTGGTTCCAAACAAATTTTAAGTTTGTTTTTTTCTATTTTTATGAAAAATGCTATTGGAATTTTGATAGGGATTGCCCTGAATCTCTACATTGCTTTAGGTAGGTAGAACGAGCAATAGGTAATATTCTTTCAATCCATAAACATAGGATGTCATTCAATTTATTTGTGTCTTTGTTTACTTTCATCAGTATTTTATGGATTGATTGATTGTCCAGTCACTCAGTTGTGTCCAGTTCTTTGCAATCCATGGACTGTAGCATGCCAGGTTTCCCTGTCCTTCACTAACTCCTGGAGTTTGCTCAAACTCATGTCCTTTGAGTCGATCATGTTCTTATAAATGTCTGTCACGAGGCGCCACCATCTCTGTCACCCTCATCTCAGGATATAGATCTTTTACTTGCTTGGTTAAAATTTTTCCTAAATATTTTTATATTTTTGCTGCTATTGTAATTGGCTTTTTAAAAATGTCTTTCCTAATAGTTTATTGGAAATGTATAGAAATAGAATTGACTTTTGTAGGTTGATTTTGTGTCCCACAACTTTACTGAATTCCTTTATTAGTTTTAACAGTTTTTGGCAGGGTCTGTAGAGTTTTCTATATATAACATCATGTAATATGGAGACAGGCAATTTTATATCTTTCTGATTTGGATCTGGCATACATAATTTCTGATGTAAATATGCCATAATTATCTTTGTCACTCTGTATGTAACATGTCTCTTTTTCTCTGGACACTTTGAGATTTTAAAATTTATTTTGTTTTTCAGCAGTGACTATATTGTGTCTATATGTGAGAGGCTGTGGTGTATGAACCTGTGTCTGTGTGTGTATGTAAGCTTGTTTGTTATTCTCTGAGCTTCTTTGATCTGTGGGGTTGTGTCTTTCTTTAGTTTCTCAAAATTCTTGAGCATTATCTTTTCAAATGTTTCACCTTTCCTTTCCTCTTTCTCTTCTTCTTTTGACATTCTAATTGCAAGTATGAGAAATTATTTCATTTTGTTCCATAGTTGTTAAATGTCCTTTTCTATATTTTTTACTCTTTTTAATTCGTGTTTTAGTTTGGTAATTTCTGCTAGTAAGTTTTTAAGTTCGTTGATTCTTTCCTTGCTTGGTTGAGTGTTCTGATTTGCTTTTCAAAGGCAGTAGTCATCTCAGTTATCATATTTTTAGCATTGTTAGCATCTTACTTTAAATCTTTTTTTAAAATAGTTTTTATCTCTCTACTTAAGTTCCTCATCAGATCATTCTTGTCCTCTTTTCTTCGTTAGGGACTTTAACATATTAAACAGTTATCCCCTATCTGATAGTCTGTATTGAATATAATATCTGAATCTGGTCCTATTTATTAATTTGTATTTTTAAAATAATACATAGCCTATGAATTTTTTTTATTTTTTCATTTTTATTTTGGCTGCTCAGGCTCTTCATTGAGCTCGCAAGCTTTCTCTAGTGGCAGACTACTGGGCTTCCCTTGGTGGTGCACGGGCTTCTCTCTGCAGTGTGGGGTCTCCTCTAGTTGCGCTCTGTGGGCTCAGTGGTTGCAGTTTTGTAAATAAGTTCAGTTGTGGTCCTGGGCTTAGTTACCCTGCAGTGAGTGAGATCCTAGCTCCCCGACTAGGGATTGAACCCATGTCCCTGCACTGGAAAGTGGACACTCGACCACTGGACCACCAGGGAAATCTCCTGATTTGTGCTTTGATAAACAGTGGAAACAGTGTCGGACTTTATTTTTGGGGGCTCCAAAATCACTGCAGATGGTGACTGCAGCCATGAAATTAAAAGACACTTACTCCTTGGAATGAAGGCTATGATCAACCTAGACAGCATATTCAAAAGCAGAGACATTACTTTGCCGACTAAGGTCCGTCTAGTCAAGGCTATGGTTTTCCCAGTGGTCATGTATGGTTGTGAGAGTTGGACTGTGAAGATGGCTGAGCGCTGAATAATTGATGCTTTTGAACTGTGGTGTTGGAGAAGACTCTTGAGAGTCCCTTGGACTGCAAGGAGATCCAACCAATCCATTCTGAAAGAGATCAGCCCTGGGATTTCTTTGGAAGGAATGATGCTAAAGCTGAAACTCCAGAACTTTGGCCACCTCATGGGAAGAGTTGACTCATTGGAAAAGACTCTGATGCTGGGAGGGATTGGGGGCAGGAGGAGAAGAGGACGACAGAGGATGAGATGGCTGGATGGCATCACTGACTTTATGGACGTGAATCTGAGTGAACTCCGGGAGTTGATGATGGACAGGGAGGCCTGGTGTGCTGCGATTCATGGGGTCGCAAAGAGTCGGACACGACTGAGTGACTGAACTGAACTGAATGTGATATTTTTTCCTGACATTTTTTTGTATGTGTGTCTTGTAATTTTTTGTTGAAATTCAGAAATATTTTGCAGGACAATAGAATCTGAGTAATGATTATTTATAACTGAAAATAGACTTGCTTTGTCTTTTTCTAGACCTTAGTGAGGGAGTTTGAGCCCGTGTAGTTAGATGTTGGATTGGATTCACTTTTCTTGTTGTTGCTATAGTTACCATTAGAACACCACAGTCTTCAAATTTTTCTCATATTATCTTGTCTTTAGGATAGGGGCAGGTTTGCAAAAGATTTTATCTCAAGCTTACTGCACTTTTAACTTTAGATTCCCTGTTGTGCTTATATCCCAGAGAAAATCTCCTTCTATGTTCTTCATCTCTCCCGGCAGTATATTTCTGTTACTGTCAATGCTTGCTAGCCTAGTTAGGGAAAGCAAGTAAGAGAAGGGTGTTCTCTGTAGTTATAGCTCAGCATAAGTCTTAGGGGAGCATTGGATTCATTTGTTTTGGAGATAGGTCCTTCCCAGACGTCCTGCCCCTGCCCAGAAGGTGATATTTAATGGTTTGCTTCCAGAATATATTTTTACCTTTCTTGTAGAAGTACTGGATTTTATTCTTTCTTCTCCCAGCTGCAAGGTATCTTCACCTGTACTCTGAAGTTAATAAGATTTGCTGCCTTGTCCTAAGAAGCTTAGTGAAAGTTGCTCAGTTGTGTCCGACCCTTTGAGACCCCATGGACTATACAGTCCATGGAATTCTCCAGGCCAGAAATACTGGAGTGGGTAGCCTTTCCCTTCTCCAGGGGATTTTCTCAACCCAAGGATCAAACCCAGGTGTCCTGCATTGCAGGCAGATTCTTTACCAGCTGAACCATCAAGACATGTTTTATTATAAAGGACATCACAGAAAACAATTCATGCTACATCTTCAAAAACTCTTGTTCCTTTCTTCAAGGACTGAACCAGAAGATAGAATTCTCATACTACCTCCAATTTTTCTTATGAGTCTGACAGTGGATGCAACCTTCTATGGGGTATGTGACTCAGGAATTCTACACCCTCACACTGCCACATGACTGGCCATTAGCCATTTGAAAATTCTATCTGAATTATTTCACCAGCTTGTTTATTATTGGATGTCTGCTGCAGATAAATGAGCGCTTATTCCCTGTCTCTTGTACCTGTCTTTCTTTATATTTTGGATAGGCTTGTTGCCCTGCAACTTCAGCTCTCTGATAAAAAATTTTGTTATAAACACAAAGTACAAAAGGTGTAGTTACTGTATATTCTCAGTAGCTCCAAATATTCTTTTTTCATTGTGGCCAATATGACGTGTGAAATGATAACTCACTTTGGTTTTATTTGATTTTCCTGAATAACAATGTAGCAGAATATGATTCTCCCCCACACTTTTACTTTCACCTTTTCTATTACTTTAATATATGTGTCTTGTAATTAGGTAAATTTTATTTTTATTACTGCAGTTTGACAATATGATTTTGAATGGAATTTTTAGTCCATTTGAAGTTTATTAAATTACTGATATATCTAGGTTTTCAAATACCATGTTAGTACTATTTTCCCATATTCTGAACCTTGATTCTTCATCTTGTTTCTTGCTATTTGTTTTTATTTTACTTATTTCTCTCAATCAGATTGTTAGTTTCGCACTTTTATTGTAGTGATTGTTCTAGAGATTACAATGGTATCTTTTGTCTTGTTTAGAATCAGTATTAACTTATCAGCTTTACCACTTCCTGGACTATATCTATAACTTACAACATATTAAATTCATTTATTATTTTTTTGTCTTCTGTGGTATTGTTGTCAGGTATTTTACATTCACATATACTATGAATTCTAAAAGACATTATTTAGTGCTTAAAAATCTTAATATCATTTACTTTTCCCCACTCACCCTTGTTTTTTATTGTCCTCTTACACTGCATAGATTTGGGAAATATTCCATTATTTCACCTTTATATGTGAAGAATATTTTCACTGATTACAGGATTTTAGATTGGCAATTATCTTCTTACACGTTTTTAAAGATACCTCATAGTCTTCATTTTTATGCACTGGAGAAGGAAATGTTAACCCATTCCATATTTTTGCCTGGAGAATCCCAGGAATGGGAGCCTGGTGGCCTGCCGTCTATGGGGTCCCACAGAGTTGGACGCGACTGATGTGACTTAGCAGCAGCAGCCAGTCTTCTAGTCTCTTTTTTATTTAGAAGTCATTTATCAGCTTCATTGTTACTACTTTTAAAGTGATACTTTTTTTTCCCTTTATTGGCTTCTTGGAAATCTTTTGTCTTTAGTTTTTAGCAATTTTACAATGGTGCATTTGTTTTATATTTTGTTGAATAACAAACCAGTCCAAGTTTAGTGACTTAAAATAATTCATGATTTCACTGGCAGTCTGGGCTCATCGGGCAGTTCTTACCTGGGGTTATGTGCAGTCATAGTCGAATATCAGCTGATGCGATGAAGCCTCCACTGGGCTTGACACCCGTGGTAGCTCACTTAACAGCTGGCTGCTGGCTGGTCTCAGAGCTGGTGCTGTCCAACAGTGTCTAAATCTGGCCTCTGTATGAAGCATTTTTTTTTGTTAGTAAAATTTTGTTTGTTTGTTTGTTTGTTTCATTTTATTTTGGAGTATTGTTGATTAACAATGTTGTCTTAGTTTCAGGTGCACAGCAAAGTGATTCAGTTATACAAACACATGTATCTACTCTTTTTTTTTTTTTTTTACTGTATAGCACAGAGAACTGTATTCAATATCTTACGATAACCCATAACAGAAAAGGATATTTCAAATTTCTGAGTTAGGTAAGTGTAGATGAGACTGCCAGGTGAAAAAGGCCAGTCTAGCCTGCTAGAAATGTGGTCCAGCTAATGACAGCCTACATATTCACAAGTCCTATGAGAACTTAATGAAACAATTTATTTTCATTATTTGAATTATTGTAAAACCTCAATCGTTAACAACATCCTATGATATCACTTGACCTTCCTTTAATATGAATATTAAATACAAATACAAACTCAGGCACAGAAATTATATGGTTATATTCTATGAAGTGGCATTGTGAATATCAATAAATATATTCACAATGCCACTTCATAGAATATATTTGTATTAACTTTTACACTATCAAAAATGCAGAAACACAAAATGTAAGATTTTGTAAGACTGTCAGAACCTTAAAAATATATCTGCATTCAGACATATTTGTGTGTGTGCCACAAATATGCCCTGTGCGTGTGCCAAATACAGTTTTAGAAACACTGTTCCACATTAATGAGAATGAAACAAGAAACATTTTCAACAGTCAGACCAATCACTACCACTGATTCCAAATCAGAGGTGAGGACAATGGATGCATGAGAACCACCACTCAGAGAAGTGATTCAAAACACCCAAGCTTCCCTCCTACCCATACTTGATACACTGTTATATTTTGGGGAACAAAAACAAGCAGCATGTCAATTTTGGGATAGTATTGTATTGTATTGTATTGTATTGTATTACCAATTGAGATAACTATTACCAGTTGAGAATCAAGATTCAGGCTCAAGATCAATATTTTCTCTTGTAAAATCTCTCACATTAAATGCAGAACTCTCTAACCTTCAAGGAAGCCTCTGCAGAATTAACATGTTCTGCTCCACCACTGGCACCCCACTCCAGTACTCTTGCCTGGGAAGTCTCATGGACGGAGGAGCCTGGTGGGCTGCAGTCCATGGGGTCGCTGGGAGTCAGACGCAACTGAGCAACTTCACTTTCACTTTTCACTTTCATGCATTGGAGAAGGAAATGGCAAACCACTCCAGTGTTCTTGCCTGGAGAATCCCAGGGACGAGGGAGCCTTGTGGGTTGCCGTCTATGGGGTCGCACAGAGTCAGACACGACTGAAGCAACTTAGCAGCAACAGCAGCAACTCCACTACTGAATCCCCTGCCTTTTCTAATATTTCTCAGTTTCCTTTGGTTCTCAACCTGCCATTACTTCTAGACTTTGAATTTATAACTATACTTGGAAAATCTTTTGATGTTGTATCATAATTTCTTTTTTATAAGATTAATTTTTAGTGGATTTGATAGTAATGTGCCAATTTAAGCATTATATATGATGTTGCATCATAATTTTTGCTGTTGCATACCACCTGCATCCCAAGTCACCTGACATCCATTTACTTTTTGGTAATGATAAAACTGCTTCTTGAACTCTGTTTAATCCCAACCATGTTATATTATGATAACATTATTTTTCCAAGCTTCCAATTTCTTTACAAAAGACAATAAAGAATATTTCCATTTCTACCATTCTATGAGAGTTGGACTGTGAAGAAGGCTGAGCACTGAAGAATTGATGCTTTTGAACTGTGGTGTTGGAGAAGACTCTTGAGAGTCCCTTGGACTACAAGGAGATCCAACCAGTCCATTCTGAAGGAGATCAACCCTGGGATTTCTTTGGAAGGAATGATGCTAAGGCTGAAACTCCAGTACTTTGGCCACCTCATGGGAAGAGTTGAGTCATTGGAAAAGACTTTGATGCTGGGAGGGATTGGGGGCAGGAGAAAAAGGGGACGACAGAGGATGAGATGGCTGGATGGCATCACTGACTGGATGAACGGGAGTCTGAGTGAACTCTGGGAGTTGGTGATGGACAGGGAGGCCTGGTGTGCTGCGATTCATGGGGTTGTAAAGAGTTGGACACGACTGAGCGACTGAACTGAACTGATAGTAACTATTTGGAAAGCAAATAATTGCTTCTTGATAAGAGGTTCTTTGGTAATTACTGTTGGAAATACATGGCTCTAAGAGTACAAGGCACACTGGTGCTGACCCTTCTGGAAATGAAACTTCAACTCTCAAGCCTTAAGCATGACCAGATAAGAACACCAGGCCCCATTTTCCAAATAATCAGTTTTTCAAAAGATTAGAAAGATGTATATCTCCAATATGCCAAGTGGTTTTCACATCCCTATTTGACTATATTGTTGAGAAAAGAAGAAAGTATGGCAAAACCAATACAATATTATAAAGTAAAAAAAAGGAAAAGAGAGAAATTACTCAAAAAAAAAAAAAAGAATAGGTAGCAACAACAACAAAAAAAGAAAGGTGAACAGTCCTATTCCTTTTAAATGTGTTTTTTTTTTTTTTTTTTTAATTCTTTGACTGTGCTGTACCACATGTGGGATTTTAGTTCCCAACCAGGGAACAAGCCCACATCCCCTATCTTGGAAGCAAGGAGTCTTAACCACTGGGCCACCAGGGAATTCCCATGTCCTACTCTTATAAGATCAGATCCAAAGGAAGAACTTTCTAGATAGCTGCCCTTCCAGCCAGGAGCTAAACATAATATACACACTGAATAAGGAAGCTACTATCAGATATGTAGACTCACTTAAGTGTCAAATGCCTAACTATAACATTTACAGAACATTATCATACTATTATACTAGCACACTCTTCCACCTGGCCCCAAAACTAACTTGGGAAAGTAGAGAAAGCTTCCCATCCAGGAAAGGTTGGTAAGCACAAATATTCTAGCCAATCTCTCCACTTAATCACTTTAAAATGATGTGACTCTTACACCATTCCTTACTGGGGAGCCTGGCATGGACAGTCATATCCCAGCTTTGACTCAAAAGGTAACCAATGCAGTGAACTTTCCAACCAAAGACTACGTAACAACCCAGGGGCAGTGTCAACCCTCTCTGTGTTTATATCTTCGTCATTGGCTTTTTAGCTCCAGTCAATGCCTAACAGAGGCACCCAATATGTGTTTGTTCAATTCTACTAAAGAGAACTTGCTGCTAGGAGATACAGCTGTTTCCCTCACCCATTGCCTTTAAATCGTTCAACCGAAAATACTTAATGAGTATCTATCTGCACCAGGCATTGTGCTAGCTACCAGGGATGCTGCAATGAGCAAAACAGACTGTGTCTTCTGCCTGTGTTTACCTTATTGGTTACTTTTTCATGTCATATCCATTCTGGCTGCTTCTCCAAACCTAGATGAAAAGTATTATGCAACCAGAGAGTCCATTGAAGAATCAAGGTCATTAGGAACTGTTATCATTTGAAATTCTCCACAAACGATCAAGTGAGTCAAACTAGATCAGCTGTTCTTACAGGCTGTAGTTTCACCGTTCTGTGGGTAGGGCAGCACCTAGAACATCTTTCTTTGAATCTCTAGGTGGATGACCTTGAGGAAAGACATGTCCTCAAATTATTTTTTTTCCAGGAAATGTTTGATAGTGGTATGTTTTTTGAGCCCTTACATATCTGATAATATTTTTTTTGTTGTCTTTACATGAAGTTGCCACCTTGACAGGATGTAGGATTCTTTGATCATAACTATTGTCTCACATCTATGTGGGATTTTCTGAAGTTTTCTGACATTTATTTTTATGACAGAAAAGTTTGAAAACAATCTAATTTTTTGCTCTTTTATAAGTAATTTATCCCTTTCATGTTTCTTTATTATTGAAATTCAAAAATTTGGTAACAAATGCACAAAATGCTCACTTTCTTCATTTCTCCTAATGAGTCTCTCCTTCCCATTAACTCAAAATTTTGTTTTTAACTTAAAATTTTTTGCATTAAGACATTAAATCCTGCCTTTGCTCCATCTACTGCTGTTCATTTTAGGAAATGAATCTCCTAATCATGGAGAGCTTCTAAAGTATCTTCTAAAATAGCTTTGTTTATTCTTTCTCATTAAAAAAAAATATTCTTTTCTTCCATTCAATTAACTGATTTGATTCTATGCTTTTTTCAAGATAAGATGTAACTTTGGTATCTGTGTTTTTGTTCTCCTTATGGTCCATGTTAACCATGACTATTGATGGGCAACCAAGCTTTGTATACTAACTTGCTCTCCTTCTCAGAAAGGTGTGGTGGCCTCAACTAAATCATTCAGTTATGGCAGAATTACTGACCCAGGTCTTGATTAAGTGAATAATGTGTTTGCATTGCTGTTGATTTCAGGGACATTTATAACAACAGACAGAAACCATCTAGTTCCAACTGCCTCTTCAGTGACTCCCACACATGATATCAATGGAAACTCTGTTGCTGTTGTTCAGTTGCTAAGATGTGTCCGACTCTTTGCAACCCCATGGACTACAGCACATCAGTCTTTCCTGTTCTTGACTACCTCCCAGAGTTTGCTCAAACTCATGTCTATTGAATTGACAAAGCTATCTAACTGATGTTATCTATATGAACTATGGCTTCTAAAATGAGATTTCTACCTTCATTCTTCCTTTGTTCTATTACCCACAATTTTGTCCAAGTGATTTTTCCCACTCTTTACTCTCCTTAAATCTGGCTTAGTGAGCTTCCTCAGTGATCGCTCAGTCATGTCCGACTCTTTGGGACCCCATGGACTGTGGCCTATCAGGGTTCTCCTTCCATGGGATTTTCCAAGCAAGAGTGCTGGAGTGGATTGCCATTTCCTTCTCCAGGGGATCTTCTCGACCCAGGAATCGAACCCGGGTCTCCCGCATTGCAGGCAGATGCTTTACTGTCTGAGCCACCAGGGATTAGTATCAGATCTTTGATGCAAAAGGATTCTGAATTCTTTCTACCCTTTCACCTGTTCACTCCATGGTCTCCCTGATACTACCTTCACCAAGAATATCAAGTTGCACAGTTTATATTTTTCCCAGCCTACTTTGCTTAGTTCTTCAGGCCAATAATTTTATGTAGAATGGCAAAGTGAACAAGAATGGATTTAAAATGTATTCAGAACCATCTTCAAAATTATTCTATGAAATTTGCCTGTGTCACTAAAGCAAGATACAAGAAATGTGCTTCTTCTCACTCTGCCTTAAAAAAAAAAAAAGAGCAATCCTTCTTACTGATGTTCATGAATTTTAAAATTTCCCCTGCTCTACCCTTGGATTCTTCAGGGGAAGAGGGCTTCCCTAGCACCAGGAGAGTGCTAATGCTATGATACTGCTCAATCTCATCTTTGACTTGACTTATTTCAAATATCTGAATGCATGACATAAGAACTTTGATAGTTTCTCTGATAGACCCTGATGCTGCGGAAGACTGAAACAAAGGAGAAGGAGATGGCAGAGGATGAGAAGGGGACAATAGAGGTATTCAGATGAAGGTTTGATATATAGCATTAGAGGTTTAGAGAGAGGATTAAAATGAAGATACAGGTTATAAGGTCAGTAGCATACTGGCCTGGGAAAAGGGCCAATAGTAAATGCCAGGCAGTGTCTTAGGTACACAGGATGTAATGGGGAAAGAAAGGTTCCTACTCTGAGAAAGTTCATGTATCAAATAGTAATAACTAAAGAGACAAATACATAAGTAATGTAATTTCAGACTGTTACAAAAAAGACCAAGAATAGACTTCCTAAAAATGCAAAAATATGAGTTGAATAAAGAGAAAAGTTATTTGCAAGGAACCAAGAAAGAGAGATAGATCCAACTGGTTGAAGAAAATTCAAGAGCCAGAAGGCTCTTGTGTCAAGTAAGACTGTTCAGAAGGACCAATGCTAAAAGTACTCGTGTGTGTGTGTGTGTGTGTGCGCTCAGTTGCATCCAATTCTTTGCAATCTCATAGTCTATAGCTGACCAGCCTCCTCTGTTTATGGAGTTTTCCAGGCAAGAATACTGGAGCGGTTTCCATTTCCTTCTCCAGGGCATCTTCTCATCCCAGGGACTGAACACGTGTCTCTTGTATCTCCTGCACTAATAGATTCTTTGCCACTGTGCCAAGTAAATCTTCTCCTTGATTTTGCTCAAAGGTCTATGTCTCTGCCTTGGCAATCAGAACAGCCAAATTGTGCGTATGGAATGCTGGCTTTAGCATTCTGATTGCTGATTTGAAAACAAATCTCACCATATTTCTGATCATTCATTCCCACAATGTTCCCACAAGTAAAACTGAGCCATTTAAAAAATCATATATATTTTGTCACTCATATATATTTAGTCACTCAGTTATGCCCAACTCTTTGTGACTCCATGCACTATAGTCTTCCAGGCTTGTCTGTCCATGGGATTTTCCAGGCAAGAATACTGCAGTGGGTAGCCACTGCCTTCTTCAGGGGATGTTCCTGACCCAGGGATCAAACCTGGTTTCCTGCATCACAGGCAGAGTCTTTACCATCTGAGCCACACAGTTGATTTATTTTAGTTTCTTGTGTACAACAAAGGAATTCTTTTTCAAGTTCTTTTCCATTATAGGTTATTAGACATTGAATATAGTTTCTTGTGCTATACAATAGGACTTTGCAGTTTTCTTTTTTACTTATTTTATATATTGTATTTTATATCTGCTAATCCTCAAATCCTAATTTATCCTCCCCCCTTAGTAACCATAAATTTGTTTTCTATGTCTGTGAATCTATATTTGTTTTGTAAATAAGTTCATTTGATAATCATTTTAGATTGCACATATAAGTGATCTATTTGTCTTTCTTTGTCTGATTGACTTCACTTAGTATGATAATCTCTTTAGGCTACAAATGGCATTATTTCATTTTTATGGCTGAGTAATATTCCATCCTATATATGTAAACAGTAATCTAAGACTATGCCCCGATGAGTAATGCTAAAGAAGCTGAAGACGAATGGTTCTATGAAGATCTATAAGATCTTCTAGAGCTAACACACAAAAAAGATGCCCTTTCCATTATAGAGGATAGGAATGCAAAAGTAAGAAGTCAAGAAATACCTGGAATAACAGGCAAATTTGGCCTTGGACTACAGAATGGATCAGGGCAAAGGCTAATAGAGTTTTGCCAACAGAACACTCTAGTCATATGAGACACCCTCTTCCAACAACACAAGAGAAGACTCTACACATGGACATCACCAGATGGTCAAGACAGAAATCAGATTGAT
Organism: Oryx dammah; assembly: GCF_014754425.2. Classification (NCBI taxonomy): domain Eukaryota; kingdom Metazoa; phylum Chordata; class Mammalia; order Artiodactyla; family Bovidae; genus Oryx; species Oryx dammah. The sequence goes on from NW_024070209.1 coordinate 55,455,459, forward strand.
TATATTCTTTACTGCCAAAGATGGAGAAGCTAGATACAATCAGCAAAAACAAGACTGGGAGCTGACTGTGGCTAAGACCATGAACTCCTTATTGCCAAATTCAAACTTAAATTAAAGAAAGTAGGAAAAACAACTAGACCATTCACATATGATCTAAATCAGATCCCTTAATTTATACAGTGGAAGTGAGAAATAGATTCAAGGGACTAGATCTGACAGACAGAGTGCCTGATGAACTATGGAATGAGGTTCGTGACATTGTGCAGGAGACAGGGATCAATACCATCCCCAAGAAAAAGAAATGCAAAAAAGCAAAATGGCTGTCTGAGGAGGCCTTACAAGTAGCTGTGAAAACAAGAGAAGCCAAAAGCAAAGGAGAAAAGGAAAGATATACCCATTTGAATACAGAGTTCCAAAGAATAGCAAGGAGATATAAGAAAGCCTTCTTCAGTGATCAGTGCAAAGAAATAGAGGAAAACAATAGAATAGGAAAGACTAGAGATCTCTTCAAGAAAATTAGAGATATCAAGGGAACATTTCATGCAAAGATGGGCTCAATAAAGGACAGAAATGGTATGGACCTAACAGAAGCAGAAGATATTAAGAAGAGGTGGCAAGAATACACAGAACTGTACAAAAAACATCTTTACAACCCAGATAATCATGATGGTGTGATCACTCACCTATAGCGAGACATCCTGGAATGCGAAGTCAAATGGGCCTTAGGAAGCATCATTATGAACAAAGCTAGTGGAGGTGATGGAACTGCAGTTGAGTGATTTCAAATTATAAAAGATGATGTTGTGAAAGTGCTGCACTCAATATGCCAGCAAAATTGGAAAACTTAGCAGTGACCACAGGACTGGAAAAGGTCAATTTTCATTCCAATCCCAAAGAAAGGCAGTACCAAAGAATGCTCAAACTACCACAAATTGCACTCATCTCACACGCTAGTAGAGTAATGCTCAAAATTCTCCAAGCCAAGCTTCAACAATACTTGAACCATGAACTTCCAGATGTTCAAGCTGATTTAGAAAAGGCAGAGGAAAACAGAGATCAAATAGCCAACATCTGCTGGATCATGGAAAAAGCAAGAAAGTTCCAGAAAAACATCTATTTCTGCTTTATTGACTATGCCAAAGCCCTTCACTGTGTGGATCACAATAAACTATGGAAAATTCTGAAAGAGATGGGACTACCAGACCACCTGACCTGCCTCCTGAGAAATCTGTACGCAGGTCAGGGAGTAACAGTTAGAACTGGACATGGAGCAACAGACTGGTTCCAAATAGGAAAAGGAGTATGCCAGGCTGTATATTGCCACCCTGCTTATTTAACTTCTATGCAGAGTACATCATGAGAAACTCTGGGCTGACTGAAGCACAAGCTGGAATCAAGATTGCTGGGAGAAATATCAATAACCTCATATATGCAGATGACACCACTCTTATGGCAGAAAGTGAAGAACTAAAGAGCCTCTTGATGAAAGTGAAAGAGGAGAGTGAAAAATTTGGCTTAAGGCTCAGCATTCAGAAAACGAAGATCATGGCATCTGGTCCCATCACTTCATGGGAAATAGATGGGGAAACAGTAGAAACATGGCTGACTTTATTTTTTTGGACTTCAAAATCACTGCTGATGGTGTCCATGGCCATTAAATTAAAAGATGCTTGCTCCTTGAAAGAAAAGTTATGACCAACCTAGATAGCATATTACAAAGCAGAGACATTAATTTGTCAACAAAGGTCCATCTAGTCAAGGGTATGGTTTTTCCGGTGGTCATGTATGGATGTGAGAGTTGGACTATAAAGAAAGCTGAGCACCAAAGAATTGATGCTTTTGAACTATGGTGAGGAGAAGACTCTTAAGAGTCCCTTGGACTGCAAGAAGATCCAACCAGTCCATCCTAAAAAACTCAGTCCTGAATATTCATTGGAAGGACTGATGCTGAAGTGAAATGCCAGTACTTTGGCCACCTGATGCAAAGAGCTGACTCATTTGAAAAGATCCTGATGCTGGGAAAGATTGAATGCAGGAGGAGAATGGGACAACAGAGGATGAGATGGTTGTATGGCATCGCCAACTCAATGGACATGAGTTTGAGTAAACTCTAGGAGTTGGTGATGGACAGGGAGGCCTGGCGTGCTGCGGTTCATGGGGTCACAAAGAATCAGACGTGACTGAGTGGCTGAACTGAACTGATATGTACTACATCTTCATCTATTCATTGGCTGATGGACATTTAGGTTGCTTATATGTCTTGGCTATTGTAAACAGTGCTACAGTGAACTTTGGAGTGCATGTATCTTTTCAAATTAGAGTTTTCTCTGGATGGATGTTCCAGAGTGAAATTTTTGGATCATTGGGTAGCTCTATTTTTAGTTTTTCAGCCCCTGTTCTTCTTAGTGGCTGAACCAATTTACATTCCCTCCAGAAGTGTTGGATGGTTTCCTTTTCTCTACATCCTCTCCAGAATGCATTTTTGTAGATGATGTCACTTTCTTTGAATAAAGAAAAACATTTTCAGTCATGATACTTAAGTAGTCTTCTATTTGCAACTATAGAAGATAATATTTGTCTGTATAATTGCTATGATTTTTAAAGGAAACTAGATTATTTTATATTCCTAGAACTATGAGTCAAAGTTCATCAGTTCAGTTTAGTTCAGTCACTCAGTCGTGTCTGACTCTTTGCGACCCCATGAACCGCAGCATGACATGCCTCCCCTGTCCATCACCAACTCCTGGAGCTTACTCAAACTCATGTCCATCGAGTCAGTGATGCCATCCAACCATCTCATCCTCTGTCATCCCCTTCTCCTCCTGTCCTCAGTCTTTCCCATCATCGGGGTCTTTTCCAATGAGTCAACTCTTTCCATCAGGTGGCCAAAGTATTGGAGTTTCAGCTTCAATATCAGTCCTTCCAATGAACACCCAGGACTGATCTCCTTTAGAATGGACTGGTTGGATCTCTTTGCAGTCCAAGGGACTCCCAACAGTATTAGAACCAAATTATTTTTATGTACAATGTATTTGTCTTATGTTGAATGTGATACCTTGAAAATTCTTTGAGATATTTGTACCTCAAATTCATTATTCAGTTGCCTTTCTGTGTTGTTTAGAATAAAATCAGTGTGAGAAGTTTTCACCTAAATGCACTTCAGATATAATTATAATTTAAATTCTGTCAGGTTTTACTAGTACTGTTAATGCATTTAAGTGTGCATTAAAACCAAATCCTTTCCATCCATTTCTTTTTCACAGGCAAGAATTATAGTGTCAAGATAGTTATTTTCTGAATTAGCTGTAAGCCAGGCAGAAGTTTTCCTGTGGAATGCATTTTTTTTTTTTAGAAATGGCAGGGGAACAAATTTCACAGTGGGCAGCATCACTTTGAAACATGATTATTAATCCTTTTCTGAGCAAAAATGCAATAGATAAAGAAATTTGTTCAACAGAAGGAGAGCCTAAACTTTTTTTCCTGGATATTTGTTGCATGGTGTGAGATGAAAAATAAAATAAATAAAGTTACAGACAAAACTCATTTTCCCTGGAAAGTTTTGACTATAATTCAATACAAAATATATAATAAACTTTATATTTTTCCTTTTGAACTTTGAGGGCTCCAGCTCTTTGCTTCATCAAGTGCCTTTTGACGGGTTTGTGCCAGGTTAAAACAGAGATACCCACATCATTATTGACAATCCTATAGTGATGGAAAAACAAGTGAGTGGAAGAATTTTATTATATCAATTCAATATCTTTATAATAAAAGCCTCACTAATTTACACAGGTAATTGCTGTCTAGCAAGACTGTTTCCCAGGAAAGGTAATGGCCAGCCACACATGCTTACTCTATCCAAGCTTGTTGTTAAGCTATATTAGGGAAATTTTTTCTTCAAAACTCACTCATTTCATTAAAACAGACAGCATCATGACTATTACAGAAGTAAAATTGTATTGTTTTAGTATTTTGTCAAGGGACATATATAGGAACAGTAAAATTACATGAAGACATGAGAAATCACCACATCTAAAAGCACTGAGAATCTATGAGGAACTTTCTATAATGAGGCAAAGTAACACTGTATTTTCTACTGAGGCTTTGGTCCTAATCTTCCCCAAAACCAATTGCGCCAAAATGCTAAAACTTCATGGAGAGCTTACCTATGATGGCCAAGAGTAGGTTTCCCGAGCTTACATTTTGCTCTGGATATTTCCAGTACAAAGCCTGCAGCTGAATGTTAGATTGTCCCTCCTTGGAGTAAGGAAAGGGCATGATGCCCCAAACAGTCTCTTAGCCAGGAGTTAGCCTGTGTCTAGTCTTCAGGAGCTTGCAGGTCAGGGTCACAGTTCCTCAGTTCAGAAGTTAGTGGATAGTAAAAGGAGGATGGGATGAGAGAAAGGGAGAAATGAACAAGTGGATCTGTAATCTTTTACTTCCATGTCATCAATTCTCTCTCCACTAACCTAATGGACCAAGTTCTTAAACCTGGTCAATCTTTAACTCTTTCTTTCTTTCCTTCTCTTCTTTCTTCCTTCCTTTCTTCTTTCCTTCCTTCCACTTTTTCTTTGTTTCTTTCTTTCATCTTAAGGAAATAGAGAGTTTTAGTGAACAGATTATTTAGGAAAAAGGCTTTGTAATTTCTCCAGAAGCTAAACTTCAACATACATTTTCCCCAGAAGAACATTGTAATTTTGTCTTTGGTTTCATTGAACATGTGATTCAAAAGTTGATGAAGTTCCACATCTAACATAATGAAAAGCAGTAAACTTTTTTTTTCCATAAAAAATTTGAGTTATTTATATTTACAGTCATTTTTCATGTTTGAAAATCAAGATCATACTGTTTTTTTTTTTCAATTAGTAAAAATATAACAAATCATTCTTTACTGTGAATTGTGGGCCTTGTATATATAAGAATTTTAAAAAGTATCCTACATATGCATGTTTGCTATAGGTTTGGGGAAGACAGAATTTCATGGTATCTCTTTTATCCTTCCTTGAATGCAGTGGACCTAAAATATTTTTTTTAACTTCACACTTTGAATTATTATTATTTAACTGTTTGAAATTTTCCATCTGCTTGTACTCCATCTGTATGCCATATATTTAAACTTGTCTTTGTCATCGTTTCACAGGGGGGATAAAAAAAAACAAACAAACATGAAATTGCTCTATTGCAGATTAAACTCTGGTGCTGAGGTCATAGGATTAGCAATTTCACCATTCTAAGCAAGTATCCTTTTACTCTCTAGATTGCAATTGTTTCAAGAGTGGCAAAAAAATCTTTCCAAAACACATGCCAAAATTTGAGACAATAGTGGGACCCTGTAAGGTACAATAAAATCCACACACTGGTGCCAATTTGCCTTGGAGAGACTAGAGAAAGTTAAAGATTTTTCAGAAGAAACAGTACCTATTTACCCTCTGTTTTAGTATAACACCAAATGAGATGTAATTTTAGGAACCTCTTAAAACACCCCCACATAAAATAGCTCTTATTGGTTTGTAGTTGTATTTAATGTTTATGTATTTAATTATTGCAAAAACCTAATGGCCTTCAATTCAGTTCAGTCGCTCAGTCATGTCTGACTTTTTGCGACCCCATGAATTGCAGCATGACAGGCCTCCCTGTCCATCACCAACTCCCGGAGTTTGCTCAAACTCATGTCCATCGAGTCGGTGATGCCATCCAGCCATCTCATCCTCTGTCATCCCCTTCTCCTCCTGCCCCCAATCCCTCCCAGCATCAGGGTCTTTTCCAGTGAGTCAACTCTTCGCATGAGGTGGCCAAAGTATGGAGTTTCAGCTTTAGCATCATTCCTTCCAAAGAAATCCCAGGGCTGATCTCCTTTAGAATGGACTGGTTGGATCTCCTTGCAGTCCAAGGGACTCTCAAGAGTCTTCTCCAACACCATAGTTCAAAAGCATCAGTTCTTCAGTGCTCAGCTTTCTTCACAGTCCAACTCTCACATCCATACATGACTACCGGAAAAGCCATAGCCTTGACTAGACGGACCTTTGTCGGCAATGTAATGTTTCTGCTTTTGAATATGCTGTCTAGGTTGGTCATAACTTTCCTTCCAAGGAGTAACCAATAATGGCCTTAAAAAACACATTAACTTCTGACTATACAGAAGTTTAATTACTATCAATAGCAAAAAAATGAAAGAACAATTTTTAGTGCCAGTCATAGCCAGCGATCATGTATGGATGTGAGAGTTGGACTGTGAAGAAAGCTGAGTGCTGAAGAACTGATGCTTTTGAACTGTGGTGTTGGAGAAGACTCTTGAGAGTCCCTTGGACTGCAAGGAAATCCAATGAGTCCATCCTAAAGGAGATGAGTCCTGGGTGTTCATTGGAAGGATTGATGCTGAGGCTGAAACTCCAATCCTTTGGCCACCTCATGTGAAGAGTTGACTCATTGGAAAAGACCTTGATACTGGGAGGGATTGGGGGCAGGAGGAGAAGGGGATGACAGAGGGCAAAATGGTTGGATTGCATCACCGACTTGATGGACATGAGTTTGAGTAAGCTCCGGGAGTTGGTGATGGACAGGAAGGCCTGGTGTGCTGCAAATCATGGGGTCGCAAAGAGCCGGACACGACTGAGTGACTGAACTGAACTGATAGCCAGCAAATTTGAAAAACTCAGCAGTGGCCACAGAACTGGAAAAGGTCAATTTTCTTTCCAATCCCAAAGAAGGGCAATGCCAAAGAATGTTCAAACTACTGTACAAGTGTGCTAAAATACTAGCATATGACCTTATGTGTTAGTAAGGTAATGTTCAAAATGCTTGAAGCTAGGCTTTAGCAGTATATGAATCAAGAATTTCCAGATGTACAAACTGGATGTAGAAAAGGCAGAAGAATCAGAAAACAAATTGCTAACATCTGCTGGATCATAGAAAAAGTGAGGAAATTCCAAAGCAACATCTACTTCTCTTCATTGACTATGCTAAAGCCTTTGAGTGTATGGATCACAACAAACTATGGAATATTCTTGAAGAATAAGAATACCAGACCGCCTCACCTGCCTCCCGAGAAACCTGCATGCAGGAAAAGAAGCAACAGTTAGAAGTGGACATGGAACAATGAACTAGTTCCATATTGGGAAAGGAGTATGTCAAGGCTGTATATTGTCATATGACATGCTGGGCTGGATGACTCATAGGCTGGAATCAAGATTGATGCGAGAAATATCAACAACCTCAGATATGCAGATGGTAACAGTTTAATGTCAGAAAGAGAAGAGGAAGAAAACAGCCTCTTGATGAAGGTAAAAGAGGAGTGAAAGAGTTTGGCTTAAAACTAAACATTCAGAAAACTAAGATCATGGCATCTGGTCCCATTGCTTCATGGCAAATAGATGGGAAAAAAACAATGGAAACAGTGACAGATTTTATTTTCTTGGGCTCCAAAATCACTGCAGGCAGTGACTGCAGCCATGAAATTAAAAGACACTTGCTCCTTGGAAGAAAAGTTATGACAAACATAGACAATGTATTAAAAAGTAGAGTTATCACTTTGCACTTAATATTTCCCAGCATCAGGATCTTTTCCAGTGAGTCAGCTCTTCACATCAGGTGGCCAAAGTATTGAAGCTTCAGGGTCAGCATCAGTCCTTCCAATGAATGTTCAAGGTTGATTCCTTTAGGATTGACTGGTTTGATCTCCTTGTCGTCCAAGGGTCTCTCAAGAGTCTTTTCCAGCACCACAGTTTGAAAGCATCAGTTCTTTGGTTCAGTTCAGTTCAGTTCAGTTCAGTCACTCAGTCGTGTCCGACTCTTTGTGACCCCACGAATTGCAGCACGCCAGGCCTCCCTGTTCATCGCCATCTCCCGGAATTCACTCAGACTCACGTCCATCGAGTCCATGATGCCATCCAGCCATCTCATCCTTGGTCGCCCCCTTCTCCTCCTGCCCCCAATCCCTCCCATATGTCCAACTTTCGTATCCGTACATGACTACTGGAAAAACCATCACTTTGACTCTTCGAACCTTTGTCAGCAAAGTGATGTCTCTTCTTTTAAATACACTGTCTAGGTTTGTCATAGCTTTTCTTCCAAGGAATTTGTGGCTGTAGTCATTGTCTGTAGTGATTTTGGAGCCCCCCAAAATCAAGTCTGTCAATGTTTCCATTTTTTCCCCATCTGTTTGCCCTGAGGTGATGGGACTGGATGCCATGATCTTAGTTTTTTAGATGTTGAGTTCTAAGCCAAATTTTTCACTCTCTTCTTTCACCTTCATCAAAAGGCTCTTTAGTTCCCCTTTGCTTTCTGCCATTAAGGTGCTGTCGTCTGCATATCTGTCGTTATCAATATTTACCCTGGTAATTTTGATTTCAGCTTGAGCTTCACCCATCCCAGCATTTAGCTTGATATACTCTGCAGCTAAGTTAAATAAAGCATGGTGACAATATATAGCCTTGATATACTTCTTTCCCAATTTTGAACCAGTTCATTGTTCCATGTCTGGTAATGAGCAAAAGACAGTTTCAGCTTTAGGAGATATTGTGGGCTGACTGATCTAGTGATTTTTGTCAGCCAGTTTACCTCAAGGACCTCAGTGGCTCAGCAGGTAAAAATCTGTCTGCAATGCAGGAGACATGAGTTTGATCCTTGGGTTCAGAAGATCCCCTGGATAAGGAAATGACTATCTACTCCTGTTTTCTTTCCATGGAAATTCCCATGGACAGAGGATTTCCATTTATCTTGAAGGAAAAATGTTGCTTTTTAAATTCTAATTCCTTACCAAGATATCCTTAACGTTTGTCAAATATTTCTAGGCCTGAGTGTTGTATTTTAAAGTAATCTCTGGATGTTATCCCTAACAAATCTGTAATTCAACCTCAGTGTGTCCCACTTTTCCAGATTTCAAAGTTCAACAGAAAAAACAATATCTAAGTATATAAAATATTATATATGGCATATCAATCCCCCAAACCTTGAGTATCCTATGGACCATACTTAGGAAATGGCCATAGTTGTGATGACCAGTACAAGTAGGTAATAATTTTTGTGTAATTATTTTCTTAACTCTTCAATGTCTCAGGGCCCCAGCAGAAAGCTGATGGCATACAAACTGGGTGCTTTAAATAATCTATTTGGAAAAATGAGTGCAGGTAACAGAGAAACCTAGAGCTGGTGAAGGAAGGTTGACATTACCCCTGAATAGAAACAAGTATATTTACTAGAAGTAGAGAAATACATATAAGAGAGTAGTCTGACAGGATCTGAGACCATTGGCTATGAGACAAATCCAACCAATGGAGTCTTCCCCAACTGTTCCCTCACCAGGTATCTCAGGAATAAGTACAATGACCTCATTCTTCTTTCCTTGAATAGTCTGCTATGCCCTCTATTGGCTGAAACCAACTCAAAGTGCTGTATATTAGAGAATAGATACACAGGTACATAAAGAAGAGACTCAGCACATCCTCAATTTTAAAATGCCACAGTTCCTATGCTCTAGATTTTGACTAGATATGGAGTAAATATGACTGAAGAATTTTATTTTCTGGCCTCAGACCCATATTTTTAGTTATATCCTATATTGCATGGTAAACATAGTGATTTTTAAATCTCTCATCCTTCTACTCTCACCCAATCTGGCATCCCTTTATATATAACCATTTTAACTTTCAAATCAACTTTTCTACTTTTATCTCATTTAGTGACATGTACTGAGCCCAATCTGTGGTTGAGAAACAGTCTTAGGTCTGTTGGTGAGGAGATTATGTTACCCAATGTCTGCCACTGTACTGTCTGGTAGACAAGACAAATACAGAGATGAAATTCCCCAATATTATGGAGTAACAAGAAAGATATGAATAAAGCTTCATAGACCTATATCTGTAGGGTGTCAACTTTGCAGCCACATTTCATAGAATACCAAAAGACTTGAGTCTACACTCAAAGCAATATATTTATCCTTATTTAAATTAATAAAATGACAAACTGATTATAAATAGGCCTCCTATTGATTGGCGGGGGTGGGGTGAGGGGGTGGTGGTGGTGGTTGGAGGCGTGGGATGTGGCAGCTTGAAGCAGGATCTTAGTTCCCTGACCAGGGATCAAACCCAGGCCATGGAGGTGAGAATGCCAAATCTTAACCATTAGACCATGAGGTCCCATTGTGTTGATGCAGGACCTTGGTGCTTGTCTTCTTTGAAGAAAGAATTTATCAAAGAGACAAAAGATGGTGAAGCAGGTAAATCATTTATTAGAAGCAAAGTACATGTGGAAAGACATACCGCAGGCTCAGAGAGAGTTATGCTTTTGTGGTGGCTTAAATTGCTTATAGGAGGGCAGTTTTCCTAGTTCCCTCTGGCCAACCATGTTGTTTTGTCTTGTTTTGTGCCCACATTTTGTCTGACTCAGGGCCCTTTCTGATACGCATTCACATCTTTTAGCCAAAATGAATTCCAGCATGAGGCTCTCTGTGAGGTTGGCAGACATAATATGGGCTAGTGCCTCCTCCCTTTTTTGACCCCTGGGGAACCGTTAGGCAAAAAGGGATGTTAGGGAGGTCTCCTTGACCTAAAGAAAAAAAAATGTGGGCTCCTCCAGCCCAGCTCCCACACTCCCCAGGTTCCCCGCCACCCTGAGTGTTACCTGTGCACTGACTGTGGCACCAACCTGAAAGAGAAGGGCCATTTCTTCATGGAGGATCAGATCTACT